>NW_026000205.1:7620535-7646164 GCF_001458135.2 Marmota marmota marmota
TGATGTGGCGGAGGGTGGGAGGCGGCCGCGGCGCCCGGATGGAGTGAGGGATGCCAAGGCTAGAGAGGGTGGTCCTGGGTGGGGGTCTAAGAAGAGAACTCCACTAAATCAAACCCTGGAAGATGGGGGGCTTGGGCACAGGCTCTTTCTTGGCAAGGCTGTGGAAATGGGGATTCTGGACACAGATCACCCCAAATCAAGGGCAGGGGTACCGAGAATCTAGGTACAACTCCCTAGGCAAGGTTTTGGGGTTGGGGTCTGGGACACAGACCCCATATCAAGCCAAAGCCTCCAGGAGGCAATTGCAGACATAATCCCTACCCCTTCTTACCAGAGTGGGTCTCTGAGCACAGCCACCCGCTAAGCAAGGTCTTGAGGATGGGGTCCCAGATTACGGTTTCCCCACCAAGCCAAGGCCTGGGGGATTCCAAGCACAGACTGCCCCACTGGCCTCAGAGGCTTCCTGGGCACAGACTCCCCCCAGGACTTGGACAGCGTCCCAGCACATCCCTTCTCAAAACAAGGTCCCTGTGCCTGGGACTCCATCCCACCCCACCCCACCCTGAATAAAATAAGGAGAATTTCAGGCATCCTCCCACCCCCGCTTGAACAAGGTCCCCTAGGCCATCCCCTTTGTCCCTAAGGCTGCCCAGCTAGCTGTCCAAGAGAGGCCCCACCTGCAGACAATGCGTGGCCTCCCCCTCCCAGACCGGACCCCCCCAGGCTCCAAGGATTCAGGCTGGGCTGGGGGCGGCTCCCCTGGGACCCGGTGAAACCCTGTCTGTCTGCAGCTTCTGCGGTGTGAGGGCGGCTTTGTGTGTGGTACCTGGGGGGAAGGGGGGAAGCAAGGGATGGGGAGGTGGCTAGAAGTGTGACCCCATGTTTGTGTGACTGTGGCTGTGTGTGTGTGCATGCGCTGCAGCTGGTGACTGAAGAATCAGCGTCGTATGTCTGTATCCTTGTGCTTGTATGTAGTGGTGTCTGTGTGTGACCCCAGTATTTGTGTGACTATGTGTGAATGACAGTGGTTCACTGTGTAAAATCCTCTACTTTTTAGTCTGTTGGTGTTTGGGTGGGTACATGGTTGTGATTGTAGAGTTGTGGCTATGGTTATGTCTTTTGTGACTCTGTATTTGTGTGCCTTGGTATGTGACAGTATATATGTTGTCTTGGGTTGGGCATACGTGTGACTGACTGAAGAGGTGGGTGGAGTTGTGACTGTGTAAGTGGAGTTGTGTCTATGACCCCATATCAATGTGTGACTCTTCCAGTGACTGAGAATGTTATGGTTAGGCCTATAACTGATTTTATATACATATGAAACACACTACTATGTGTGTGACAGCGATACATCTGAAGTCACATTGTGCCTGTGTGACTAGGATTGTGTGAAGGCACTGTGCATGACAGTGGTTGTATGTTCCTAGTGACTACATCTAGCTGTGTGTGTAAAACTGATTGTGTACTTACAGTCTTGCATTATGATTTTGATTATGCATTTGATTTGGTGTCTAAAACATAGGCTATTGTAAAGGGTCATTTAATTGTGTGGATGTGTCTGTGTATGCTGGTGTCATATACCTGTGTGAATGTTCAGTGGGTGTGTATGTGACTGTGGCTTGTTTTCCTCTATGCACGTAACTTGTATGTCTGTTACCCCAGGTGACTATATATTCTTGTGTCCTAGTCTGTGAGAGTGTTTGTGTCTGTAACTGTATGTGTATGTGTGTGTGTGCACATGCGTGTGGTGGATCACCTGTTTTTCAAGTCTGTGGTTTGGTTATAAAGCAACTGGACCCTGACTGTGTACATGGCTCTGTCAAGAACCGAGACTTTTATGTAAAAACACTTATGAATGTATGTCTGGGTCACTGCATTTCTCTGTATACACTAAACTGTGTACGTGTGATGTAGGAAATTGAAACTGTGTTCTTGTCCCTATGTGTGAGATACTGTGTATGTAGGTGAGGTTGTGACTCTGTGTGCCTATTCTCATGGGGCTGCAATGATATGTGGCCACATACTTGTCTGTGTAACTGTGTGTCTGCATGAAGAGAGACTGTGTTTATGATGATGTGACATGGTACATCTATGTGTGGGACACTGACCATGACAGATGGCTGAGTAACTTGGATACTATGCGTATACCACCATTTCTGGAATGTGTGTGGCTATGTCTGAGGGTGGCCGTCCTTGGTAATATTTGTTTCTGGGTGGTTGCATGCCATGCCTTGTGTGTGTATGTCTGTTTCTCTGTAGTGTACTGGCTGTAGCCATCATTATCTCAGTGTGTGGTTACTTAGAGAGGACCATTGTGTAAGAGTGGCCATCACAGAAGACTGACAGATACAGGGACCAAGTGTGAGCATCCAAGAGTGTACATGAGTGACTGTGTGACAGTGTGTAATAAAAAATAAAAAAGGTGTGTTGGCGTGATGGACACAGTAGGGCTTGAGTGTCCGTGTGCAGCTGTGGCTGTGTGGGACGTGTGTGAGTGTGGGCTTTTCAAGATCAAATGTGCGTCAGCCTGTTTCAGTGCACCCAGATGTCAGTGTGCATCAGTGGAGACAGTGTGCATGGTTGTGATGGTGTCAGTGTGTAATTGACTACTTACAGGTGACCAAATGCTGAACTCTGGCTGGGTGTGATTCTGTGGGGGGGCCTGTGATGTGGATTTCTTGGGTGGGTGCCTGAGGAAACACAAGTGTCACTGGGTGTGGTTGTACATGTGTCTCCCTCATGGGTGTGCCTACGCCCAGCTCTTTGTACGTGGCTGAAAAATAGGAGTGACCATTATCAGTCACTGGTGTAACCAGTGTCTGTGGTGGAGCCCATCACCACATATGTAGATGAGTGTCCAGGGTAGAGCTATATGTATCTGCGAACATGAACATGTGACCAGATGTTCACAGTGACAGCTGTGGCCATGACTATTACGGTGTATCTTTGTGACTGGAGGTGTGTAGCTGTGATGGATGATGTCTGCGTGTAATTGAATGTACAGAATTGTGACCAGGTGCTAAGGACAAGTGTAGACATGAGTTGGCTGCATGTCTGACTGTATGTTTGTGCGTAGCCCTAGATATGTGTCTAGGACAAAGCCACTCCCCCAGCACCATCCCCTTGGGTATCAAGGGCCTCCTGAGGCCAGCACATCCCCAACGGTGCCCACCTACTCATTCCTGGGCCCTTAGAACCAGGTGGCTGATCTCCCTGGTAACAGTTGCCTTGACAACCAGGGCTCTCACCAGGGAGCCTGAGATGGAGGGGGTTGGCTGAAGTCCAAGGCAGGGTGAGGAGGGGACTGAACCCCACCCCAAACAAACTTCTCACCTTCTCCTCTCTCCCTTGGGCAGAGCGGACCCAGGAGGCCTGAGCAGCATTTGCCCCCAGCCCCCTGTGGGGCCCTGGGGCCCCCTGAAACCTTCAGGACGGAGTCAGGTGAGTGCCCAGTTTGGGAAAGGGCAGGGGCTGGTTGGGTTCCTGGGTCAACTAGCAGAACCAGAGGAACTGTCCCTGCAGTCACACAGGTTTAACTGCAAGCGTGAGTGGACACCCTCAAACATCACCTCTGCACGCTCATCAAAGCCCCCATCACAGACTCAGCCCTAAACTCTCTCACATATACCCTCTGGCATCTTCACGCTCATTGTGAGTGTGTCAGGATCACAGTCACAGAATCACATGTCCAAAGGTGCGCGCATGCACACACACACACACACACACACACAGGCAATGATCTCTTCAAATCCACAAACATGTTTACACAGTGACAGGCACACCTGAAGATATGATTAGGGAGCTCTTTGTTCACACTAGCATGCAGGCACATGTTCACATGGATGGATCTGCACATACATCCCCAGGCAACAGCAAGACACACAGGCAGCTACAGGCACTTGCCAGCCGCAACTCTCTGTTGCGTGACACGCACTCTCTGATGCGTACTCTTGAGAGTGGTACATGGACACAGTCCCCCAGAAAACACACACAGACCCACAATTTATAGACAACAGCTACACTTTTAGAGACACACAGCCTCACAAATAGCACTCACAGACCCAAGCTCTCCAAAAAAGCTACATTTAAGCAGAGAGTCTCACAAACAACACTTAGCACTCTCATGGATAATAGTCACAACTGGGTTATGAACACAATCTCAAAAGTGTTCATGCACACCTTCACATAAGCCCCACTGAATTACAGACACACCCTCAGAACAACACTCATGTACCCACACTCTCTAATAAGACAACATCCACATACTTTGACACAAACACACCCTTAAAAACCATAGCCACAGCCATACAACCTCACCAACAACCGCTGTCCTCTTAGAAATGGCACAGTCTTGTGAATAATCATCACACATCCGTATTCAGAAGCTACAGTCATCAAGGACAATAGAACCAACCATTGGATACAGAACCCCTCACAGACGGTATTCACAGACAGACATACACATTTATAAAACATCCACCCGCAGACATGGATGCTTCCGTACAGCCTTCTGTACAGTGTGGACACACACAGTCGTGGCTGCCTGCGCAGATACAGACACCCTCATGGATGCCATTCCAGATATACCATCATCCACTTGCAGTCATATGCATACAGAGTCCCCGTCTGCCTGCCGTTGGTGTTTCCAGTCCTGGGTGTCTCCTCACCCTCCTCCTGCAACTGTCAGCGTGGCTTATCAGCAGTGAATATTGCCCCAGCAGCTGGCCACCTCCACCCTCATCACCTGCACCCCACATACACACACAGTCTTACCTCTGGCTGTTGCAGGCACATACCACCCCAGAGGCCTTGCCTCATCTTGACACAGTTGCCTAGGAGGAGCTGTGTCTCAGAGGCACACAGACAGGACCCCATCTCCCCACCCACACCCCAGACCTTCTGAGCCTCCAGACTCTCACACCTCCCACACCTGACTCCTGCACCCCTGAACCATGCAACCCCACCCCGGGGCCCTCTGATCACCCCATCACCTTGTGACCCCTGACCCCCATGCCCTCTAACCCCCATGCTCTCCAACGCCTTGACCTCCCTTCCTTTGGATCCTTGTGTCAGTCACATTCCCAAACTCCAAACCCAAGTCTGTGAACTTCAACCCCCTACCCCAGATCTCTGTGCCCCTTAGCCCCACATTTTTTAATCCCTATTGCGCAACTCTCAAATTCCTCTGCCTGGAATGCCATGTCCTTCAACCCAGTGATCCCCTAGCCCCTTAAAACCCACTCTTATGTTATCTGACCCTATTTATGTTCTAACCTCCTTCCTTGACCCATACTGCTGCCCCATGTAGACGGGGCAGGCACCATGAACAAGTTACGGCAGAGCCTGCGGCGGAGGAAGCCAGCCTATGTGCCTGAGGCGTCTCGCCCGCACCAGTGGCAGGCAGATGAGGACGCGGTGCGCAAGGGCACCTGCAGCTTCCCAGTCAGGGTGAGTGGGCGGGGCACAACGAAGGGCGGGGCTTGCTGCTGCGCACATGCGCACTTTTGTAACCTGGGGTTCTAAGCAAGATCACCAAAGGCCCTGTGCTATGAGCAGGAAACTTTATGTTCTCAATTAACTGTGGAGCCCATTGGAGTGGGATCCTGGATCCTTCGAAGCTAGTATTAAAAGCCAGGACCTCCTGCCGGGCGTCATCCTATTCAATGGGGGCTCATGATTTCCAGGAGAGTAACTTCCACTACTGGAATGTCACAGTTTTGTGGCATTTGCAAAGCTTCCTGCTTTTGAGGAGCTTTCTGGTTAGACAGCCTCAGTCCTTTATACTTTTGTAAGGTAGACAGCAAGATTCAGGGCATGGGCTATGGAGCTCAGCCTCTTCTGACGGGAGCTGATATCTTTCTCCCTTGCCTGATTTTTTTTTTTTTTCCCCAGAAGCAGGCCCTGAGTGTGAGAGGCTCAATCTGGGAGGTGCAGGAAGTGCTGGTGAGAAGGATGGAGGGCCGTAAAGGCTGTGCTACTGAACTATAGCTGGGGCAGCTCAGCTTCCCTCCTCTCCCTCTGCACTGGGGTTAAACCCAGGGGCACTCTACCACTGAGCTCCACCCCAGCCCTTTTTATATTTTGAGACAGGGTCTTGCTAAATTGAGAAGGCTGGCCTCAAACTTGTGAACCTCCTGTCTTGGCCTCTCAAATCACTGGGATTAGCACATCTCTGGGCCAGTCTGAGCAGCTGAACTTAATCCCCCTGGGGAACCTGAGAAGCAGCCACTCCACCTGCTCAGGAGGGAGCTGGGACATATGCCCCACCTCCCATCACTCACTGCACGGGGAGAGGGCACTGGCCCAAGCTCTTTCTACCTGCCTGACCGGCCAGGGGGCAGCAGCATGATGTCCTCAGGCAAAGAGATGCAAATACTTACACTCAATTCAACACTGAAGTGTTAAAGCCCAGGGACATACAAGGACAGGAACCATGACCATAAAAGGTTCTATAGTTTCTGGTCTGCTTATCTGGGTAGGAATAGGATGTCCTCCTTGTAGAGTTGAAGTGCAGAGTGAATTAATGTGTGACACGCTTAGAACATTGCCTGATGTGTGGCAGATGCTCAGCGAACACTGGGAATTATTGATTACTGTGCTTATCTCATGTTCTCCCATCCCCCACCCAAGTACCTGGGCCACGTGGAGGTGGAGGAGTCCCGGGGGATGCACGTGTGTGAAGATGCTGTGAAGAAGCTGAAGGCGGTGAGTGAGGGGCTGGAGCCAGGGAGGGGACAGCCTGATGGGAAGAGGCAGGCCTAACCAGGCCCCTCTGTCCCCCACCCTACTCCAGATGGGCCGGAAGTCCGTGAAGTCTGTCCTGTGGGTGTCCGCCGATGGACTACGAGTGGTGGATGACAAGACCAAGGTAGGAGGCCCGTGGGGGTCGGGTGGGCACCAGTGGGCACCTCGCCTCCTCATATTGGGGCTGAGGACACCTTCCCACCCACTCTGGGATGTCCCTCCCTCAGGAGTCTCCTAGACTACACCATGTGTTCCTGCAACGACTTGGCTCTCCTCACAGTCCTAATTTAGGAATGAGGGCTATGGTTATTTGTGAGTTGGTATCCAGAGTGGGTGAGAGCATGGACCGGAGCAGCCACCTCAGCACCAGCCCTCCCACGCACCAGCTGGGGGACCCTGGGCAGGAGATTAAACTGTTCTGGGCCTCCATTGCCTCATCTAAAAAGTGGGGCTCCTAACAGACCCCTCCTTCAAATGAGAAAGTATGTGCAAACTGTTTAAAACACTGCCTGGCACTCTGTAGCTGCTCATGCCCATAAATGTTAGCTGTTATGTATTGTCAGTCTGCCCCGCCAGACAGGAGCATCATGGGGCCAGGAACTCGGTATCTGGCTTTGTTTCTTTTTCACTGTTTTTATGGAGCTGAGAGTAGAACCCAGGGCATCTTGTATGCTAGACAAGGGCTCTACCACTGAGCTCCACCCCCAGTCCTGGGTATCTGTTTGCTTTCCATTGAATCCCCTGCTTCCAGGCCAAAGACTACTCGGGGAGGCACCCAGGATACTCTGGGAGTTGAGTTACTGACAGAACAGTTTTGCACAGACTGAATACTGTTCCCTGCCTTTTTGCCTCATTAATACCTCCCCCAGGAAATTCTGCCTAACTCCCCACAAGCACCTGTTCTTGGCTCCTGCAGGACGCTGTGCCTCCCATCTGGGCTGACCCACCTGTCTGTGCCTCCCTCATTATAGTTTGGCTGTAACTGTGGGCTGGGCCATCTCCATCTCGTGGTGGATCTGACTTCCCCACTGAAGTGGGAGTCTCCACCAGGCAAGGCCCAGAGCTGTCTCAGTGACTGCTGGGTCCCCTCACCCTGTTCAGGATGATTCAGTGCAGATGCTAAGGGAGTTTTGAATGAATATGTGAAAGACAGTTCACACCCTCTCCTGGCCTCCCGGTCCCTCCTAGGATCTGCTGGTAGACCAGACCATTGAGAAGGTCTCCTTTTGTGCTCCTGACCGCAACCTGGACAAGGCCTTCTCCTATATCTGCCGGGATGGCACCACCCGCCGCTGGATCTGCCACTGTTTCTTGGCGCTCAAGGACTCCGTGAGTATGGCCAAAGGCCGTCGATTCCTCCCCCTTTGCTCTGGGGTGTCCTGGAGTCCCAGCAGGCTGCAAGGACTCGGCCAATTCGTTCTGTGCCGGGTTTCCTCATCTGGAGATGGGGTGTCCTCACAGTTTTTAGAGGATTCTTGTGGGACTTAAGTGGGTTAATACAAAGCACTGGGAACAGTGCCTAGCACATCCAAGTGCTTAGGAAAACATTATCATCACCCTTGTCACCACTAGTTCTTTATGTATGTCGTGAAGTGCACAGATGGCCGGTGCACAGCTGTGGATTTTTGCTTATGTATAAACCTGGCCCAGATCAAGTTATAGTTTCCTGCCCCCAGATGCTCTCTTGGGTCCTTCTCAAACAATACCCCAGGGCATCTGCTCTTCATTCAGCCTCAATACATTCACCCTGGCATTCTTCATATTTTAAGTCCCCTCTGAAAATTTGATGACAGCAAGAAAAGAATCCTCTTTTCAGAAGTATTCTCCAGAGTTAGGCTACTGAGGCTTATGACAGAAGACTCTCAGATACTATGATTCCAGCAAAATAGAAGTTTGTTTCTGTATCACGTCAGGGACATCCCCACACAGGGAGAGCATCACTGGTGTGGCCCCTCTGTGCTCATCTTGCTGCTCCTCCAGAGTGTGGCTCCTGCTTTGTGATCCAAGATGGATACATATGCTCCAGCCTTCATTCCAGTCAGCACAAAGGAGAGGGGCCTGAGGATAGGCACGCCTTCTTCTTTGTAGGAGGCATAGCCCTTCCAATGACATCCCACTGGACAGTATCTGGTCACGTGGAAATTCCTAGCTGCAAAAGATGGTGGAAAATTTAGTCTATTACATCCTATCCCCTGGTCCCTGACTTCAAACCCTACACAACTCCTGTAAGAAGCCCCAGTCTCTTTCTCCTACATTAGCCAGTATTACTTGGTTGCTAGCAATAAAAATTAATCTGGCTAATTAAAACCCAGAATGAGATTCATGGAAGGGTATGAGGAATCACACAAAATTGAAAGGTACTCAGAAGCAGCATGTGTCTGAGAAAGGCGCCTCGGGATGCTGTTCCAGCGGGAAGTTCCTTCAGGGCACCATGGTGAAAGAAATCTCCAACACTCTGGGTTCTAATTCTAATGAGAGAGCTTGGAATTGGCCTAGCTTGGGTCAGTCTTCTCCCAAGACGGAGTCCAGTGGCCACATGGTCCAGGGAGGGTGGAGCGCCTGGGTTGGCATATACAGTGTGAAAGGAGGTCCCCAAAGGGAAACTGGGAGCTGTTACCAAAAGCTGAGGAGTGGATGCTGCTGAGTGATGCAACAGCCGCCCATCACAGACCCTAGCACTCTCCACTCAAGTATTCTCCATTTTCTTTCCCTTCATATTTTAGAAATCTCCAACCTAAATAGCTTTAAGCCCCTACCCTCCCTGTTGCACACATAAGTTCAGCACTGAAATCAGAGTGGAAAACAAATTTGAAAGTATCAGTATTGATTAGTTGGTATTGGTATTGAGTGGTGCCTACTGGGGGCTGGTATGGAGATATCAGAAACCCAGAGACCATGGCAACTGCTATTTGCTGAGCCCAGCAGAGCAAATAGTGGTCATATCAGTTATTGATTGCTTGGAAACATGTGGCTTAAACTTACACTCAGTTGTTATCTTTCATGGTTTCTGAAACAAATCTCATTCCAAAACATTTTCCTCACCCCTAAGAAAAATCCCATACCCATTAAGTTCTCACTCCTTGTCCCCACCCCCACCCCGAAGCCCCTGGCAGCTGCTAATCTGCTTCGTTCACTGTGGATTTACCTATTCTGGATATTTCACTCAATGGAATCATGTAGTATGTGACCTTTCATGTCTGTCTTCTTCACTTTGTATATGTTTTCAAAGTTCATCCTTCCTGTGGCATGAATCAGAGCTTCCATCCTTTTTATAGCTGAATAATATTCCATTGAATGGACATGTACTATGTTTTATTGATCTTTTCAGCCCTCCATGGACATTTGGATTGTTTTTGCCTTTTGGCCTTTGTGAACAATGCTGCTATGGACATTTAGGGACAAATATTTGCTTGAATACCTGATAGGTCAGGAATTTGGGGGAAAGTCCAGCCGGGTGGCTCTGGATCCAGGGTCTCTGAGGTCACTGTTTCAGACAGTGTCTGGGGCTGTAATACCAGACATTTTTCTCTCTTCCTGTGTTCTCAGGACTTTTCCACAGGTCTTCCTTTTCTTTTCCTTTTTTGAATCCAGGGATGCTCTACCACTGAGCTACATTCCCAGCCCTTTTTGAGACAAGATCTTGCTTAGTTGCCTGGGCTGGACTTGAACTTGTGGTCCTCCTACCTCAGCCTCCTGAGTAGTTAGGATTATAGGTGGGCCAGGGAGTCTTTCCAACATGGAGCATTCAGAAGAGCTCAGGGCTCCAAAGTGAGTCTCAAGAGAGGGAGAAAGAGAAAGGGGTAGGAGAGAGGAGGTGGGGGGAGAGAGAGACTTAGAGAGAATGAGGAGGAAGCCATGTGGCCACTGGACTCCGTCTTGGACATCACCTAGCATGGCTCCCATGGCACTCCATTTGTCCAGTCAATCACAGAGGTCTTCCCAGGTTAAGGGGAAAAGGACACAGACTTCACTTCTGATGGGGGAGTGAAAAGTTCTGGAAGAACATGTGAAGCCAGAAATTTGTCATGGCTATTTTTGGAAAACCCACTGCCACATGGTTAGTGGTGTGCATTCAGTGTCCAAGCACCTGGCCGTGGGTGGGACAGTGGGCACAAATGACGTCTCCCCTCTGGGGATAACAGCCGTGGTTCCTCACAGGTTCACTGTGGAAGCCTTCATTAAGATCACACGCAGAAAGTTCTAAGCAGAGTCCAGAAGCAAGTGTTCAATAAGTTGGAATTATTTAGCAATGAGACTCAAGCTATTTGGGGATGAGAGTCAAAGCTGGAGAAGAGCGGGGCCATCTGCTGTGGGTAGAGAATGTGACTATGGGCGAATTCTTCCCACTTCCAAGCTTCAGGTTTTAAATATTAGCAGTGGAATCCCCAAGATTCCTCAAGTTCGACTTATTTTTTTTTTAGGTGAAATTCATATAAAGCCAGTCATTTTAAATTGTTACAGTGCAGTGGCATTTAGTACATTCACAATGGTGTTTAACTGTCAACTCTATCTAGTTCCAAAACATTTTCCTCACCCCTGAGGGAGACCCCATGCCCATGAAATACTTATTTCCTGTCCCCACACCTACCGATGAAGCCCCTGGACACCGCTCATCTGCTGGCCTCCTCTATGGATTTACCTATTCAGGATATGCCATTTAGTGGAATCATGTACCATGTGACCTTTTGAGCCTGGCTTCCTTCACTTAGCACGGTTTCCAGGTTCATCCATGTTGTGGTATGAGTCAGAGCCCAGTCCTTTTATAGCTAAGTAACATTGCATTGTGTGTATATGGACCCATTTTGTTTATTGATTCATCCCTCCATGGACATTGTGTGTGCCTTTGCCTTTTAACTATTGTGAGCATTGCTGCTCTGGACATTTGTGTGCGTGTATTTGTTTGAATATCTGCTCAGGTCTTCGGGGTGTGTACCTAGTAGTGGAATAGATGGTTATATGTGAACTCCCTGTGTAACTTCTGGAGAAATGGTCAAATTATTTTCCACAGTAGCTACACCATTTTGCATCCACACTTACAGTGAATGAGAGTTCCAGTTTCTCTGCATCCTTACTGACACTTGTTATTTTCCTTTTATAAAATTATAACCATTCAGGGCTGGGGCTGGGGCTCAGTGGTAGCACACTTGCCTGGCATGTGTGAGGCACTGGGTTCGATTCTCAGCACCATGTATAAATAAATAAAATAAAAGTCTATCAACAACTACAAAAAAAATGAAAATTATAACCATTCTATGAGGTATGAAGTAGCATCTCATTGTAGCTTGATTTGCATCTCTATGATGGTTAATGATGTTGAGCATCTTTTGTGTGTGTTTATTGGCTCTCATATCTTCTCTGGAGAAGATTCTATTCCAGTCCTTCACTCATTTTTAAATTGGGTCAATTTCATTTTTTAAAAAATAATTTTAGTTGTAATTGGACACAATACCTTTATTATATTTATTTTTATATGGTGCTAAGGATTAAACCCAGCACCTCACATGTGCTAGGCAAGCACTCTACCGCTGAGCCACAACCCCAGCCTGGGTCAATTTCATTTTGCTGTTCAATTGTAAGAGTTCTTTATATATTTGGATACTAGACCCTTATCAGATATATGACTTGCAAATATTTCACCCCATTTTGCCATTTTATTCTTACTTCCTTGAGTATCCTTTAATACACAAAGGTTTTTAATATTGCTCAAATAAAATTTGTCTGTTGTTTTCTTACATTTAGGTCTGTGATCCATTTTGAGTTCATTTTTGTTTTGCACTGGGGATTGTACTCAGGGCCTTATGCATGCTAGACAAACGCTGTACCACTCAGCTACATCTCTAGCCCTTAGAATTAATTTTTGCATATGATGTCAGTTATGGGTTCAACTTCATTTTTTTTTTCATATGGATATCCAATTTTCCAAGCACCATTTGTTGAAGAAACTATTTTTTCCCCATTGAATGGTCTTGGTACTGCTGTTGAAAATCAATTGACCATACACAGATGGGCTTATTTCTGGGCTCTCAACTCTATTTCATTCATTTGTGTGTCTGTCCTGATGCCAGTCTGTACTGTTTTGCCTAAGATAGTTTTATGTAGTAAGTTTTGAAATCAGGAAGTGTGATTCTTCTACTTTATTTTTTTTTTCCAAATTATTTTGGCTATTCTGGATTCTTTGGAATTCTATATGAACTTTAGAATCAACTTTTCCATTTCTGAAAAGAGACCATTGAGGTGTTTTTGTTTCTGGTACTGAGGACTGAACCCAGGGACACTTAACCACTGAGCCATCTCCTGGCCCCATTTTTATTTTTTATTTTGAGACAGAGTCTCACTATTGCTTAGGGCCTTGATAAGGTGCTGTGAGACTGGCTTTGACCTTGCAATCCTCCCGCCTCAGCCTCCTGACCCAGTGGGATTACAGGCTTGTGCCACCGTGCCCAGCTCCCATTGGGATTTTGATAGGGATCTCATTAAATCTGTAGATCACTCTGGGGAATATTGCCATCTTAACCATATTAAACCTTTTAATTTAAGAGCATAGGATATCTTTCTATTTATTTAGATCATCTTTAATTTCTTTCAGCAATGTTTTATAGTTTTCAATGTATAAATGTAAAATATATACATTGAAAATATATTTATTCATAACCATTTTATTCTTTTAAATATTATTATAAATGGAATTGTCTTAATTTCATTTTTGGACTGTTCATTGCTAATGTAGAGACACAACTGAGTTGTGTCTCTACATTAGCAACTGAGTGTGTTGATCTTATATTCTGCAGTGTTGCTAAATTTATTAGCAATAATTGTGGAATTTTTAGGATTTTCTATATAATACCATGTCATCTGCAAACAGGAATCATTTTACTTCTCCCTTTCCAGTTTGGATGCCTTTTCCTTTTCTTATCAAGTTACTCTTCTTTATTCCCCCCTTGCAGTACTGGAGATTGAGCCCAGTGCTTCACACATGCTGGGCAAGTGCTTACTACTAGGCTACATCCGAAGCCTTTTTTAGCTTTATTTTGAGATAGAGTCTCACTAAGCTGCCCAGGTTAGCCTCAAACTTGTGATCCTCCTGCCTAAACCTCCCAAGTCACTGGGATTACACTGCTCATGGCTCCCTCTAATTGCTCTTAGCAGAACTTAATAACAAATAGTGTGAGGAAATCGGAGCTGGGCATGGTGGGTGGCAAGCGATTATAGTCCAAGCTACTCCAGAGGCTGAATCAGAGAACCACTTGAGCCCAGGAGTTCACGGCCAGTCTGTGAGACCTTTAAAAAGTGGGTTGGGAGAGGGCATCCTGTCTTGTTCCCAATCTTAGATGGAAAGTTTTTTGTTTGTTTGTTTTTTAAGCATTTATTGCCTTTTTAATGTGTTGCTGAGTCTACCCCAGGTGCAGATCTATTTTTTTTTCATGTGATGCTGGGGATTGAACCCAGGGCCTTGTGCATGCTAGGCATGCACTCTACCAACTGAGTGATGTCCCCAGCCCAGATAGGAAAGTTCTTAGTCTTTCACCCTGGAGTATGATATATACTGTGAGTTGTTTTTTGTTTTGTTTTGTTTTGTTTATATCACAGGTTGAACTCAGAGGCACTCAACCACTGAACCACATCCCCAGCCCCATTTTGTATTTTATTTAGAGACAGGGTCTCATTGAGTTGCTTAGCACTTCACCATTGCTGATGGCTGGCTTTGAACTTGAGATCCTCCTGCCTCGGCCTCCTGAGCCGCTGGGATGACAGGCATGTGTCACCGTATCTGGCTGTGAGTTTTTTATAGATATCCCTCATAAGGCTGAGAAAGTTTCCTTGTATTCCTACTTTGTTGAGTGTCTATCATAAAAGGACATTGAGTTTTGTCAAGTGTTGTTTTTTTCCACATCAATTGAGATAGTTATCTTTCTTTCCCCCTGATGTGGTTTTCTTCCTCTTAACGTGGCACATTATATTGATTGACTTTCTCATATTGAACCAACCTTGCATTGCCAGGATAAATCCCACTTGGTGACAGTGTATAACCCTTTTAATATGCTATTGGGTTCAATTTACTATTATTTTATTGAGGATTTTGTTCTCAAGTTTAACTTTCAGAGGTGGCTGAGCATCTTAGTTAGAAAATCAAAGTCAGATAAAATGCATGTGAACCCCAACTCTGACACTCTAGTCATTGCAATGGATGTGTTGATGTCCCATCTGAGCCCCAGTTTCCTCATCTGTAAAGTGGGTTCACAAGAGGGTTCACTGCCTGGCACTCTTGGGAGGATCCCATGAGAGGATGCGTATCAGGATTCAACCCAGGGCTGGACAGATTGATGCTGACATATATGTGGTATTTCCTGTGTCCAGCTTTGTGCTGAATGCCTGACATGTATTAGTTCACCTAATTTTTGCTACAACCCTGTGGAATAGGTACTGTTAGCATCCACATTTTACCGAAAGAAGAAGTCCAATATTGGAAGGTGAAGTGATTTTCTTGAGAAAATCTTGGGAAGTGGGAAGCCAGTGTCAATCCCAGGCCACTGGGCCTTAGAACCTCACAGATAGGCTCTCAAGAACAGTGACCATCATTTTTCCCCAATATTTTATTGTAAAGTTTTTCCAAGCATGCAGCAAAGTTGATGGACTTGTACAGTCACCCACCCCATAGATTTTTTTTTTTTTTTTTTTGAGATAGGGTCTCACTGAGATGCTTGTTAGCACCTTGCCAAGTTGCTGAGGCTGGCTTTGAACTCATGATCCACCTGCCTCAGCCTCCTGAGCTGCTGGAATTATAGGTGTGCCCCACCGTGGCTGGCTCACCCCAAATCTTACTGTTAACATTTGCCTGGGCTTGCTTCACCACATATCTATCCATCTTATTTGGAGGATGAATTTCAATGTTGCAGATGTTGCAGACATCAAAATCTTCACCCTAAACACTTTGGCATGTGTTCCATTAGATAGAATTCATATTTTTCTTTCAAAGTAAAACATGTTTGTCTTGATCAGTTCAGGCTGCTGTAACCCAATACCACAGACTGGGTGGCTTAAAAAAACAAGCATTTATTTCTCACAGGCCTGGAGCCTGGAAGCCCAGATCAGAGTGCCAGTGTGGTGAGCGTTCTATTCCTGGTTTGCACATGGACTCCTTGCTCTGTCCCCACACGGAGGGGGTGGGTGGATCTTGTGTCTCTTGTTCTTTTACTAAGGCCACTAATCCTATCACAGGGACCCCACCTCCAAGTACCATTGCATTGAGGTATTAGGGCTTCAACATATGAATCTGGAAGGGGACACAGACATTCAGTTCATAGCAACACTGTGCACATTTGCTGAGTTCTGACAACTGCATACATCTGTGAAACTCCAGCTCCTACCAAAGTCTAGAACACTGCCACCACCCAGAACAAACACTTCTGCCCCTGCCCGCTCCGGAAGAAACAATGATTGTCTTTCCTTTCCCATCGCAGTTTTGCCTTTTCTACAATTTCACATGAGTGGAGCTCTGGCTTCTTTTCATGAGGGGCCCCCCATCATTTGTCTTTTTTTTTTTTCCTTTTCCCCTCTGAATTGGGGATTGCACCAGGGGCACTCTACCATTGAATACACCCCAAGCACTTCTGTTTTATTTTTATTTTGAGACCGGATCTCACTGAGTTGCTGGGGCTGGCCTTGAACTTAAGATAGCATAGAACCACAGTACCTGGGATATACCCAATATTTTAAAAACATTTAAAATATAGTTATATATAGTTATATATGGACACAATACTTTTATTTTATTTATTTATTTTTGTGTGGTGCTGAGGATCCGACCCAGTGCCTCACACATGCCAGGCAAGTGCCCCACCACTGAGCTATAACCCCAGCTCCACCTAATGTTTTCATTTTTTGTTTGATATTGGGGGATACCAGAGATTGAACCCAGGGATTGAACTCAGTGCTTAAGCACTGAGCTGCATTCCCAGCACCCTCACCCACTTTTAAAAAAATTTGGAGAGGTACCAGCGATTGAACTCAGGGGCACTTGACCACTGAGCCACATCCCCAGCCCTATTTTGTGTTTTATTTAGAGACAGGCTCTCACTGAGTTGCTTAGCGCCTCGCCATTGCTGAGGCTGGCTTTGAACTCACCTTCCTCTTGCCTCAGCCTCCCCAGCCGCTGCGATTACAGACTTGCCCTGGCTTTGCTTTTGAGAGGTGGTTTCTCTTTTGCTCAAGCTGGTCTGGAATTCCCAGGCTCAAGTAATCTTCCTGCCTCAGCCTCCTGAGTAGCTGGGACTACCCTCTCCAACATTTTTTTTTTCTTTTATTCTTTTTGTGGTGCTGGGGATGGAACCCAGCGCCTTGACAAGCATTAGGCAAGCCTTCTACCACTGATCTAAACCGCCAACCCAAAGGACTGCTGTTTGTAATCCTGGTGCAGTTGAGCACGAGGCCCAGAGAGGAAGAGGGACTCATGTGAGGGGCAGATGAGCTCCAGCACCTAGTGGCAGGAACTCTACTCCTGGCTTCCAGTCCTTCAGCCTGTGGGATAGTGTCTCTAACCCTGGGACCTCTCCGCACAGGGTGAGAGGCTGAGCCACGCAGTGGGTTGCGCTTTCGCTGCATGCCTGGAGCGCAAACAGCGACGAGAGAAGGAATGCGGGGTCACGGCCGCCTTCGATGCCAGCCGCACCAGCTTCGCGCGCGAGGGCTCCTTCCGCCTGTCGGGGAGCGGGCGACCCACAGAGCGCGAGGCTGCGGACAAGAAGAAAGGTGGGTGCTGCCTGACATTGGGCGGATGCAAGTGGGCTCCCTATTTTGCGGGCGATTGGGGAGGGTGAGTAATGAAGCACAGGGACACAGAGACCCTGCTGCTGGCTGCAGAGTTTGGTTTTAGTTTATAAAACCAAAAATCTTCAGTCTAAAGAGTTTATTGGAGCAAAGTGCTGCCGGCCAGGAACCAAAGTTCACCAAGTCCGGGTGCCCCAGGGTTTTCTGCCCTGTGTATCAAGACTTGCAAAGTTGGTTGGCCGAATTATGGCCAGGATTTTAAAAAATGAAATAGAAAATATCAGAGTACATTGACTGTTAAGTATAATATAATGATACATTTATTTCATTGTGTGTGTGATGGCTTCACACTTAAAAGATGCATCTTACTAGGAGTTGCTATCCAGAAAGAATGAGGGCAGGGCATGTGACAAAAATAATAAAAAGCAATGCTCAAGTATGCAGTGCTTCCATTTACAAACATTTCTCTTAGCATTTACATAGGATGTTAGAACTTAACAAAGAATGTTGTCAGGTGCTAACTCTATTACAAGTGCTTTTGAATTTGCAAAGAGTTTGTTCCCAAAGGATATGCTAATTTTCAGGGACTTTGCATTGCTGAAGGCACTTCACTGTTTGCACAGCCAAATAGGAGTTTACAGTGAAGTCTGATTTGCTGCACATCTCACAGTGTGCTGCTGCTGCTGCTTTTGCGGCTGCGCTGAATCACAGCCTGGAGGCACTACGTTTTCTCAGCGCTGGGGAGCAATGCACTGGCCACAGCAGAGTTGTTTATGAAGCTCTTGTCGGATTCCAGAGCACTGAACATTCACTACCTTAACTGACCTTTCCAGGAGGCTTGGGGAGGTAGCCTAGGGAGTTTATCCCAGGTTTCTAGTCGGGAAACTGGAGCCCAGAGAGGGGAAGGGACTTCCTGAGGTCATAGAGTGAGATGGTGAAGAGAGGTAGATTCCCAGTCCAACCTGTCCTGGGCTATTTCCATGGCCCTGGGCCCTGTCTGGGTAGGCTTGTCACCTCATGATGGAAGAAATACCCTGGGTGACATCCCTCCAGGGGATATAGCTCTGATGGGGTCGTGTTTGGAGGAAGAGTATATGTCTGTGGATTGGTGTGGAGAGTGGGAACCTGCCTTGAGAACACTGCCTGTGGTGCCAAGTGGGAAGCCAGGTGTCCCCAGACGACAATCCCAGAGTAGAGGGAGCTCAGAGGGAGGGGCTGGAACAATCTGGAAAGCTTCCCAGAGGATGAATCCTGCCAAGCCCTGACTAGGAAGGAAGAGGGTCCCTTGAGGTGGGAAGAATGGTGGGAAGTAGGGAAACAAAGATAGGGACAGAGGGAGAGGGACAGAAAAACAGTACACTGAGGACAGACCAAGCCCAGACATGCAGGGGCCGGTGAGGGCAGGCAGGTGAAACAGACTCCAGAGGCAGCCTGCCCTGTCCTGGTGGTGTCACTGGCCTTTGTTGGACCTTGGTTTCCATCTCTGTAAAATGACAATGGTCTTGACCTGGTGGGTGGTCATGTGGGTTGAGCAAATTCTTGCGGAGCCCCTGGAACAATGCCTGATAAGTTGTTTGCACACCAAATAAGTGTTTGTAAATTATCAAAAAGGAAGATAATCTCCAAGGGAGAAATGGCCAGAGCAGGGGAGGAAAACAGATCAGGGACAGAAAGCTAGAGAGACACAGAGGGTCACTATGTGGGGGACAGTTCTCCAAGGGACTCCTAGGAAAGGTGATCTTAACTTGGATGGGGGTCAGGGACGTTTCAGGGCTCTGTTGAGGGCAGAATAGATCGGGGAATGGTCAAGAGGACTGGCGGGAGAGGTCCGAGCTGCAAGATGAGATGTCTAACCTGCTGTCTTCCCATGTCTCCAGCAGAGGCAGCAGCTGCCCCCACTGTGGCTCCCGGCCCTGCCCAGCCTGGGCATGTGTCCCCGACACCAGCCACCACATCCCCTG
The DNA here is from genome assembly GCF_001458135.2 of Marmota marmota marmota. Classification (NCBI taxonomy): domain Eukaryota; kingdom Metazoa; phylum Chordata; class Mammalia; order Rodentia; family Sciuridae; genus Marmota; species Marmota marmota. Next base: position 7,640,005 of record NW_026000205.1, read on the forward strand.
GTGAGAAGGGTGAGGCAGGCACCCCTGTGGCCACAGGCACCACTGCAGCTGCCATCCCCCGGCGCCACGCCCCTCTGGAGCAGCTGGTTCGCCAGGGCTCCTTCCGTGGGTTCCCAGCGCTCAGTCAGAAGAACTCGCCTTTCAAACGGCAGCTGAGCCTACGGCTGAATGAGCTGCCGTCCACACTGCAGCGCCGCACTGACTTCCAGGTGAAGGGCACAGGTGAGCCCTGGGTTCAGTGGAAAGGGGCTTCGGCATCAGCAGTATTTGGTGTGGGCAGGGCCAGAGGAGAGGTGGTATTCATCGTTCCTGATTAGCACTGTCTGCCAGAGAGGTGGAACGCATCATGATCAATTAACAGTGTCTGCCATGGGCAAGGAACAGAAGATGCGTAGCACAGATCATGATTGTTTAGCCATAGCTGCTATGGGAAGGGGTAGCAGAGAGGTATCACCGGTCATGATCAGTTAGCGGTGTCTGCTGTGGTTAAGGGAAGGGAGCAAGATGGCGCACACCACGATTGGTTAGAAAATCAGCTAGAGTACATTCACAATAGCCAAACTGTGGAACTAGCCTAGATGTCTGTCAATGGGTAAATGGATAAAGAAAATGTGGTACATATACCCAACGGAGTTTTATTCAACCATAAAGAAAAATGAAATTATGACATTTGCAGAACAATGAATGGAACTCAAGAACATTGTGTTAAGTGAAATAAGCCAAACTCAGAAAGTCAAAGATTGTATTTTTTTTCCTCATATGTGGAAGCTAGAGAGGAAAAAGAAAAGAAAGATAAAGAGGGATCAGTAGAGTGGAGGAAAACTAAATGGAGATCAGTAGACTGGAGGAAAGGGGGGAAACTGGGGAATTATATTGGCCAAATTATATTGCTACATCATGTGCACGTATGAATATATAACCATGATCCCACCATTATGTACAAATATAATACATCAATAAAAATATGTAAAAGGGGGGACTGGGGAAATAGCTCAGTTGGGAGAGTGCTTGCCTTGCATGCACAAGGCCCTGGGTTTGATCTCCAGCAAAACTCACACCCACACACACACAAAGAAAAAATATGTGTGTGTGTGTGTGTAAAAGGTTAAAAAAAAGAAATATCTGCTATAGGCAGAGAAGTCTACCATGGGCAAGGGAAAGAAGAGAAGCAGCACAGGTGTCCTCTTTTGCTCAGGAGTAGGCTAAAGCATCATGGTCTAATGCCCTTCCCAAGCATGTGGCCAGTAGAACCATGAGATCTGGCCAGGTGAAGGATAAAGGTCCTCCTCAGGATCACAGCAGAGGAGGATTGTGATAGATTAGCACTGTGTGCCTGAGGCAGGAAGAATAGAGGGATGGTGGCGTACATCATGAACTCCTGACAGTGTCTGCCATGAGCAAGAAAAAGAAGAGAGTCGGCCTGTTTGCTATATGATTAATTAGCAAAGTTTGCCATGGGCAGGGGAGAAGAGAGAGCAGCCGGGTGTTATGCCTTTGCCCAAAGGAAAAACTCCCAGAATTTGGTCAGTGGAGCCTTGAGGTCTGGCCAGGTATGAGGTCTGGCCAGGTAAGAGGTCTGGCCAGGTAAAGAACTTAGTGAGAGAAAATGGCCTTGTATTCTGTTGTTGTCTGCCATGGGCCAGGGAAAGGAGAGAGGTGGCAGGGTACCATGTTTTTGCTCAAGAGAGACAGGCAGGAGGTCTACTTGCCCTCCTAGCAGTCTGGGAAGCCATGCGCTCTGGCCCACTCTCTTGCTTCCATATGTCAAATCTGGGACTTCTGTCCCTTATGGCTTGAGGATTGGTGCGGGAGGGTGTTGATTTGTATCCACTGTTGAGCAGATGCCAGCGCACATTGAGAATGACGCACACTTGCTCCGCGTCCTGCAGCATTCCCAAACTGTCACACACCCTCACATATGCTGTCCTCGCACAGCCTGACATTAAACGCCACTCAGGTCCCTCACACCGGCGCCCTGAGGAGCGGCAGGCTCCCGGGCTCTGTCCAGGAGCCTCACACTCCTGCAGCCAGCTGCACACTCACTTGAACTTGCCCCATAGAAATTTCAGACACCAAAGTCACACTCTCTCATACATGTCACACACACTTAGAGGTCACAGACTTAGAGGTACATATGTGCAGAAATGTCACATGCTCAGAAGTCACCCAGATGACACAAATACACATCTGGATCCACACAAACTTGGTAGCTACCATGTAGATTTGTGGAAATTCTCTCTCTCTCTCTCTCTCTCTCTCTCTCTCACACACACACACACACACACACACACCCCTCTCCATCACACAAGCGAAATCACTCACATTCACACTTGGGAATGGCACGTCAGAATGCCTCACACTTGAACTTCAGTCCCACTCAGAGGCTCTACCCTCAGGCGCCACATGCCTGTTTCCACGAACACACAGTCTTCATGGACATTGACCTGGAAACCACACGGCCCCCACCTGGGACCCTATGTCACACATGCTTCTTTCTGATGCTCCCTAGAGCATCCCACGTGCCCCCTGGAGATAGTTACTTACTAAAATGTCACAGATGCTTGTCACACATCACACATGGCAGCTCTTTACTTATTTGGATGGTATCTGCATTCCTCCCAAGCCCTCACAAGGCCACCATGCCTGCTCCACGCCTCCTGTCTTGCTGACATAGGTGCAGCACTGCCCTCATGACATATGTGATAGGCCAGCTGCTTGGGTGGCGGGGGAGTCGCATCTTTACCCAAGTAGGATACATGATCCCCCCTGATGAACAGCGCGTGGCCCGCCTTCATGCTGACCAGCCCATGCTCTTGCCATATAGGCAGTGGAACGCGTTTTCTAAATTAATATGTCTTTAAACATTTTATGTATTTCATGGGAGGAAGGCACACTGGGGATCGAACCCAGGGGCATTCTGCTATGAGCTGCATCCCCAGACCTTTTTATTTTTTTTTAATTTAGAGACAGGGTTTCACTAAGTTGCTGGGGCTGGCCGCAAACTTGGGAGTAGCTGGGATTACAGGTGTTTTACTGTGCCCAGCTTGTTAAACATTTTAAACATCACTTGTGGTTTGTGGCCACTCATATATTTCTTGGGGTCCTTGGTTTGGGGTCTCTGCCACTGCCAGTCATCAGATGTCACATACTGACTTGTCTGTTTACCACTCAGATGTTTCTCTCTCACCCACACAGTTATTTTAGTGGCCATAGCCATCTAGTGACTATAGAGTGGCCCTGGTGCAGGGAAAGTGCAGGGAAAGTGCAGGGCTGCAGCAGTGCCCAGGGCTATTTGTTGACCTCTGCCCTTCCTGACTTCCCAGTACCTGAGATGGAGCCTCCTGGTGCCAGTGACAGCGATGGCATCAATGCTCTGTGTACACAGATCAGCTCATCTTTCGCCAGTGCTGGGACAGCAGCATCAGGGCCCCCATCTGCCACAACAGGTAAGTCCTTTGGTGTCTTCCATCAGGACAGATCCCCTAAAGTGCCCTCCTGCATTCCTCTTCTCTGTTCAGGGTTACCTTGGAAACCTCAGGGATCTTGAATGGTCAAGTATTGGAATCAGCTTAGAGCCATGGATCAGCTCAGAGCCAAGGATCAGCTCAGAGCCAAGGATCAGCTCAGAGCCAAGGATCAGCTCAGAGCCATGGATCAACCTAGAACCATGGGATCAGCTTAGAACCATGGGTCAACTTGGAGCTATGAGATCAGCTCAGAGCCGTGGATCAGCTTAGAGCCATCGATCAATTTAGAGCCATGGGATTGGCTTAGAACCGTGGATCAGCTTAGTCCTCTAGGATTATCTTAGAACCATGGATGACACTCAAATGCATGCATGGCCTCCTCCTTGAAACAGGCGAGAACCTCAGGATCTCAAATAGTATAATTGTAGACCTCTAGACCCTTAGAAAACACAAACTTAAAACAATCGAATCTTCTGTGTTGGAACAGTAAACTCTGAGAAAGATCCATGCAACCCTGGAATCTTAGCCTCATGATATATACTACATTCTCAAATGATTGGAATTCAAGTTGATGCTCAAAGTTACTACCAGGTATTGCGCTGACAGTGAGAAGAGCAGTGGAGCTGGGTGAGCATGGGGCCACAGAGCCTCAGAATTATGTAGAAACAGACCTGTTATGTGGTCCAGAGTGGTTAAGTCACTTTCCCAATGTCAGCACAGCCAGTAAGAAGCTGAGCTGGCACTCGAAGGCAGACAGCTGGCTCTAGAACGCGTGCTCTCATCCCAGGCCATCCCTGTTCCCAGCCTGCGATTCTTCCACTGCAGCCTTTGTCCCTCACCTGCTCCTCTCCTCTCTCTAGGGACTTCTGCCTGGGGCGAGCCCTCTGTGCCCCCTGCAGCTACCTTCCAGCCTGGGCACAAGCGGACCCCTTCGGAGGCTGAGCGATGGCTGGAGGAGGTGTCCCAGGTGGCCAAGGCCCAGCAGCAGCAGCAGCAACAACAACAGCAACAGCAGCAGCAGCAGCAGCAGCAAGCGGCCTCAGTGCCCCCAGTGTCCACCCTCCCCCCTGCCCTACAGCCCTTCCCTGCCCCTATGGGGCCCTTTGACACAGCACCTGCCCAGGTGGCTGTGTTTTTGCCACCCCCACACATGCAGCCCCCATTCATACCTGCCTACCCAGGCCTGGGCTACCCACCCATGCCCCGGGTGCCTGTGGTGGGCATCACACCCTCGCAGATGGTGGCCAACGCCTTCTGCTCAGCTGCCCAGCCCCAGCCTGCCACCCTGCTTGGGAAAGCTGGGGTCTTCCCACCCCCTGCTGCACCCAGTGCCCCTGGGGGCCAGGCCCGTCCACGCCCCAATGGGGCCTCCTGGCCCCCAGAGCCTGCACCGGCCCCTGCCCCTGAGTTGGACCCCTTTGAGGCCCAGTGGGCAGCATTAGAAGGCAAACCCACTGTGGAGAAGCCCTCCAATCCCTTCTCCGGAGACCTGCAGAAGACCTTCGAGATTGAACTGTAGCTCAAGCTGCCCTGCCCACCCCGTCACCCTGTCACCCCCAGGTGCACCACACCTGGGAATGGAGGCAACAACCTCTCCCGTAGTCCTGCTCCTTGGGGCTGTGCCCCTCAATTCCCTGAGTCCTCTCTGCCACTCCCAAACCTCTACAGAACCAACATTGTGAAGGCCAGGTTGCGACAGGACGGAATTCAGGGACGGACCCAGCCTGGCTAAGGGAGCCATGTTACTGCCAGATGTAGGCTGGCAATGCACCCTCTCGTGCCCCAGACACAGGGGGATGGCCACAGTCCCAAGGATGTCCATGGTTCAAGTTCCACTCCCCAGTTTCTGTTGCTGACCTTTCACCTTCTAGTGTTGGGCAGGATGAAGGAGGGATGCCCTCATAGGGGCTCTCCTGGGCCCCACGAGAGTGCCCACCCCAAATCTGGTCATCTCCTCCCCCACACACAGCACAAGTAAGGGCTTCCCTCTGCCCTCGCTGCGTTCACTGCCAATGCTGTGCTCACCTCCACTCGGGGCCCACATCTGTCTTCCAGGGGGCCAAGGTCTCAAGGGGGCAAGGCCAAGCTGGGGGCCCAGAGGTGGGGGAGGGGGGAGGGAAGATGCTCAGTTACCTCATGTTGGTACCCGCTGGGGTGGGGTCCTGGAAGAATGGGAAGGGGTGCCTGGCGGGTACTTTTCTATCTTTTATTTCCAGATTTTTTTTGTATCTAAACTTGCAGATTTGTATTATACAAGGACAGCTAATAAAGGAAGAATATAATGGTGCCCCTCGGGAAGGCAGGGTGTGTGTGTGTAGGGGAATGACGTGGCCACAGAGCCTTTCCTCCTGAGTCATTGTCTAAAACAGGAGGGAGGAAAAGGGTCTCCCTGAGCAATAGCTTCTGAGTCATAAGTAGGGATCAGGTACCGCTGACACAGTACCCTCCACAGGGGTGCTAAGGGAAGCCCAGAATTAATCGCCCTATTTCTAGACCAAGGTATAAAAAACACAAGTTCTGAACACTGCTAATTGCTTCAGTATAAATATTCTAGAGCTGGGCATGGTGGCACCCGCCTTGTAGGCCCAATTACTTGGGAGGCTGAAGCAGGAGGATCCCTTGAGCCCGATGTTCAGGTTCAGCCTGGGCAACATAGGGAGACCCTGTGTCCAAAAAAAAAAAAAAAAACCCCC
>NW_026000205.1:7646189-7677714 GCF_001458135.2 Marmota marmota marmota
AAAAAAAAAAAAAAAAAACCACCTAAATAACTAACTGGTTTGTAATAATGTTTCTTTGATCTTACTGGCAAATTCTTATTTTGTTAGTTGCATTTTCCATACTTAGAGCTAAACTTTTCACCTGACATGGCAGCATTTTATTTTTAAGTATTGTCTCCTGGGTTCCTTGATATAATCTATAAAATAGATTTAAAAAAAAAAACATGTAACAAACTATATGTTTAATTATAGCTCTTTAAAATGGGGTGATTGATTTTGTGCAACTCAATATCTTATCCCCATTTGAGAGATGGATAAGTGGAGTAAGTGGCCTAAGGTCTCATGAGCTGGAATTCAAACCCAGCCTCTGGCTGACCTTGACGCACATCAGTTAGCCACTTGACTAAGGAAGCAGCCTTAGAATCTGCCTCCCCCCACCCCTTTCTTTTCTCTGCCTGGACACCCACCCTTTCCCCACACTGTACCATTTCTGTGAAAACACACTTCAGGCCTCAATTCAAATATCTCTTCCAAGGCCTGGTGCCCCATCCCATCTTTTGAGCCTGGGTTCACACAGTCCTTAATTCTTCAGGCTGAATCAGGAGTGCCCTTTAGGCCCTGTGCCTCCCCCATCCCAACTGACCACTCCCTTGTGCTTCCTCCATTCCCACCGTGACCCCTTTGCTTGTACCTCCCCCATCCAGGGCCTGACTCACTCTAGGCTGTCCCTCACTATCTGGTGGTTTGTCTGTTCCACAGGACTGTGGAGAGGGGAGGGTCCTGGCTGTCCCAGTCTCTGCTGCGTCCCAGCACAGGGACAGGCACAGAAAATGCAGTCTCAGGTACACATCCATGCCAGTAACTAGGAACTGGATGGGCTAGAAAGGACCTAAAAGTAGATCAGAAATGGTTGGAGCTATGGGCCAGATGGGGAAAGGAGGACTGCAGCACCTGGCCATCAGGCCCCCACTAATCACAGGAACCATTCTTCCTGGGTCCGGGGTAGCTTTCCCAGAGCCCACAGGTGCAGGAGGGATGGGGAACAGCGCTGGGCACCGCACAGACCTGTTTCCCAAGGACCTCCCACGTGCTCCTGATCTTGCCCCTCACGCCCTAGGCAGAGACCCTCGCTCTTCACAGCGCAGCTCTGCAGAGGCCGCAGATCTGGGGATAACCTCCCGTGCCCCCTCCAGGCTTAGGCCCTGAGAATAGAACCAAGAAACCCGACTTAAGGCTCCAACTGACAAGGGTGGCCTCATCGCCCCGCAAACGCCTCGTGCTGCATCCTCGTAGGGTCTTTGGAGCGACGTTCTCCCGGCCAGGTCCGGCACCGTTTCTGGGCTCTTTGGAAAACCCCTCCCCTCGTGTCCCCTTTCTTCGGAGCCGCCAGGGACTGCGCGGGCTGCTTGGACTCGGTCCCGGGGACCCAGCTACGCGCGATGCCTGTGTTTCTGGCCTCCCCGGCGCCCTCTGACCCGCCGCTTCCACCGCCTCCAGCGTGGCCACCCCCACCCCAGCTGCTGCGATTGGGAGACGACATCCCACCCTCGACACGCACACCCAGCCTTGCGGGGCCGCGTGATTCCTGGGGCGCTCGCGGAGGCCACGGGACAGCGCCCCCTCGCGGCGGCTCCGGCGCCCGACTCGTGGCTCCGAGCTGGAGCCCCACCAGAGGCCGCCAAGGAGGAAAATCGTGGGCGGCCGGGCCGGGGACCAGGATGGGCATCGCAGCCATGAAGAACATTATCCTTCAGGCCCTAGCTCAGCCGTCCCCTCCTCGGGGAAGTCCTCCCTAAATCCCCCCATTTGACTCCTTTGGGCTCTCATGTTCCAACATGCCTGCCCTGGCCTCCCCACAGCATCTCTGACCTCGCCATCCCTCCCCCATGCTTCTAGCCTGTCACTGTCACCAAGAGTTGGGCCTTCACCCTACCATAGGAAGCCCCATGCGTACAGGGGCAAGGGCTGTCTCAGTCACTGTGTCCCCAGCATCTCCCAGCACCAGTCACTGAGAGGCCGCGCACACCCTGGGGAGTATGACCCCCTCATCGCATCTTTTATTTTGTGCGTTTAACAGCTTCATTAAGGTATGATCTACTTGTAAAATGCTCTCATTTTTGAACGACTCTGGGTGATTTCACAGTTGAGAAACCATCACCATGATTCATTTTAGAACATTAACGTCGCTCTAAAAAGATCTCTTCTGCCCATGCGCAGTCACTCTCCCTCCTGCCCCCAGCCCCAGGCAACCGCTGATCCACTTTCTCTCACTTACTATTCTTTTCTTCTTACAAGCCTTTTCCAAATTCTTATTTTTCTCAGCTGTTGAGTGCTGAGGATACACAATGACACACAGACCTTGCCCCTCAGGGAACTCAAAGTCTGTTTGAGGCCACAGCTAATGGGGAAATATGTCCAATAACTCATTTATTCGTTTATTCATTCATTCAAAAAGATTTACAGGGCCAGGCACGGGTGGTGGCCCAGCCTGTAATCCCAGCTACTCCACAGTATGAGGCAGGAGGATTGCAGGTTTAAAACCAGACTCCTCAACTTAGCGAGGCCCTAAGCAACTTATCTCAAAATAAAAAAATAAAAAGGACTGGGGATATGGTTCAGTGGTTGAGCACTCCTGGGCTCAATCCCTGGTACAAAAAAAAAAGTGTGTGTAATATATATATATATATATATATATATATATATATATATATATACACACACACACACACACACACGTATACATATATACATATACTCTCTCTATATATATATATATATGAGAGAGAGAGAGAGAGAGAGGGCATTTACCATCTGCCAGGCACTATTCTAGGCCTTGAGGATATAGCAGTGGAGGAGAAAAAAAAAAAGATAAAAGTCTCTGTTTAACTGGAGTTGATATTCTAACAGGAGGATGGAAAATGAAGGAAAAAGTATATAATATAATGACAGCTTATGATGAACATTATGAAGACAAAGAAGGAGAAAGAATGAAGTGGGATTTTAGACAGGGTAGTTAGTGAGCATGTCCCTGAGAAGTATGCATTTAATCAAGCTGGATTGAAGTGAGGGGTCATGGTCGTGTCTGGGAAATGGTGTCCCTGGCAGGGGAACAGCCAGTGCCAATGGCCTGAGGTAGGAACAAGCAAAAGGTCAGTGTTCTGGAGTGTCATGAGGGGCAGGGAGGACAATCAGAGTTGAAGTGAGCGGGCACAGTGAGCCATATCAGGTAGGGCCTTGGACACCATGGTAAGAGTCTGGGTTTGCCTTCTGATCCACAAATGAGAAGCCGTGGCAAGGTTTCAGCAGAGGAGTGGAGCACAGGCTTCATTCTCTGAGCAATGGGGCCAGAAAGCGCTTGGCTGGGATTGGCTGTGTTTTCCAGTGCTCTTTCTTCATGCGCATCTCCTGCTCACTACCCACTATGTGGTTTTTGCGCCTGCCATGCACACGAGAGAGAAACTCATTCACTTATTCATTCTTGAGGACCTCCAGGATCTTCATAGGCAGTTTGAAAATACCTACATTTACAACATTCGTGGCTGCACTATAACCTGTGTAATGACTCCATGATGATTGGGGTTTTTGTATGATTTGCTATTATAAGAGTGAAATAGGGGTTGCCAGGTGCGGTGGCGCACACCTGTAATCCCAGTGACTCCGGAGGCTGAGACATGAGGATCACGAGTTCAAAGCCAGCCTCAGCAATGGTGAAGTGCTAAGCAACTCAGTGAGACCCTCTAAACAAAGATACAAAATAGGGCTGGAATGCGTCTCAGGGGTCAAGTGGCCCTGAGTTCAATCCCCGCTACCAAAAAAAAAAAAGGAAAAAAAAGTGATATAGGTGGAGATTGTGTTGCTAAGTTCTCCTGTACACATAATAAAACCATTTTAAGACTCCCATTTCCCCCACTTTCTAGCACCCCTGAAATGAGGACTGTCTTATAAACAATCATGTGTCACAGTTTAATTGGCAGCTTTCCCTGTCTTGGCGATCAGAAGTATCATGCATCTCACCACAATGGCCTCTGGGATTTGAGTGAACACCAAAGGGACAGCAGTGCTCAGAGCAAATACATAGTAACACCAAGTGCCACGTTAACTCCTGTAACAACCCGAGGATAGACACTACTTTTTCTTTTTTTTTTTTTCTTTTCTTTTTTGGTACTGGGGATTGAACCTAGAGAGGTTTTATCACTAAGCCACATCCCCAATTTCTTTTTGACAGGGTCTTGCTAAGTTTCTGAGGCTGGCCTCAAACTTGCTATCCTTCTGCCTCAGCCTCCCAGGTTACTGGGATTACAGGCATGCATCATTACACCCAGCCAAGACACTATTATTCCCCACTTTTCAGATAAGAAACTGAGTCTCAGAGTACCAAAGTCACACAGCTACAAAGCAATGGATGAGGATCAGAACCCAGCAGCAGCTCCAGAGTCTCTAAGTAATTTTAGTTCCCAGAGTACATGGTGAGCACTGTGGGTGAGATTCCTGCACTCCTTTCCCACCCTCAGCCCTCTTTGTGCATGAGACCCCTCCAGGCCATAGGGAACTGGGCCAAAGTATATCACTCACTGTGCTTTTGAGTTTTGGAGCTGTGCTGTCCCCTCTCCTCTGCATTCCAACTCATGGAGCAGGCCCTGTTATCCTAGGGTTATAAGTATCTTAACAGCAGCTATTGAAGTTTGGTCTAGGCTCCCTTGGGGATCACTAAGACCCTTTGTCCACAAAGGTAAAACTCTTTTCATGACAAAACCAGGACTTTTTGAAATTCCTATTTCATTCTCATTTTCTCACAAGTGCACAGTGGAGCTTTCCAGAAACCCCGTGACATGCAATGATGTCATTGCTCTACTGGCTGATGGAACATGTCATGTCAATTCTGTATTTAAAATCACCATTTTGGGGCTGGAGTTGTGGCTCAGTGGCAGAGAATTTGCCTATCATGTGTGAGGCCCTGGGTTCGATCCTTAGCACTGCATAAAAATAAACAAATAAAATAAAGGCCTGCTAGTTGTAACCACAGCTACAAAAAAAAATTAAAAATATAAAAATTAAAAAATTAAATCACCGGTGATTTTCAATATCAATAGTTTTAGCCCATATGAATAAAAGCTCTTTGGAGTCCTCTATATGTTTCAGAATGTAAAAGAGCCAGGCGTGATGGTGCACCCCTGTAATCCCAGTGACTCTGGAGGCTGAGGCAGGAGAATTGCAAGTTCAAGCACAGCCTCAAAAACTTAACGAGGCCCTAATCAACTTAGTGAGACATTGTCTCAAAATAAAAAGGGCTGGGGATGTGTCTCTGTGGTAAAGCACCACTGTGTTCAAAAACAAAACAAAAGATTCCAAAGACCAAAAGATTCTAGAACTGAGTACAGGTTGTAGTTCCGTGGTAGGTAGAGCACTTGCCTAGCAGGCATGAGGTCCTTGGTTCAATCTACAGCCCAAAATTTCAGAACAGTCACCTCTAGATAGCAGTCCTTTTGCAAGTCACTGTGACAATCACCAGGACCCTATACACTTCTACATATTGCCCCAGCGACAGCCCTTGGGTGGGAATCACACACCAGTCTCTGGAGTTCAGGCTTCTGTTCTAAGATGTTAAACTGGGTTTTTCCCAGGACTGGTACCAAAATAATAACAACAGGACATTCTCATATAGAAAGAACCACAGTACCACCATTACACTTTAAAAAAAGTGAGTGGCAGCTCTGCATTATGATCTAGTATCCAAGACTATATTTGTATTTATTTTATTTTTTGGTACCTGGGATTGAACCCAGGGACACTTAACCACTAAGCCGTATCCCCACACCCTTTTTAAAATATTTTATTTAGAAACAGGGACTTGCTGAGTTGCTAAGTGCCTCACTAAGTTGCTGAGACTGGCCTTGAACTCTCAATCCTCCTGCCTCAGTCTTCTGGGCCACTGGGATTACAAGTGTGAACCACCAGGTCTTTTAATTTTTAATGGGATCTCATTATGTTGCCCCGGACTGGCCTCAAACTCCTGGCCCCAAAGATCCTCCGACCTCAGCTTCCTGAGTAGCTGGGACTCCTGGCCTGGGTGACCAGCTAAGATTTTTTTTTTTTTTTTTCATTCCTGGGACCTCATGTCTGCTAGGCAAGTAGTCTACCACTGAGCTGTACGCCCAACCCCAGAATGTACTTTTAAATAAATGATAATGAAATGAGACATTAGACAAATTGGTGAAATTGTCTTTACAACATATACATATATTGTAGTTGGAAACAATACCTTTATTTCATTTATTTCCCAGGGCCTGGCACGTGCTAGGTGAGCACTCTACCACTGAGTCACAACCCCAGCCCTCCCTGTAGTCTTTATCCAGCAGGAAAAAGGAAATGAGAATGAATGGCAGGTGGGAGGGGGAGGGCAATCACTAAAAAACAAAAGGAAACTTGGGAACATGTTTTTGATCCAAAGGAATCCAGACTGCTCAATAAACTTTTTCCATTTACAGTTGGGACTTGGCTCAGCCCCAGGTGGATGGAGTTGAATTGTATGGCTGAGATTTAATCGGTGCAAGCAGGAGCCAGATTGCAGTTTCCAAAGATGACTGTAACAACGTCTCCCATCTCATTTCTTCTAGAACCTCCACACTTACTCCAGAGAGGTGGTGTTTGTGTGCCCTCCCCTTGGGTCCAGATGGGCTTGTGACTTGCCTGTACCCAACCGCATGTGGCAGAGGTGATAAGTGATGGTTCCCAAGGTTGGATTGGAAGAGATGACCCTGCTTCTTGTGAACCACTTGCACTGGGGGCCTGAGCTCCACGTAAGGAATCCGACTGTCCTGCAGAGGCCACCATGATGTGAGGGAGCCTGAATCAGTCCACACGAAGAGACCACATGGGGAAACCCTGAGACGCACCAAGGGAGGTAGAGAGGGAGGTGGTCCACTCGGAAACCAGCCTCTTCCCTGTCTAGTTCCCTCCACTAACTAATTGCAATCATAAAATTCCAAGTCTGAACTGCCCATCTGGGGCCATCCCAAATATCTGATCATAGCCTTGCTGAGAGAGAACAGGATGGTGGTGGTTCTTTTAGGCTACCATGTTTTGGAGTGATCTGTTACCCAACAAAGTATCTAGAAAGAAAGTGGGATGCAGAAAATCAGGAGCTTGCAGAGAAAAGTAGCCTGGAGAACCGAGGATGACCATATAAGGGCAATGGCAGCAGCTACCCTTTGGACACTTGGCCATGTCTGAACTCCATCCTAGGTGCTCCACCTCGACGAATGCAGTTGTCCTCACAGACACTCAGAAGGCAAGTGTCATTATCTCTGCTTTACTGACAGGAAACGGGGCAGAAAGGACAGCTAGGAACAGGCCAAGAGTGGAACTGGAACCCAGGTGTGGCTTCAGCAGCCCTCTGTCAACTATGCCCCTTACTAGGGGAGTCCACTCCGGGGACCACGGTGATTGGCTCTGGCATGGGCACGTGACCTCAGCTGCCCAATCAGAGCCAGCCTCATTACTTAGGAGGGAAAATCTTTGCCCCAGATGCCCTCCATTGACTGTGGGAGAACAAAAGAGGTTCCCTGTGGCAGAAGGCTGGTGGCAGTCATCCCGAGAGCTCCTACTGGAAAAGATGAAGCGGAGAGATGAAAACAAATGGGGTGTTTAGTGACATTGCTGAGCTGTTGTGTCAACTTTGGCGGAAGTCAGCCTAAGTGTGGATTTTCCGGTTGCAAACTCCCTTTACAATTTAAGCCCTTTGAGTCAGCTTTTCTGTTATTTGCATCTAGACAAATCATCAAAATATTTAACAACCAGTACTTCGGGCATTGAACAATTAGAATGATTCACCATGTGCCAAACATTTGCCCTTTTCTTGCTGAACTGTGGTAGTGGTGTGTGTGGGGTTGCTGGGAAGTCCTGGGACAGGGACCAGGATAGCTTGGTCATGGTGGGAGACACGTGAAGGGTTTGAGGCAGCATGTTTCACCAATCAATACAGGAATACTTTAATGTTTCAGTAATCAACATAGCCAAGATAGCTTATCCAAGCTGAATACAGGAGTTGCCCCTTATCTGCAGTTTCACTTTTCTTGGTTTTGTTACCTAGGGTCAACCATGGTGACAAGATATTATATTAAAAATTCCAGATATAAACAATTCATAAGTTTTAAACTGCCTGATGTTATGAGGAGCATAATGAATCTCACAAAATTCTCACGTTCCCTTGAATCTGGACAGTAACATCCCCTCTATCCAATGTATCTACCCTGTATACACTACCTTCCCGTTACTCACTTAGTAACCATCTCTGTTATCAAATCAGTTGTCCTGGTTTTGCAGTGTTGTATATAGGTCTGTTACTATCTGCAATTTCAGGCATTTCTGGAAGGAATTAAAACTTGTCCCTAGTGGATAAGGGACTCTACTGTATCAGTGTTGCTTGCTAATAAACACAACTCCCTTTTGACATGATCTAGTGTGAATGAGTGTCTGTTTCTTGCAACTGAGCACATCCAGAAAGAAAGGAAGGAAGGAAGAAAGAAAGAAAAGAAAAGACATCCTTTCATGAACCTGAGTCATGAATCAAAGATGGAAATAACAAAAAGCAGTGTAATCTCACTTTAGCTGTATGAGGTCACTTTAGCTTCAGGTCAGGCAGAGACTGGGCCGAGATTTTGGTCTTGTGCTGCCAAAGCGTCCGCACCCTTTGGCGCACGAATCCCGCCTCTGGGACCCACAAGGATGTGCATTGGGGCATTATTTATAATGGGAGGAAATTGGGAACAGCTTCAATGTCTGGCAACGCTGCCCTGTTGAGTAAACATAGTGCAAACATTAGAGCTCATGTTTACACAGAGAGATTTTAACACGGGAACAGCTTACATTTTAAGAGGGGAAAAAACAGGATTTTATAAACAATTGGCTCACAGTTATGTAAAGCACACACACACACACTCACACACGTGCACATAGAAAAAGCTCACATAGCATAGAAAAGGCTGAATGGAAATACATCAAAATTTTAACAATAATAGAGATGGAGAATGGTGTGGGTGAAGGGCGCGTGTTTGTCTTTTTAGTTGCCTGCAGTTTCTAAGTTGTGCTTAATGAACCAAACTCTCCTCATTTGTTTTTGTGGAGCTGAGGATCGAACCCAAGGCCTCATGCATGCTAAGCTAGAATTCTTCCACTGAGCTACACCACAGCCCTTGTTTTGTTTTAGAATATTTTAATGAGCACCTAAAAAAAAAAAGAAGAAGAAGAAGAAGAAGAAGGGGTTTGTTTCCTTACATAACCACAAGACATTCTCAAATCTAACAAAACTGACAGAAATTCCTTAATATCATCTAACAGCCAGTCAGTGTTCAAATTTCTCCAATTGTCCCAGAAACAAACTTTTGCAATTGTTTTATTTAAATTGGGATCCAGACAAAGCATATTCATTTTACTGGGTTTCTATTATTATTATTATTATTATTATTACAAACAGTAAATTTCAAGTGTGCGTGTGTGTGCATGCACTCATGCACGTGCTGGGTTCTAGGAGTTTTGACACACACAGAATTATGCAATCACCAGCCACATCAGGGTTCCTGGCAGTTCTATTGCCTCAAAAATTCCCTCAGGTTTTGTAGTCAAGTGTATTTTTTTTTTTAATTCCTGTATTTCTTTTTCCAATGGGAGAAAAAATGATCACAGCAGATTGTTTGGGGCCTGAAGGGTCAAGATCCAGAGTCCAGCAGAAGAACCCAGAATTGGGCAGGAGGAGCCCGAGGCCTTACTTTCACTGAGTTCAGTTTCCGAATCTGTCGGGTGGGTGCTGTGGGGCCCAGGGGAGTCAGGAAAGGCACCCAGGAAGCTCTCCATTACAGCAGCAGATGGTCTCGGGTGCATTTCCTTCTTTGTTAGTAGACCCTGATGTTGCGTCCTCTCTTGGTTCAGGGCAAGCTCGGCCCCTCCTCCTCCCCACCCTCAACCTGACAGATCCATGTTTTCTGCCTTCAATACCATCCCACCTGGCTCCAGGCCTGGGGTCCCCGGGTCTGTCTCCTCTTCTCTCCCGGCCTCCGCCTGGCAGGCCTGTCCCTCTCTGCCGCCTGGTCCCTGCCCTGCCTGTCTCCTCCCTGGGCTCCTGCCCTGTCTCCCTTGTGTCTTTTGGGTCCCCTCCCACTCCATCACCCACTGGGGCTTCCCAAATCTGACTTCATTCTCCCCTATCCCAAAGGATGACCCAGAGGGCTGCCAAGTGCCTCCCTTCCTTACATGACAAGATCATTTCCCATGACAACCAGAAAATAAAATGGACAATATTACTGTCTGGCAGAGAAAGGCAAACCGTGAGCATTTTCTGTTCTTGAACCTCATGGATACAAAGCTGTGCCAGTAAAAGAGAATTTTAAAATAAGCATTACTGTACCAAAATCATCATCACCATCATCATCATCATCATCAAAATCCAAAGTTTATTGAAAAATTCAAAGTCTGAACTTGGAGCCTTTGGTTATTGTCTAATATAACAAAACTTTATGTAAATAACTGTGAGGGTTTTTTGTTTTGTTTTTTGAGAGATCAGGGTCAGACCCTCAGACACCAGGCCCTGGGCACTTGAGGGTAGCCTGTGCAGTTCTCCACCCCTTATCAGAACTTAGCTCAGGACGGGGTGTCCAAGACACATAAATCCCCTGCCCCAGTTCCACGGGGAAGCCCAGTCGCCCCACCCCCATGGGCTGCCGCCTGAGTTCTTCCACCGCCCAGGTCTCTCCTGGACCTCCGTGGAGCGATGGGCAACGTGGAGTGACTGCTGAGCATGTGGAGGGGAGGCCCACCGGGTCCTCACTGATAGGAAAGCACATGGTGAAGGAGCGAGGTGCCTGGGGGCCGAGGATGTACTCTTTGTCAGCTGGTGGGAACAGCTTCTGGTTTTGCAACTGTTCAGTTCACTTGCAAAGGCACAGACCATCCGTGTAACCGCTGGAGGGAACTTGACCACTGAAGGTACCTGTGTCCCTAGTTCCCAGATCCAGAAACATTTCCAGAAGTCTCCTCCTGGCTCCTTTGAGTCCTCTCTCCTCCCTCCAAGGTCACTGTCATTTGGACTTCTGACAGCATAGATTGTGGCTGTTTTGAATTTTATATAAACAGAGTCAGAAAATACGTCCTCTGTAGTGTCTGGCTTTTCTCAAAACTCAACAAAGTGAAAAAATTCACCCTGGTTATTGTGTGTTCTTATAGGTATTCTCATTGCCTCATGCAATTCTTCAGTAGGACTGTACCCAGCTTATTTATCCATTCTCCTTTTGGTGGTGAGGAAGTAAGCCAAGGGAAGAGAGTCCCTCCACCATCTGCCACAGAGGCAACAGCTAGTGCAAAGGTCCTGAGGTAGGAACATGTCTGGTATTTTAGATCCATGTGACTGGAGAGGAGTGAGCAAGGAAGGATGTGGGGCGAGATGAGGTCAGAGAGGGAACAAGAAGCAGATGGTGCAGTCTTTTTCTTTTCCTTCTTTCTTTCTTTTTTTTTTTTTTTTTGGCAGTGCTAGGGATGGTGCAGAGTCTTATAGGGACTTTGGCTTTCTCTCTGAGTGAGATGGAGCCAAGCAGGGGAGGAACTGCATCAAGTTGGATGCTCTTCTGTGCACATCTTCTAGCTGCATGAGGGGTGGGGGTGGCAGCCAGAAGCCCAGGAGGAGGGGAAAACAAGGGTAGAAGCAGTAGAGGTGGTAAGAAGTGTTTGGACCCAGAATCCAGGTTTAGTGTATGTGATCAGTGATATATTTTATTTACTCCTATCATTTTCTTTTGATTTCTCATCATTTTTTATTTCTTTGCTTGCTTGCTCTTTGGCCGTGTTGGGAATCAAACCCAAGGCCATCTCAGCAAGTGTTCTACCAAGAGTCACACTCCCAACTTCTTTACAACTTCTTCTTTTTTTTTTTTTTTTTGGTACCAGGGATTGAATCCAGGGGCACTCTGAGCCACACCCCAGCCCCTTTTGAATATTTTATTTTTTATTCTATTTTTAAAATATTTTATTTAGAGACAGGGTCTCTCTGAGTTGCTTAGGGCCTCACTAAGTTGCTGAGGCTGGCTTTGAACTTGCAATCCTCCTGCCTCAGCCTCCTAGTCTCTGGAATTACAGGTGTGCACCACCGTGCCCTGTGGCTGCGTCATTGTAGTATGCTGATTTTTTTTTTAATAGAGAGAGGAGAGAGAGAGAGAAAGAATTTTAATATTTGTTTTTTAGTTTTTGGCAGACACAACATCTTTGTTTTTTGTATATGGTGCTGAGGATCGAACCCAGGCAGCACGCATGCCAGGCAAGCGCACTACCGCTTGAGCCACATCCCCAGCCCAAGTATGGTGATTTTAAGTCCTCTGGGTGTATACCAAGGATTGGGATAATTGAGTCAAATGGTGGGTCCATTTCCAGTTTTCTGAGGAATCCATATTGCTTTCCAGAGTGGTTGCACCAATTTACAGTCTCATAGGACTTCATTTTTTGTAGATAATACTGACAAAATTTGCTGACAGATTTCATGTGAAGAAAAATGTCACATTCCTAAAAAGTTCTGGGGGATGGCTGGACCCACAGGTCCTGATGACATGTGTCAGGTACAAGCCTCTCAGATCATCTCCCAACACCTGGGAGTTTATTGCAAATACAAATTATCAGTCCTCACCTGGTAGCGACTGGGGTTGGAGCCAAAAATCTGGCTTCACAAGTCCTCCAGGTGAGTCTAGTATACTCATTTAATGAATAGGCTGCTGTAACAAAGATTTCAAAACATGATGAGTCAAATTAAAAAGTTAATTTCTCTCTCACATGATACTCCAGGGCAAATGATTCAGGCTGGCCATGTGGGCATCCAGGGACTCGGGCTCTTTCTCTCTTGAGGCTCAGCTATTCCAGAGGATTTTCTTTTTAAAGATGAGATGTTGCTGTGTTGCCCAGGCTGGTCTTAAACTCATTCCCCACTCAAGAGACTCTCCTGCCTCAGCCTCTCCAGTGCAGGGACTACAGACACACAGCACCCCACCCATTGTTCATGATTACTTTTGAATATTTCAATAAATGACTCTGCCTAAGTTCAATTCATGCTTTACTGCTTAGTAGCTGTGTGACCCTGGGTAAATTTCCTTACCCTTCTGTGCGCCAAGTGAGCAAACTAGGGATGACAAGAGTACCATCATCCCTCACCTATGGCTAATGTGAGGACTAAATGAGATAATTTTTTTAAATGTTTATCTTTTAATTTGACACAATATCTTTATTTCATTTATTTATTTTTATATGATGCTGAGGATTGAACCCTGGGCCTTGCACATGCCAGGCAAGTGCTCTACCGCTGAGCCACAACCCCAGTCCTAAATGAGATGATTTTTTTTAAAAAATATCTTTTTGGGAAAGCTGGGAATGGAACCACCATTTGACCCAGCTATTGCCCTTCTCGGACTATTCCCTGAAGACCTTAAAAGAGCGTACTATAGGGATACTGCTACATCGATGTTCATAGCAGCACAATTCACAATAGCTAGACTGTGGAACCAACCTAGATGCCCTTCAATTGATGAATGGATNATCCCTAAAAAACAAATGCCAAATGTCATCTTTGATATAAGGAGAGCAACTAAGAACAGAATAGGGAGGAAGAGCATGAGAAGAAGATCACCATTAAACAGGGTCGAGATGGGGGAGGGAAAGAGAGAGAGAAAGGAAATTGTATGGTAAAGGAAGGAGACCCTCATTGTTATACGAAATTACATATAAGAGGAAGTGAGGGGAAAGGGGAAAAAAACAAGAGAGAGAAATGAATTACAGTAGATGGGGTAGAGAGAGAAGATGGGAGGAGAGGGGAGGGGAGGGGAGGGGGGATAGTAGAGGATAGGAAAGGCAGCAGAATACAACAGACACTAGTAAGGCAGTATGTAAAAAAGTGGATGTGGAACCGCTGTGAATCTGCAATCTGTATACGGGGTAAAAATGGGAGTTCATAATCTGCTTGAATCAAATGTATGAAATATGATATGTCAAGAGTTTTGTAATGTTTTGAACAACTAATAATAATAATAAAAAATAAAAAATATCTTTTAGTTGTTGATGGACCTTTATTTTATTTGTTTGTATGTGGTGCTGAGAATGGAACCCAGCGCCTCCCACATGCTAGGCAAGCGCTCTACCACTGAGCCACAACCCCAGCCCCTAATGAGATGATATTTTAAAGCAGCATAGTGCCTGACACGTAGAAAGTGTTTTTATGTATTCGTTATTAAAGATGTTGGTGACGATGACCACGACCACGAGAAGGACCCCATTCTGTAGACCAAAGGGTCGTCCAGCTTAGCGCTCGCTGATGGCTGTATGAGCATCGGCCAGTAGGGGCCGCTGCCGTCTTGGAATGCCACAGCGTGTTGCGACCATCAGGGGGCGCTGTGGAGCTCGTCCCGCGGCCGCAGTGACCGGCTGGACCAGTTCCCTTTGGACATTCCAGAGGAGTACGCGTCGATCCCGGCCAGTGCCAAAAGCCTCAGGGCCAGGGCTGGAGATTAATGTGGGGGACGTAGGCAGGAGAAAAACTAGAACCTTGGCACCACCTCCAGGCCCAGCGAGGGGTGTGAGGGATGTGTGGCTCAGCAGTGGGCTCCCACCTCTGCATCCATCCCCAGGAGGCTGAAATGAGAGCTCAAAAATTTTCTAGCACCGTTGGTCACCGGTCTGGTTCCTGGGGCATCCATACAACAAGTTGTGAGAGAAATAGGATGGCCACGGGAGTTTCCCAGGGAGGGAATGGGAATATTTGGAAATTACCTACAACATTCATTTGAGATTTTCTTCCGTGAATGTCCAGAGGTTTCCATGGATTCCCAAAGGAATCAAGGGCCCCAGACTGAAGAAATGGGTCAGAGGAGATCAGCTACCTCCTCCCAGCACCAGTTGCCTCTGACCTTCCCCACACAGCCCTGACCTCTCTACCTGAGCCTCTGCCTTCACAGCACAGGTTATATGTGGCCATGTGGCTGCGTCCCCAACTGGAGCTCCATAAAAGCAGTGGCCAGGGATGGCTTAGACACCCCAGATGTCACTTACCAGCATTGTCCAACCCAGGACTGAGGCACCCAACAAGAGGCATTTATTTGCCTTTCTTACCTCCAGGTCTCTGTTGACTCTGGTCACACCACTGGAACACCATCCCCCACCCCTTCATCTGGCTCATTTCCCAACCTTGCTTAGGTCTCAGCCCAGACAGCCCCTCCAGGAACCCTCCCTAGCTCCCACCCCCTAGGGTTGGGTTAGAGTTTGTTTATGTTCCCAACACTCACAAAGCAAGTATTATGGAAAATATTTGTTGAATGAATGAGTGAGGGTTAGTGTTTGGGTTGGCTTCCCCCTGTCAGCTGCAGTCACTTCCTGGCCCCCTTTGTAGAGTGTTTTTTTTTTTTTCTTTCCCCATTTTTATTGAGTTATAATTCACACACGGCACAACTCACTCATTTGACGTGTAGAATTCCATGATTTTTAGTACCAGCTTGTGTACCCCACTTTGTGGAGCCTTGAGCTCTTGTGTCCTGACACCCCTCCCACCTCTGTCCCTGTGCTTGGTGTTTCTCACTGTTCTGTTGGAGGAGATAGAGTCTGGCCTCCTCCTCCACCCTGGGAGGGATAATTGGTAAAGAACAAGACCTAGCCATCTGCCCTCACCATCTGACCAGCAGCAGAACTCAGCCCTTCCTGGAGGCCCACCCAGGATTACAACAGTGACTGAGCCCTTCTGTGCTGGGTGACATTCTAGGCACTTAACATATATAACCATTCATTTAGTCATCGCCAACCATCCTGGAGAGTAGCGCTTTGTAGTCACTGGGGTCTCTCAGAAATTCAACTCTTCCCCAAAGCTTGGGAGGTAGGCAGGGGGTGGGGTTCAGAAGGAGCCCCCTTTCCACTTATGCAAACTGAGTTATACCCCTAGCATTAAAACTGGTGCCTCACAGGCCAGATTGTTGTAAAAAATACATTATTATTTTTAAAATGAGATTTCCCTTTCTGCTCCACCCCCATCCCTAGGCGGAATGTCCTTCATTATACTTTGATTTTCCCATCCAGCTTGGTCACATCACTTGTGAGGACCCTCAGGCAACTGAGTTTGAAACCTTGGGGAAAGAGGCATCATAGGTGGGTGAACTCTTGGGTTCAGCCTGACCCGTGTCAGGGGCCCCTGCACTCCCCTACCCCACACCCCGCATCCCTGCCCTGAGCTTTTTTGAGATCAAGCTGTTGTTTTTTTTCAGAGAGGAAGGAGTCGCCACATGGACAAGAAGTAGGCAGGGGACAAGGACTGCCGGGACTTGACCATCACACACAGCTCCTTCCCGCCTCCACGTGTCCTAGCAGGGGCCACAGGCCAGGACTGCTGCTCCCTCATCTGTCCACAGCCAGCTCCCAGCTGGAGGGTCAGGTTCACCTCTCCTGGGACTCCTGTCCCTCTCTGTACCCCACTTGTCCCAGAATGGCTTAAGATGTCCTTGGGGAGCAGAGGAACTCTGGGCCCTCATCCAATTGAGAAAGCAGGATGTGAGGCTGCTCCCTTCTCTCCCTGCCTCAGGTTCCAGACATGGAAGAGGCGCCAGGGGGTTTACCAACAGGGCCAGGAGGAGGCATTAAAAACCCCGAGGCGAGATCTTTCTGGATATTAGAGAGAAACAAAGAAAGAGAATGATAGACAGGGAGAGATGTAAAGTCAGAGAGTTGGGCAGAGAAAATGAGGCAAAAAGACAGGGAGAAATATAGCTGGGAGAGAGGCAAGGACCTGGACAGTTAAAGAGACAGAGGCTCTGATGGAAGGTAGTGGCCACTCAGGAGGTTGAGGCAGGCGGACTGTAAGTTCAAAGCCAGCCTCAGCAACTTAGCAAGACCCTGTCTCCAAATAAACAAGGGCTGGGGATGTGGCTGAGTGGTTCAGTGCCCTTGGGTCAGCCCGGTAGGAGAGAGAGGGGTGGGGGAGAAGACCGAGGGCAGGGGGTGTAGCTGAGTTGGCAGAATGCTCGCTGGCATGTGTGAGGCCCTGCGTTCAATCTCCAGCACCACATACATCAAATTGTAGATTCAGAGTCACGGAAATTGAGTCAGACATGTCATCAGTGTGTGTGTGTAATTTAGTGACTAAAGAGCAAACTCTGGAGCCAGATTTTGAGAAAAAGAAAGGCAGAGGCAAAGGTACAAAATAGGCGTTTTTAATTGAACATTTTATAAAACAGAAAGGAAATGTGAAGGGAACCTAGGAAGAGACCAGGCCCAGGGCTCGGGCAAGAGGGGCTGGGGGTGGTGGGAAGAGTGAAGACCTTGCTCCTAGAGTCTATTAATCCTGTGTCCATTAGCTCAATCCCAGTGCGCATGCGCACTAACAGGCTGCAGGTGTGCCGGGCACCTTCCGAAGTGCAGGCGTGGGTAGGATTCAGGCGCGGGGCCGCGCAGGCGCACAGTGGTGTGGCTGGTGTGTGGGTGCAAATCCCGGGCGGCAAATACAGCGAAAGGAGCCATCGGTGTTGACACAGCGCGCGTTGACACAGAGTGGGGAGGCTGCCTCTGCCTCATCGCACTCGTTGATGTCTGGGGAGGGGGTTGAAGGAGTGCTGCTCAAGGCTGAGGACCCCGCATCTGGCCTCCCTGGTCCCTGAGACTCAGTGGGGCAGAAGTATGGATGTGGGATGTTGAGCCTGTCTGGTTTGGACTTAAATCCGACCACTGTGCTGGCTGTGTGAACGTTGACAGGTAGCTTAACTGCTCTATGCCTCAATTTGAGCTTTCCAAGATGGGTATGGGAGCTACACCACTAGATTTTTGCTAGGAAAATAATACTGATAATATCAACAACAGTGAACACTTACCTTATACCAGATATTATTGTAAACACGTCACCTGTATTAACCTTATCTTCCTAATACCCCTATGAGGAAGCTCCTGTGATCCTGTTTGACCCGTATGCATAAACCAAGGCCCAGTGTGGGAAATCCCTTTGCCCAGTGTCTCACAGCAAGCCTACACCAGGCAGGTTCTCAGGCCAGGTCTCCCAGTCTCTGGACGCCCAGCCCCCTGCTATTTCTTGGCTGTGAGACCTCAGGGGACTCAATTCTCTTCTCTGAGCCTCAGTTTACACATAGGTCTCAGTTATTAGGAAAGTGTTGATGATGTTCACAACTCTTCTGTGAACTGGGTTCTTTGACTATACCCATTTTCCAGATGAGAAAAGCTAAGCAAGGGACAGTGACCTCTCAAGGGTCACAAAGCAAGTTGCTGGACTGAGCCTGAGGTCTGTCAGATTCCCCTAGAGTTCCAGATTGTCATCACTTGGCTTTACCCTTGACTTGACAGACATGATTAATATTCCCACTTTACAGATGGAAAAACGGAGGCTTTCCAAAGAGGCCAGGCAAATCGTCCAAGGTACCATTGGCGGTCCTTAGAAATCACATCTACAGGCCTCTACTCCTCGTTCTGCTTCTAGGCCCAGCCCCACCCGCCCTGTGGTCAAGCCCTGTCTTCCTCCAACCCTGACTCACCCCTAATTAAGAATCACCCCCTTGGAGCTGGTTTTTCTCAGGTATTCTTGGCCACCTACCTCCACCAGAGTCCCCACCCTCTCTGGGCGAGCCCTGCCTCTCCCCACCACCCCTCACCGACACAGGCCATGCGGGTTATGTCCAGGCGGTAGCCATCGAAGCAGTCGCAGGTGAAGCCTTCAGGAACGCGCACGCAGCGGCCGTGGGCACAGCCATCCAGGATCCCACACTCCTCGGCCTCCAGCCCCTCATAGGGCTCAGCCAGGGCGTCTGTGGAGAGCCCAGGAAACGGGGCTTTGGTCTCCTCATTCCCCCACCCACCCACTCTACCCGAATGTCCCAGTGTTGGTGCCTCTGGCTCCTCCGTGGGTCTCATTCTAAACTGTCCCTCCTGCTCCAGAGCTCAGGGGCGCTGGGCGCCATGAGCACTACCTCATTTGGCCCTCCTAGCTTTTCCGTCCCCTTCCCTCGGTTGGTCTAGGGGTCTTTCTCTGGTCCTCTTTATCGCTCCCATCTCTGCCCCTTCTCTCTCTTTTTCAGCTTCTCCCTCCCTCCCGTCTCTCTCGCCTCTGTTGGCCCCACTCCTCATCACTGGCCCACAGCGCTCACCTGTGTAGCCTCGACCTTCAGAGGACTCCTCAGGCTCTGGGAAGGAGCCGCGGGTGTCACGGGACCGATAGGGCCAGCCCATGCCCCGGCTGGGTGGTGCAGGAGCCTCAGATTCACCATAGGGGCCACCATCATCCTCAAAGTCCGGCATGTCGAAGGGTGGTGCCCCGTAAGGGGCTTCCCGGCGGGCAAAGGGTCCAGGGGGTGGTGGGTAGGGGTCATAGGGTAGCACGGGTGGTGGGTACAACTCAGGCCCGTAGGGGAGGCCCTGGTAAGGGGGGCCTATGTCTGGGCCATACTCATAGGGCAGCCCAAAGCCACCTGGCCGAGGGCGGCCATATGCAGGGGGACGCAGCACATTGCACAGGGCCTCAAAGTCATCTGTGAACAGAAGCAAAGCCACACAATCAGCTCTGTGTGCATCTGCACCCACCCCTCCACCCCCAGCCCCGACCCTGGGAAGAGAAGCCCAGAGGATCCGAAGGACCCTGGGCTGAGGCCTGGGTGGGAAGCACTTGAAAGGAGGGTGCTGGATTGGAGGAGTAGGATTAGGGGTTTCTGGTGTCAGGATTGAGAGTCTGGAGGCTGAGGTTGTAATTCAGAGATACTGGGATCAAGTACTGAATACTACAGCTAAGAATTAGAGTTTAGGGGGTCCATGGGAGTTAGAACTAGGGACCGGGAGCAATGAGATAAAGGTGTTTTGTGGATTAGGCCAGGATGTATGGGAGGGTCTCAGCCACCAGGACCTGGAAATCTGAAGACCTAGCAGTCTGTGGGCCAGGGTTGGGGGGTCTGTGCAACTGGTGTATGAAGTCTAGGGTCCAGGATTAGGGAGAGGGCATCTCAAAGGTTGTGCCTTGGGGTTTTAGAGACCAGGAGTTGAGGGTACAAGAGATCAGACCTATGGTGCTGGAACTCTGGGATCTGCTGAATCTGGCCTTAGGGTTTGTGTCACTGGAAATCTTTGGGATTTTATTTGGGAACTAAGATTTGGGCATGGACTGTGATAAGGGGGTTAAGGTGCCAACTGGGGGGATCTGTGGTTCCAAGACTGGGAAGTCCAAAGGCCTGGATTAGAAACCTAAGGGGCAGGGTCCGGAGTGCAGCCTAGGCCAGTGGCAGTACCTGAGTCCTGGGCAGGGCAGAGGGCACAGTCCATGCCCCAGGCTTCTCCATAGAGACAACAGCACTCTGTGTAGGTGGCCTGCCGGTCCAGCCGTGGGCGACTACAAACGAGGTCAGGCCCCACTTCCTGCCAGCACACTCCCAGATTGTCATCTGCAGTTGGTGACAGGATGTATCAGGGTGGAAAGGCACTTGCATCCTCCCAAGTGCTGAGCCCCCTCCCCTGCTGGAGCCCAGCCACCTTCTGCCTATCAACAGATTCTTCTCAGCTGTGATGTGACTCTCAGAAGCCCTTTGAGGTAGGTCCAGGGTTCTGCATTAAGGACAGGACTTATTTTGGCAGGAGATTGTTGTGTAGGAGGAGAGGACAGAAGAAGAGGCCTGGGAGATGGGATCTGAGAGGTGCTACCCAATTCCAGCCTCTAGAGAGCTTTATGAACTTGGGGCCCTTGCTTTCCTTCTCTGGGCATTGTTTGAAGTCTCATGGTGAGGGGGATGTTGTAGCAACACAGGAATTGTTTGAATTTTCAGGTTTCACTTGAAAATGAGAGAAGAGACTTTGGGCCAGAGGGCAAAAACAGAGATGGGGAGACACAGAGAGCCTATCCGAGAGAAACTCAAGAAAGATTGACAGAGGTCTACAAAGAGAGGGAGGAAAGTGCACAGAGACCAAAAGGGAGAAAGAAAAGACCAAGTGAGTTAGAGAGACCAAGAGAAAGAGGGATCTGGAAACAAAGACAGATTGAGAGAGTGTCAGATATGCATATAAAATCCAAAAGATAGCTGGGGATATAGCTCAGTTGGTAGTGTGCTCGCCTCGCATGCACAAGGCCCTGGGTTCAATTCCCAGCACTATATTAAAAAAAAAAAGTTTCAAATCCAAAAGATAGAAACGCAGAGAGAATTGGAGAGACAGACACACAGAAAAATACTAACGGGTAGCAATCATTTAGCACTCAGTAAGGCTAGGCTCCCTTCTATCATTACAAATAAAATAAAATTCTACACTGTAAGGTAAGAGCTAGTCACCCAACACGCAAGCGGGAAACTAGGTCCAAGAGGAGATATGCAACGTGCCAGTAAGTGGCAGACTGCCTCTAAAAACTTCAACCACCAGGCAAGCTCGCCTCTGAGATCCACACAAAGACAGCCTGCAGGGCCGAGGGGGCGTGGCCTTCTCCAGGAGCGCGAGGGGCGTGACCCGACGAAGGCGTGGCCCGTGGGGTGGAACCAAAGGAGATTGGCCCCCGGGCGGGGGCGGAGCCAGGGGGCTGGAACACGTGGGGGCGACCGGGGCGGAATTACCCAGGCTCTGGCTTTCGTTGGAGACGCAGCGGCGCCGCGAGCCGTCCAGCACAAGTGGGGGCTCGCATGTGCAGTGATAAGAGCCCACCGTGTTGACACAGCGGCCTCCTTCACAAGCTGGCTCCTCGTCGGCGCATTCGTCATTATCTAGGGAGCCATAGAGGGAGTGGTTAAGAGGCGGCCTTCTCCACCCACCCATCCCGGTTCAATTTCTCTTTCTCCCCATGCACTGACACTGTGATAGAAGGAGTCTAGACTCCAGGAAGGACTTCCCGCTGTGATGGGGCTGGCTTGGCCAGGGGTTGGGGAGAGGGAGGAAGATGGTAGAGGTGGGGCTCATACCAACGCACTCCAGCCTCTGAGCGTGGTAGTAGTATCCGTTGCTGCAGTAACACGAGTAGCCTGGGGCTGTGTTCACGCAGACTCCGCTCTTGCATACTTGGTCTCGGAAGAGCTGGCATTCGTCCACATCTGCAGGAAGGGTGAGGAGAGATGGGGGAAGGCCCGGGTGAGGGATCAGCTGGGTGAGGGGAGTGTGTGACAGCGGGCGTATGACCAGGAAAGACAAACCAAGGCAGAGGAGAGGGCAGTAGAAACCCAGAAGTAAAGACAGGGGGAGCTGGAGAAGGGAGGGAGTGGGGATGGGCATGGGGTTGGAGATGGATACAGAGAAACAAGGCCAAAGACAGAGAGAAACAGGAAGAGACACAGACAGGGTGGGACAGATCTGGGGTCTGATAGGGGGTGGGGGATGAAGTATGGCCTCACCTCTCCGTAGACTCAGGTCTCCACTGGGTGCCAGGTAGCCCCTGCCGTGGGGGCACAATGACTGGTATTCAGCTGCAAACAGAGAAAAGGCTGAGCTAGGACCTCAGATTCCCAGCCCCTGCCCTGGGGCGCCCGTGCTTACCTTTACCCTCTGCCTGTATGTTCAGGCCTCTGCCTGTTAGTGACCATTTCTCAGCTTCATGCCCACCCACAACCACCTGGTAGCTGGTGGTTCATTCCTTACCCTGGCAGTATCAGTACTCAATGACACGTCCAAATGTGCCCACCTTCCTACTCTCATGCCCCCCTATTCCCACTCAAACCTTCCGCCCTGTGTCCACCCACCAGCCTACCACCCACCTGTCTCGGTGCTTGGGCACTGCTGGATGCGGCAGCCGCTGCCCCAGCCCTCACCCACAGTACAGCAGCACTCCTGCCACGTCACGTTCCGTGCCAGAATGTTGTCACATGCATCTGGGGCTGCTGTGTCAAAGTAGCACTCCCGGCGCCCACTGCCCACAGGACCCTGCCTGGGTGTGCTGGGTCTGCGAGGTGGGGATGGTGGGGGAGGCCTGGCCGGCGGCAGGTTAGGGCTGGCAGGTGCTTGGGGCTGTGAACCTGGAAATGTACCTGGGGAACCACCAAGGGGCTTCACTTAGGATGGGCTGAGTCCCAGCACCCCACCCCCAGGCCCCGGATGTAAGAGGTGGGGAAACTGAGGCCCAGAGCGTGCCAGCCATCAGTGGCAGATTCAGACTCCACACCTCTCACCACCTATCGTTCTCTTTCTACCACTCTCACCTGTGTTTCTACATCTTTTGCCTCCCGGCCTTACAATTCCCCAGGTGTCTCGCCCATTGCTGTAGGGGAGGACATTTCCCTGGCCTGGGTGCCCCACCGTCTTCACATCTAACAAACTGGCTCCCAGTCTTCATCCCCAGACCTAGGCTTCCTCCTGGGTAGTCGCCCCACCAGGCAGCCCCACGGCTTGTCCCTACAGCCTCTTGGGTGTCTCTCCCACCCACTCTCCCTCCCCTTCCCTGGCCCCTGCCTTGGTCCAGCCCTGTCCTCTTCTCTCTGGATCCCTGTCCCAGCCTCCAGTGTCACCCCTCTTGGCTTTCACAGAGTAGTCAGAGGGAGGTTTCAAAATCTGTTATGCACCTTTCCTGCTTAAAACAGGTGCCACAATGCCCTGGGGCAAAGTCCAACCTCCTGGGTGAGCCAGTGTGTTCTGGCACCTGTCTCCCTGCCTTCCTTTGCTCTCTACCTCATGCCATGTGAGCTTCTGCTGCTCCTTCAGCATGCCAGGTCCTTTCCTGCCTTTGTAGGCCTTTCCTCTTGCTGTGTCCTCTGCCCTCTCACACCTGCTCCTTTCCACTCATCCTCCTGCTCTCAGTTCAGACATTGTCTCCTCCAAGAAGCCCTCCCTCCTCTTTTTCAGGTCAGGCACCTCCTCCAAAAGTCCCTAGGCTTTCCCCATCACAGCCAGTGTATTCCTGCTGGCCTTTCTTCCTTCCTCCCAGTCCTGATGCCTCTGGGTTATCACTATCTGGTGATATCTCTCTCTGCCCCATTGGATGGTGTGCCCCTTATGAACAGAGAATTATCTTTCTCAGTCATTGCTGTCCTCAGTTCCCAGAATAGGACCTGAACACAGCGTATGCCCTGTGAACATTGTTGAGTGAAGGAATGTGACAGAGTTCATCTAGTTCATCAAGGTAGCATTTAACTGGTGGCAGCTGTACAACAATTTTCCTGTACAACCAGCTACCACCAGTTAAATAGACATGTTAGTCTCACCAGCAGAAGTCCGTGGGGGAACACAGCGTCCAGTCATGGGGTCAAACTCCTCAGGGCTGGTAGGACAGACACAGAGGAAGGAACCTTCAACATTTTCACACAGGGCAGCTCCACAGACACCCTGTAGTGTTTCACACTCATTCACATCTGTGAGCAGGAAATAACAAGGGAAAGAGAATCAATGGTTATGACCTTTTGTGGTTCAAAAAATTTGAAAGTATGAGCTTTCAAATAAATATAATGACTTTCTTTAATGGCCCAGATCCCATCCTGTACCTCCTTTTGGTAACAGATCCTGATTTTCCCTTGGGAACTCTGTGCTTCTCCAATTTCAACTAATTTATTTTGAATAGGACTAATTCTACTCTGAGGCAGAATCAACCAGATTACTGCATTTCTCTGGTTCAGACCCACACTGGGCCAGTTAAACCCAGTTTTGGGACTTTCACTGGAAATGTTGAAAAGGAACCTTCCCCTTTAGATCTAGCACAGTTCAACTAAGGATGCTAGCCCAGACTTGCTAGGGCCACCCTGGTCATTATGAAGAGAGAGTCTGCCTAAAAATAAACCCCATAGAGGACAGCAGAGCTGAGAGAGGGACACAGAGACAGAGATAGTCTTGGTATAGTCTTAGATCCAGTTATACCCAGATATACTCCAATATATCCCAGAACTTTGCAATTTTAATTCTTTTTTAAAAGAAATAAAGCCTGTTTTTTAAAACCCACGGAATATGTGATTAAGATTCATGCACATTTCTGTATGTACATTGGACCTCAAATGAAAATATGTGTAAACGCACATTGAATAGCTCTAGTTCATGATGTGAAGACTGAAGAATCAAGGAGGAAATGTATTGATGACCTTTTTTGTTTTATTTTGAGACTGAGGTCCCACCAAGTTGCCCATTGGTCTTGAACTTGTGATCTTCCTGACTCAGCCTCCTAAGTCACTGCAATTACAGGTGTGCACCACCATGCCAAGTTTACAATTTACTCAAATTTGCCCCCCAAAATTAAGATGGCTTCATGGATAGGTGTGTGAGAAAGCAATTATAAAGAAAGTGATAAAAAAAAAGAATCTAGATCACAGGCATATAGGTGTACATTTGTCAGTTCTTTCAATTTGTTATGTTTAGTAATTTTCCTCATAACATATTAGAAAAAGATGTATTTTTAAAAGTTCTCAGAAAAAAATAAAACTCAAATGAACAAGGCTTCTGTCACTTGCCACTAGCAGAGTTTTGACTGATATGGAACTGATCTTCTGTTGCAAGAGCTAAATTCTACAACCCTAAGTTCATGTTTCTCCAGATACACAGACAGGAGCAGGACCTGCTCCACCTACCTGCTCCCTACCCTTTGCTCTCGCCCACACCCTGGAGCCCCGTACCCACGCAGTGACGCCCGTCCCGCGCCCCCTCATAGCCCTGGTCACAGAGGCACTGGAAGGATCCAGGCAGGTTCTGGCACACAGCATGGGCACCACAGAAGGACCGGTTCCGGCACTCATCCACATCTGCAATCACCAGACAGTTAGGCCATTTCTGAACCTTCCACCCCTTCCACACATCTCAGCCAACATCTGGTGGGTACCCACCCTGGCATCCACCCCCTGGCATGGGCTGATAGCCGGGGTCACAGGCTGGTGTGCAGCGGTACGATCCAGGGGTGTTCTCACAGCGCTGAGCTCCACAAATTGCAGGGCCATATTCTTGGCATTCATCCACATCTGCAAGAAAGCAAGGAGGAATCAGACACTCAGACACACACACACACACACACATATGTGATTAGCCCAGCTCCTCCTGCCCCCATCAGTTCTCTGCCAGGGTCTGAAGGGGGGATGGGAGCCAGAGAGGAATGAGGGGTGGAGGAGAGTTAGGGGGAAGACCTGCAAAATAGAAGAGTACTCAAGGGGTAGGTCTGAAGGCAGAGGAGAGATGGGGAGGTGTGGGCCTATGTGTTTCCAAGGGCTGCAGAAGTCTGTGGAATGGGAAAGAACAGTCAAGAGGGATGGATGGAAGGGCCAGAGCTTAAAGGGGCAAAACCTAGTGCTTGAAGAAATTTGGGGGAATTTCACATGAGCAAAGGATGACAGCCAGGGCGGGGCCTCTTTGGAAGGACAGGTAGGAGCGGAGGAGTGGTAGAGGGTGGGAAGAAGGCATGTCCCTGTTTATGTTAGGAGGAAAAGTGGCTTTTAATCCATAGGTCCACTGGAAGGGGCAGGTCCCAACAGTTCTGGCAAGAGATATCTTTGTGGGTTATTTCCTTAAAAAATAGACTAGGCTCAAACTACAGAGGGGGCACAGGTGGCTCTGGCTTGCCCTGGTTGGGGATAGGAGTATCTCCCCCATCCCCTGCCTCTATAAGAAAATACAAGGACACAATGGTAGCTTATTTCTGCCCCAGAGATACGGGGAGATGGGGTAAAGGGTGCTTTGGTTAGGGGCCCCTTCCCTTTCTCCAAGTTTTTTTTTATTATTTATTTTTAAAATTTTGGTGGACACAATATCTTTATTTTATTTTTATGTGGTGCTGAGGATTGAAAACAGTGCCTCCTGCAGGCTAGGCGAGCGCTCTACCACTAAGCCACAACCCCAGCGCCCCCTTTCTCCAAGTTTATAGGGCAAGATGTCCTTCCTCGGTCCCCATGGGAGCGGATTCCAGGAGCCTCTCTTGGGGGATGGAGATGGGGGTTTCGTCTCACCATCACAGGTGCCCTCGGGTCCCGCGTGATAGCCCGGATCGCAGTCCCGGACACAGCGGTAGGAGCCAGGGGAGTTCTCACAGCGCTGAGACCCGCACAGGGCGGGGCCCCGCTCACGACATTCATCAATATCTGAAGAGGTAGGCAAGGAGGTCAGACGGGAGAAGCAAAGGAGGCAAGCAAGTTAAGGGAGTCAAGGAAGCAGCAGGAAGGAGAATGCCAGAGAGCAGAGAGGGGCAGTGAAAAAGCGGTGAGGAAGAGGCCAGGGTGCATGGCAAAAATAAGTGGTGGGGAGGGATCAAGTCGGGGCGCGGCCTCTCACCAAGGCAGGAGGCGAGGTCTGGGCCGGCCCGGTGTCCCGGAGGACAGACACACTCGAAGGAGCCGTCGGTGTTGGTACAGAGGCCGCTCTGGCAAAGGTCCTCCTCGCTGCACTCATCCACATCTGCGGATCAATCATAGAAAACCCAGACCCAACTCCTCCTCTGCCTACACCCAGGCCTCACCCCTCCACCGCCCTTTCCCCGCCCCTCCACGCTCCAAGCCTTTAACGCCCTCCCCCACCCGCCTCAAGCACCCTCCTTCCCTGCAAGCCGCGAACCTGGGGTTTTAGGACTGTCCTTTCCAATCACTGCCCAACTTCACAGACTCCGCCCTTTCCCATGCCCCGCCCCTCCCCGTCACCACCTTGAGACTCCCCATAGCCCCGCCCCTGTGACTTAGGGAGACTCGGACAGAAAGTTCAGACCCCGGGATTCCACCTTCTTCTCCCTGTCCCGCCTTTTCCTGCTAGAAGGCCACCCACTCCTTGTCCAGGACCAGCCTGAGTACCGACCGAGACAAGACGCTCCGCGGGGTCCGGGCCGGTAGCCGGGGGCACAAGTACAGGCAAAGGAACCATCGGTGTTGAGGCACTCTCCGTGGGGGAAGCAGAAGTCGCCCTCCAGACACTCGTTTACATCTAAGGAATGCTCGAGATACAGCTGGGCTGCGGGGTCACCTGACCCGGTCCTCCAGAACTAGGTTCCGCCCCCAAACAGCACCCCACACAACCCAAGCCTAAACTCTTCCCACAGCCCCACTTTTTTTGTTTATTTATTTGGTACTGGGGATTGAACCCTGGGGCGCTCTACCATTGAGCCACATCCCAATCCCTTTTTATTTTTTATTTTGAGACAGGGTCTCACTAAATTGCTTAGGCTGACCTTGAACTTGGGATTCTCCTGTCTCAGACACCCAAATCGCTGAGATTACACGAGTGCACTCCTCATGCCCAGATCCCACAGTCCTTTACTGCAACTTCTATGTCCCCAGTAGGCATATCTCAGTACTGACAGGCTCTCCTGTTGTCCCCATCCTGCCCACCTGCACAGGGCCCGGGCAGACCGGATGGCGCCCGGTACCCTGGTGCGCAGCTGCAGCGGAAGGAGCCTTCGGTGTTACTGCAGTGACCATGGAGACCGCAGGGGGCGCCTGAACTGCATTCGTCCACATCTGTGGGAGCAGGGGAGGGGGGTTCAGAAGGGGTCCAGTCTAGGGGCACACTGAACACATCCCCTTGGAGCAGAGGGGTCTGGGGGAAGTGATGGAAAGTGCCTTGAGTAGAAAACAGGATGAGGACTTCATGGCAGGTGTCAGCCCTGGGGACTGGGATTTGATTCCTGTGGGTTTGGGTGTCTGGAAATTCCCTGTGCCAGTATCCTGGAGTTAGGCAAAGGGACTCTGAAATGGCACATGGGTCATAAATCAAGACCATCTATGGGATTCTGCTGAATAATGGATCAGAGTCAATGAATGACTGGAAAATTCATTAGGATCACAGGCTACAGTGAGAATCCAGGATTCTGCCCAAATCAGGAGTCAGGGTCAGGGATAATGACCCAACTAGGTTCCAGGGAAGAGATTCTGAGATAGGTCACCATCTGGGTCAGGGGGTCATGATACAGGTTGCAGGTCACAGTCAAGGCCTGATCTTACCAGTGCATCTGCCATGGTGCAGATGGTGGCCAGAAGGACAGGCCCTGCACTGGAAAGAGCCAGGTGAGTTCACACACTCCTGTCCAGGACATGCCAGGTGGTTCTCACATTCATTCACATCTGAGGAACAGGGGAGAAAGTGGTCTTGAAGGAACAATCCCACGCCAGCCTCACCCACCCCCATACCTCCCTCCCTCCCCGGCCTCACCCTCGCACTCAGAGCCAGCAGCGTTGGGTTGGAAGCCTGTGGGGCAGACACACTGGAAGCTGCCCTCTGTGTTCTCACACCGGCCATAGGCACAAGGCGAGGGGCTACGGGCACACTCATCCACATCTGGAGCAGGGGAGATCAGTCAGGCGAGGAAAGGGGCCTGGATCCCCTGCCATCCCTACCCACCCCAACATTCCTGTCTTGACCCAGCCTGCTGAATGTTGCCAGACTGCCCCCTCCTCTCAGGACAAAGCCATTCCTTATTTCCCTATTTAATGGTCTCTCCAGCTGATACAGAAGCTAAGGCACCAGCTCCTCTGTGTTGCCTTCCCTGCCTCAGTTTCCCCTCTTCAGGGTTCCCATAAGCACAAGCATATCCTTCAAAAAGGAAGAGGGATGGGGAGCATTCTCATTTTAAGAAAGAGAAGACTTGAGTCATATTCTCCTGCCTTCTCAATATCCCACCTTTCTGCCCCCAGCCTCCATCACTGAGCATATCACTTGGTTTCTATGACCTCCCCCCGCCCCCAATGACTATCTAGTCCCCCAGCAAGCAGCGGTGCTGCAGGATTGGACCTAGCACCTCACCTTGGCAGGGGGCCCCAGGCCCTCTGGAGCGGAAGCCAGCTGGGCAGGCACAGTGAAAGGAGCCAGCCGTGTTGTCACAGCGGCCTGGCCCACAGGGTGGCGGCTCCTGGGCACACTCATCCACATCCTCTTCACACGCCGAACCCCGGAAGCCAGCCGGGCAAACACAGCGGAAAGAGCCGGACAGGTTCTCACACACGCCGCGGCCACATAGGCCTGGGCTCTGCGTGCATTCGTCCACATCTGTGTGGGGCAAGGGGACCCCATCACTGCTTTTCTTTGTCCCCTGTCCCCTTCCTGCCGCACGATCCACCCAGTGTACCTGGCCTCCATCACTGACTTTACACCCTCCATCATTCCTCCTCTCCATTGTCCATCAATCCCTATTAAGCTAGCTGACTGGCTCCTAGAATTCTGCCTCTCTAGCCTCCTCTATAGCCTCCATAACTCTGCTCCCCTTCCCAATTACTGACTTCTCCATCCCTCCTATTGTGCTTCTCCACCTTCCAGATTCAGTCTTTCTGTTTCTCATCACTTGGCCTTTTCCATGCCTGGGTCACTCTAAGCCACACGTCTGGTTCTCAGAACCCAGCCTCAATCTCCCTGTAGTCAGCCTCCCTTCGCCCCATTGCTCAGTCTCCCCAATCTTCATTACTGCCCCTAAACCTTTCCCCTTGGGCCCCCTTTCCTTCTGACCCCCTCAGTTCCTCACCCTGGCAGCTGGCTCCGTGCGGTGCTGCCTGGTACCCAGCGGGGCACACGCAGAGGAAGCTGCCTGGCGTGTTCTCGCAGCGCCCGCGGTCACACGGCGGCGGCACGCTCTGGCACTCATCCACGTCTGTGGGCAGAACCGGGCAGCTGGGACTGAGACAGACAGTCCGCGGAGACTCGAGGCGTGGCGGAAGGTGAGTGTGGACAGGCGTAGGTAGTTGGGAAAATAGGGGCGGGCAAGGGCGGCGGGCGGGGCTTGGGGTGAGCGGGCTTCAAACCAAGACCGTGATTGAGCCGGGAGGGCTGGGCACGCTCTGCGGACTCCTCCAGGACAGAATCGGAAAAGAAGACCGTGAGAGGAGGCAAATTTGGGGAGGGTGGAGCCTGGGAAAGGTAAGGGTGGGAAGAGCAGCTTTGGGGACCCAACAAAGAAAGGAAAGGCAGGAGCGGGGCAAGAGAAGGGAGCGGCAGTTTGGGGATGAGGCTCTGGTGTGACAAGGGTGGAATCAGGGGTCGTGGTCTGGGAACTGGGTGCAGCAGTTGTAGGACAGAGGCGGGGCCTGAGGGCGGGAGCTCGCAGGAGATAGAAAAGGGGCGGAGCCAACGGGGGGCGGAGCCGGGCTGGGCAGTAGAACCCCGACTGGGCCTCGAAAGGAAGAGAAAATTGGCTGCAGGGCTGTGGTGTCGCCAAGAGAGAGCTGATCCAAGGCGGGCTGGGGCCACGGCAGGACAGGGCAGTAGAAGGACTAGACGGGTGTGGGGAGGCGAAGGAGGGAGGGGGCGGTTCTGGACCGAAAGCAGAAGCCACACCCAGGCTGGGTGGGGCCTGGAGCTGGGCGGCACGGATTTCTCACCCAGGCACTCGGTAGCCCGCGGGATGGCTCGGAAGCCCGGGGCGCACACGCAGCGAAAACTGCCTGGCGTGTTCTCGCAGCGCCCGGGAGCACAAGGCGGGGGTATGCGGCGACATTCATCCACGTCTGAGGGCACGGAGGGAGGACTGGTCACGAGGTGACAGGGTAGAGCGCCCTCCCGGTCCAGTCTCCGCCCTTCAGCCCAGCTTACCGATGCAGCGGGTGCCCTGGGGGCTGAGCCGGAAACCCGAGTCACACGCGCAAGTGTAACCACTGGGCCGTGGTATGCAGCGACCTGGGCCACAGATCTGGGGATTGCGCTGACACACGATTGAGGAGGGACCTGGGGGGGG
>NW_026000205.1:7679054-7683369 GCF_001458135.2 Marmota marmota marmota
CCGGGGGGGGGGGGGAGGCAAGTCAGGCCAAGTTCCCACGATTCTGAACTCTTTGTCCCTTCTATCCCAGTACAATCCCCTCAAGTCCTCTTGCCTAAAACACCTTCTTGCATGTCTCCTCCCCAAACTCAGTCTTGGATAGGAATCTGCTCTCCTTTAACATAGGACGTTCTCATCAGGTCCTTGCCACAATCCTCTGCCCACAATGCCACCCAAAGTTATCCATCTTTGAATAGTTTACTTTCCAAAAAATAATGACTTATCTAACAGTAACAGGGCAGTTACTATGTGTCCAACACATCAGCAATCTCTCATGGAAAATTTCACAGTGATTCCCATTTTACAGAACAAAAAACTGACTCACACAGGGTTTAAATGACTTGCTCAATTAACAGAATTGAGCCCAGTTCATACTCCAGCACCTGATCTAACTGCCATCCAACCCTTTGCATTCTTATCTCTTCTGACCCATTTCTTTTCTTCCTTTTTTATTCATTTTTATTTTTATGTGATGCTGAGGATGGAACCTAGTGCCTCACATGTGCTAGGCAAGACTCTACCACTGAGTCACAACCCCAGCCCCCCCCCCCCATTTCTTATTTCTCTTTTTTTTTTCTTAGTATCTTTACCTTGGAGCCTCTTCCCCCAGAATCTCACCTGTCCCATCCCCATCAACACCCTCAAATCTTTCTGCCGCACCTGATTCAGGAATCTCAGGACCAGTCCAGGCAGGAATGCTGGGCAGGGGAAGCTCAGGGATAGGCCGGGGCTCAGGCCGGGGCTCAGGTCTATGTGTGGGCAGAGAGCCTGGGAAGGAAGGGATATCAGGAAGTGAAGACCTGAATTTGGGTGTCCTGGCTTCTCTCTTCCTTTCCCTGAGGAAACACCTTGAAAATGACACCCCTTCCTTCAGAAGCCACCTCACCTATGGGAGGCCGAAGGGTGACTTGTGGGGCACGTGGCTGGCTGAGGGACACTCTAGGTGGCTCCTGGCCCAAAGGTCTGGTGTTGTAGCGGAGGTCAGAGGCTGAGTAGTGGTAACCAGGGCCAGCTGGACAGATCTCTCGAAAACCCTCTGGGAACAGGAAACGGGGAGAGTTAGAAGAGGGCCCAAGAGGTGGGTATATGAGAAAGAGAGAATCTAAAGGTGGCCCTTGGCTGGGTGTGGGGTTTAGTCTGAGAGTGTGTCAGGGGTTTGGCTTAGATGCTACAATGGCATGGTGCCCTAGCAAAAGAATTCAACATCTCAGAGGCTAAGGTGGGACCATGAGAGCTTTTCCCCATTTGGGATAGGCAGGGAGTGGGGTTGAGGGCAGAGTTTGGTTTGTGGCCTGTAGGGACCAAGTTGAGCGTCAGAAAACAGCTCTTGTGGGGCTGTTTTATCGAAGTTAGAATGCCAGGAAGGGTCATGTCTTAGGGGGCCCTAAAAGGGGAGCCCAAGCTGAAGGCAGTGTCTCAGGAGCCTGGGAGTTAGCCAAAGCTCTGAGATAGGGTTGCATATTTCAGGGACTGAGGATGACTCTCAGGAGACAGCTCAGTTGCAGGATGGTGAGCCTCAGGGTGATGGAGCAGGTGTGGCTAAGGATGGAGGGGAAGTCCTCAGTGGAGTCCAGCGGGCCTCAGAGGTTGAGGGCCTGGCCAATGATAGGGCCCAGTGGGGTTAGAATGGTAGTGAGTCTCAGAATTAGAGGGCAGAGCTTAGACTGAGCACTGTGTGAGTGGGGCTAGGCTCATCAGAAGGCACTCACCTGAGCCAAAAGGTGGGCAGAGCTGGCAGCCTCGACCCCAGGCCTTACCCACACGGCTACAGCAGCAGATCTGCTTGGTGATGTTGCGCAGAATGGGCAGTGAGCAGCCGCCATCGCGGAGCACACGGAAGCAGGGCCCCTTAGCCTCTGAGATCACGTGTTGGGCTGGGGGAGGGGGAGGAAATTCTTCAGGGGCTAGGGAATGCTTCAGAACTGAGGGATTTGGGAGGTAGGGGATTGGTCCA
The DNA here is from genome assembly GCF_001458135.2 of Marmota marmota marmota. Lineage (NCBI taxonomy): Eukaryota > Metazoa > Chordata > Mammalia > Rodentia > Sciuridae > Marmota > Marmota marmota. The sequence goes on from NW_026000205.1 coordinate 7,681,048, forward strand.
AAGAGGGTTAGGTGGGGGTGTTGGGCATTTGGGGTAAGTCTAAAGGGTCTGAAGAAAAGCTGAGGGCTCTGGGGGCTATGGGATGAGTTTGAGGGGTCAAAGAGAGAATCTGAGAAAGATCTCAGGATCTGAAGGTGATGTAGTAGTCGAAGGGAAAGGCTGGATTTGGAGGTCTAAAAGGAACTCAAGACAGTTTGGAAATCTGAAGGGATCTGGATCCAAAAGCTTTGGATTTGAGGGACTGGTGGAGAGTTTGAAGACTCACAGGAAGTCATCTGAAGGTAGAGGAGAATCTGATAGGTTATGAGTGTGATCTAAGACAAATAGAGGAGGGACAAGGGTTGGAAGGATCTGGGGTTCTGAGGGAATTAAGCGTTCAGGAATGCTCTGAGATGTGGTTTGAGGTCAGGGATGGGGGTGGTTTGGGACCCTGCTTCAGCCCCATACTGGCAGCTCACAGATGCAACTGCTGCGGGATGAGTCGAGCAGAAAGCCGTCGGGGCACACACACGTGTACCCGCCGCGTGTGTTGGCACACTCCCCGTGCTGGCAGCGCCCACCTGTGGCGCACTCATCCACGTCTGTAAAGGTTGGGGAAATCATCCTAAGTCGGGGACTTGATTCAGCCCGGTCCTTAGAGCCAAGACCCTCTCTCCCATGCTCCTCACCTTCGCAGGACCCATTAACCCTCTCGAAGCCGGCTGGACAAGGCCCATCTGGGACACCGACTCGGTTGGAGTTCCCTGTGGAAAAAGGCGAGAGATGGGCGGGGCGGTATGTGGGCGGGGCCTAAGTGGTGGGAGGGACTGAAAGGTGTTGGGTGTAGTTTGAAGCTCCTTAAATTGGCACTGAGAAGATAAATACCGAGGCTCCAGAGGTGAATGTATGGGGACAAAAGCAGGTTGAGAAAAGAAGTTGCCAGAGTTAGAAAACGAGGTGGTTGACACTGAAAGATATGGATAGATCTAGACTTGATCCCCACAACAGGGTAGAGATAGCTAGAATTTGTAAACAGGATTTATCTATGGGCAGAGTACGGAGAGAGAAGTTCGCCTCCCTCCTTGGTTCCGAGCACCTCGGAGACCTCTTGGGGCTTACCCAGGTGCTCTGAGCAAGGCTGACAGTCATGAACCCCCCAGGCCAAGCCGGTCTCTCGACAGCAGACCTCTTGAGTCCGGAGTCCGGGAAGCGGTGACGCACACTGTGGGGAAGTGTTGGGTGAGCGCGCCCCCGTGCGGTGGCATGCTTGGGACCCCTCCCCACCGGCCTACTCTCACTTCGCTTCCGCGCAGCTCCCGAAAACAGTAACCGTAGCCTGAAGCGTCGGAGTAGCCGTCCTCTCGTGGCGCGCTCTGTGCCAACACCGTGTAGGGCGCCGCCGCCTCCGCTCGCGCCACCGCCTCAGCCCTAGCCACCGCTTCGGCGTCCGTCTCTTCCCACGGCCCAGACACACGCTCCACCTGGTGCACCACCACCGAGGCCTCTTGTGGGTGTTCCACATGCACGCTCACCATAGACGCCACGCCTGGAAGGAGTCAGAGCGGGCAAAAGAATGTCCACAAGGGTTCTTATAGACTGAGGCTAGAAATGGATGAGTGAGCTGGTGAAAAGTACTTGAGAAGACAGCAAGATTTGGGTCCGAGGAACAATGAATGAGACGGTTTACAGAGGGATCCAGGGGACTTTGGCCACACTCTCCTCACCGTGTTCATCGTCGCGATGGTTGGCCAGTGGCATGGTGTACACGGAGCGGGTGAGGCCTGGCATGGCTGGGGCCGGGGGTCGGGCGCCCGAAGAGTGCAACTGGCAGAATTTGCCAGCGAAGTCCGGGGGACAGAGGCAGCGGTCGGGCTTCACGCATACGCCGCCGTTGTGACAGATCAGTGGACACAAAACTGGAACGGGGAGAAAGTGAGGACACTCAAAGTGAGCACTATGCCAGGCGGATACCCCTGAGGTCAATGCATCCAAGCTAGCTCAGACCCCAACATTATAAGCAGTACCTCAAGATATCACTCATTATAAATCTCTCTGCCTTAGCGGTCTTGTGGTCCCGCCCCAACTCCGTCCATCTATGATATAGCTACACCTAGTAGGTGGTATCCCCACGCCCTCTGGCTCTTCATTCACTTTCCTTCCATTTGTTTTCGAGTTCCACGAACCACTTTCTAGTGGAGTACACGGCGTTACAGCTCCGCCCAGACAGCTCTATTCCCGCCGATTGGCTCAGCCTCCCACAGCCCACGCTAGCTCTTCCTTAGCATTTGGCCCTGCCCCCCCCCCCACGCGCTCTGCGTCATCCTCACTGTCAGTCCTGCACTC
>NW_026000205.1:7685767-7690767 GCF_001458135.2 Marmota marmota marmota
GGGGCCCGCAGGGGAGTGGCGGGGAAGGGAACAGGTGGGGGCGGGCAGGTTTTCCCCCCAGACAGAGCTGAATCCATAAAGGGGAAACTCATGAAGAGTAGTGGGGGCCGCATTTGGGGAGACAGCTAAAGGCTGATTCTCTACCCTAGGCACACAGAGAGACTTCCCTAGAGAGAGGGCTATTATGGCGCATCTGGGCAGCCAGGTGGCACATCTGAGGGAGAAGGGTCCGTGCACCTGGGCATGTGAAGGAATTAGGAGAGGAAGCTATGGGGGTGGGACACACTTGAAGATGCAGCCAAATCTGGCCAAGACCCCCACACCTGGTAGACGAAGTGAAAATGGATAAAGGGAAGAAATGGATTGAGGCTGTAGGCGCGGGTCCTCACATCTGGCTCGGGGCCCACATCTGGAAGACTTTAGGGAGGAGGGGACACATCTGGACTGAAGGCCACAGCAAGGAGGAGGACTTTTGAGGGTGGTTGAGACTAGAGGGTGTTCTAGCCTGGGGGTCTGGAGTTATAGAAGAAGGAAAGAGGTGCGGGGGCGGGGAGCCTGTCGCCCCCAGACTCCCCGCAAGCTTGGGCATTAGGTGCTCCGGCAGGCGCCAACCCGCACAATCGCTTTTGTTGTCTGGACTGGTTCGGCCTCGCTCCCTTCTGGGCCAGCGCCCTTCTCTTCGGGAGCCCGGACGCCTGGCTTCCCGGCCCCACCCATCTCCACCCCGACGGGTCAGCACCTCTGGCCTGAATCTAGTCCTGTCCCGGGCTCACCTCGCACAGCCGGACGCGGGGGGTCCGTAGAGGTGGCCGCGTGCTGGGGGGTGGGGTGGTCTCAGCTACAATGCTGAAGGGTGTGTGTGTGGGGGGGGTACGGGTAGGCGGCGGCTAGACCGTGGGAACCAGACGGCTTTATCTGGCCCGGAACCCCCAGTCCCCCAGGCGGAGGAAGGGCGGATGTTCTTACCCTGGGTCTGGCCGGCAGGGGCGCGCTGTGGGGGCCTCCTTTTCTGCAGTGCCCGGCTCCCTGGCCCTCGGGGCCGCCGTCGGCTCAGCAGATCTCGGGCCTCCTGCAGTCTGGGTGGGAAGGGGAGGAGAAGCGACCGTCACCGCAGTTAAGTCGACCCCCACCCGCAAGGAAAGGGCATCCCACACTAGGAGAAGGTCTCCCAGTAGCGGCTCTGCCCAATATTCTCCCGGCAACCGGTTTATGGGGAACAGGCCTTGAGTGTTCTTCAGACTCTTGGAGAAGAAACTGAGACAAAAACTATGAAAGACAGAAAAGAGAGGAGAACAGAAGGAGAGAGGAAATGGTGGCAAAGCTAGCATTTCCCAAGGGAGGATCTAATAGAGGAGGAATCACAGACTCACGTCAGTGGCTGCCAGTTAAGGGACACCTGTCTCTTCCTTGTGCTGGGACTGGGACTTGGCACGGGAGGTATTGGGGAGAGGCACCGCTGAGGGTCTCTGCACTTTTCAGGCGGGCAGCTTCGGACCCTGCAGGAGGCTTTGGAGACAGCCAGGGACTAAGTGGGGAAAGAAGGGGTTGAGTCTCTCCCTCCATCAAGTGCATCCAGCTCTCCAACTGGGATGAGGGCTGAAAAAGGGAGCTCTCTCCCCTGCCCCTCTGCTGCTACCTCCTTTCACCCCCTGACATACTCCACTCATTCAGAAGAACCCACCTCGGATGCAGCGGCTCCTCCTGGGTGTCTGGCCTAGGCAGCAGCGACAAGCAGCAACGCTATCAATAGGGGCATGGAAGTTACTCAGACTTCTAGCACCCCAGAATTCCCCAAAGGAGATCTGGGGGGAACCAAGACAAGGCTTGAGGGAATCTCAGAATAATTGTGACTAACTTGGGGCACTTCTCTGCATGTCTAAGTTTCCCATCTATACAATGTTAAGAGGAATATTGGCTTAGATTCTCCAGCAGTGGAGAAAACTTACTTTTATGTGTCTTATGAAGTAGGTTTGGCACTTAGGCCTTATTGAGAAATATATTTTAAAATATTTTTAAAATATTTTTAAAAAATAACAAAAGAACGTTTCTAAGTGCATTTCCAAGCCTCTGCTGTCTGGATCTAGAACTCCGCCCTCCCTTACGTCCCTAGCTGGGACTCAGCCGTCATCCTGAGTCTGGTCGGCAGGTGGCGCCACGTCCACAGACCTCAGCGGCATCCCTTTCGACTGTGGGTTCATCAGAGTGCTGAGGTGGAACGCGATACTGAAGAAGTCACAGCTCAGGACTAAGAATCCCAGGAACCGACTTAATAGCCCATTCCTGTTCTTGCACGCTGGGTGTCCTGCAACCAGCGTCTCCTGATCTTTGAGCCTGTTTTCTGATTGACCGGGAAGAAGGGGTCTTTCCTGGAAACATCTCCGCGCGCAGCGCGTCTCAGTGGCTCAGCCTCCAACTCCAGCAAAAGTGCGTTGCAAGGGCCCCCCAGACAAGTCCATTATCCCTAGGCTAAGGGGGGGGGGGGCGTTGGACAAGTGAGCCGGTTCAGGCCCTGGGAAATCAGTGGAGGATTCTGAGAAAGGGATATCCACCATGTGGAATCCTTTCACACGAGTGGGGCCCGGTGGTGGAGGCCGCCAGAGTGGGGGAAGCCTCCGAGACCCCCAATCCCGCCGTCATCCCTCCCGTGTTTTCTCCGGGTTAACCCCTTCCCGGCCCCGCCCCCCGCGCGGCTCGGGTTACTAAACGCATTCGCAGAGACCTAGGCGGGAGCAGAGCCCAGAGCCTTTGTAACCGAGCTCAAGGCCACCGGGCGGGGGGTGAGGGTGTTGGGCAGATTTTCCTTCGAACTCGTCACCCGCAAACAGTAGGGGTGACTTTAATCCCCCAAATCTACAGTCTACAGGATAACTCAGATCTCTTGCCGCGAAATCACTGGTACCTAGAGTTCTCTAATTCTGGGAAATAGAGCATCCCCAACCTTAATAAAACCTGAAGAACTCCCCTTCCAACACACACACCCCCCTCTCCTCAAGTCCCTCCGCCATCCACCCAAGCGTCCACGTCTTCCTACTCTATTAGAAAAATCCAAAGGTCCTTTTAAATTAATGCAGTACCCCCACCTTAGAAATCCAGAACATCTCAACTCCAGCATAAAGTCCCTTTGGAACCTCATAATTAATACCCTTCCTTTTTTTTTTAACATATTTATTTATTTATTTATTTATTTATTTTAGTTATTGGCAGACACAACATCTTTGTTGGTATGTGGTGCTGAGGATTGAACCCGGGCCGCACGCATGCCAGACAAGCGTGCTACCACTTGAGCCACATCCCCAGCCCAATACCCTTCCTTTTTGAGCACCTAAAAAAACTTGGGGAACTCCATTCTAGCTCGAGAGCCCCACCCATCTCTCTTATTCTAAAATTCAAAACCTTTCCCCAATAAACCCCAGTATTCCCTGGAGCCTTATCCATCTCCACACTATTGGAGGAGACCCTCCTCTTAGAGTCTCAGTACTCTCCGGATCCTCACTCCTACAAAATCCGGGTCCGAAATAGATCCAAGAATCATGGTCTTCGATTCCTCTCACTGAAGCAGTGGGTTCGTGTTCCCCTAAATCTGAATTTCTGGTTCCCCCAGATCACCAGACTTTGGAGTAGAGGGGGCACAAGGAAGAAGGGTCTGCAGTGCGGCTTACCCGGCCGGGCGACTCGAAACCAACGGGACCTGGACGGCCTGGCTGGGGCTGGGGCTGGGGCTGGGGCCCACGGTGGCAGCGGTGGCTGAGAGGAGCGGTAGCAGCAGCACCAGCAGGAGGGGGCGGCGGCCTCTGAGACCAGGGCGCCGCATCTTGTCGGGCGCGGAGTCCCGGGTCCTGGCTGGCGATCTGTCCAGCGGGTCCGGCTCCTCGCAGCCCCGCCCCCGCCCCCGCCCCAGGACGACTCACTTTCTCCATAATCCGCGCCGGGGGCTGCGAACTTCCGGCCAATCAGAACCCTGCACTGCTAGCGCTCCCCGCGCCGCCAATCCCGAGGTGGCAAGGGAGGGGATAGACTGACAGGTGCCGGCGGGGGCTCTGCGGTCTCGAGTTCGTCCGGAGGTGGGAGGAAGTCAAGAGTTAGGTACTGATTCTGTGAACCTTCTCGTGGAGCAGGGGCCCCAAATGAGGGGTGCGTACAATTGGTAGGGGTAAGAGGGCGGAGCAAGGACCCCTAAGCAAGACTCCTGCTGGCAGGCGTCATCCCTCACTCACAGTTCTGGGGCAACTTGGTCGGAATTGAGTTCTCTCGCTGCTGTAAAGGGTAGACGCTCCCTTGTGAGCCCCCCTCCCACGCTTAAGGTTCTGGGAATGAATGCCAATCCTGCACTAGACCCCAGGTCTGGCTGATATGAACGGCTCAGGTCCACATTGGGCCTTTCCAAGGTCCTATCCTTCGTGGTTCCAGACTCACCACCTGTGAAAACTTGTTCCTCCAAACCTCTGCTATTCAGTCGACCCAGACTCCATCCCTGACCCACAAATCTGCTCCCAGGGGACTCCCAGCTCTGAACCCTCCTGCACCCATCTCCATTCCTGCCCCTAGAAGATACCAGACCCCCTTTCCTGCCCGAATCCTTAAAGTCTCCCAAGAGCATACTCCCATTCCCAGAATTGCAGACTTTCTCCTTCAAGAGTTCCAGGCCTAAGGACCTCCACTGTTAGAAATCCTAAGCCATAAGGAGCCGTAGGCCGGTTCACACCCTCTTTAGTGAATAACAGGCTTCAAGTCCTGCTCACAACCTACAAACGCACAGCGACTCAAGTTCAGTTCCTTCCTTTATAAAATTCCAGGTACTCGCGCTCTTTTCTCCAAACTACAAGCCCCGCCCCTTCCCCCAGGGCACAGCCCTAGACGTTCAGACCCTGCCCCCTAGTCACCTTTTTTGAGCTCCAAGCCACACCCCCCTTCTTACCGAAAACTGGGACACAGTCCCACACTTAGGATCCCAAGCCCCCCCCCCCCTGCTTTCCCAGCTTTGTCCCACCCTTCTCAGTCAG
>NW_026000205.1:7692848-7699426 GCF_001458135.2 Marmota marmota marmota
CATGAGAGGGAGGGAGGGAGGGAGGGAGGGAAAGAGAGAGAGAGAGAGAGAGAGAGAGAGAGAGAGAAATGCTAAGGAGCTTCATGGAATCATCTTGCCCCAGAGAGAGACAGAGGACCTGACTGAAGATGATGCGTCCCAGAGGAAAGTAAAGGCAAGAGACAGAAAGACATTCTGAATCCCTGGATCCAGCCATGCCTGAAGCCAATACTTAAGTCAATACATTCCCTTTTTTGCTTAAATCGGGAGAGGCAGATTGTTCTGTTTTCACTCAGGAAACTGATCAGGGCTCCCCCTCTTTCATCCTGTTCCTGGGGATCCCAAAACCCACCAAGAATGCAAACAAGGATTTGGCAATGAGGACTTTATTGGAAAGGACAGCTTTGGCTTCCAGAAAAGGGGGGAAGATTGGGACCTAGTAACAGTGACCACTCTGAGGAGGACCTGGCCCTGAACCCAGGGCTCCAACAGAAAGCCAGGAGGAGGCACCTGAGTTCCCTGGGGTCAGGGTATCCAAAGGCACCATGGCAGTGTTCAAAAGGAAGTTTCATTGAGATTCTTCTTCGGAGGCGTGAGGGGAGCCCCAAGCCCCGTGGAGGGCCGAGGGGCTGGTGTTGGTGGCCGGCGGGGCTCTGGTGCACTCCGCACGAGCTCCTGGCAGCGTTCCACGAAGCTGCCCCCACGGCGCCGCACTTCTGCCTGCGGGGGGCTTGGGCTGCCACGGCGGCCAGTCAGGGAGGTGTTGCTGGAGGCTGAGTGTAGACTGAGGGGTGGGAGAGTGAGGACCGGCACCCGGCAGTGGCCCCCCAGGCCTCCCCGCTGTCCCCTTCCTCACTGCAGCTACCTGGTGAGGGAGGCCCGGGGCGAGGCGCTGGGCAGAGAGCCCCGAGAGGAAGCCAGGGGGGCCAGCTCGCACTGCTCCAGCTGTCCCATCAGCTCTTCCTCTGTCAGGCCACCTGCTGAGGGGCAAGGACGCAGGGTTCAGGGGGAGACAGGGCCTGGGGTGCAAGGGACAGGGCCACACTGCGAGCACCAGGGCTGGACAGGTGGGAGGGCACAGAGACTGATGGGCAGGGTCAGCGGCTGAGGGAAGGGCATGGAGGGGTTGGCGGGTGGGAAAAGGGGTCAAAGGAGAAGTCAGGGGGCCAGAGGGCAAGGGCGTGGGCAGGGAGCATGCCCAGGAAGGTTCCAGACGGCCTGGGTGGGTGAGGGCTAGCTGGGTTTGGGGTAGGGTGGCAAGTACCAGGGGCCTGGCCAAGGCCGTCCATGGCGGTGGTCAGATCCCACATGGCCAGGCTGCCGTTGGCTTGGCCAGTGAGCAGGTAGCGCCGGGGCCGGGAGCCCAGCCGCCGGGAGCCCTCGCACTCCAGCACGGTGAAGGCGGTGGTGGGTGAGCCGTCCACTGAGCGCACCGAGCACACGCTAAGGGGGCGCAAGGGGCGAGCGGTCACTCTGCATAGCCAGAACCCAGCTGGGTCCCTTGTCCCCGCATCCCTTTCCCAGGTGCCTCACCAAACAGCTTCAGTTCCTACACCTCCAATCACCACCCCCAATCTTTACGGCTGCCAATCCATGTTTTCCTTGAGCACCAGCGGCCTCTTGGACACCCCGGCTCCGTCCACTCACCATGATGCCCACTGCACCTCAGAGTCTCCCCAGATCTGCTGCTTGTCCCTGTTCCCCTCTTCAAGCCTCATCCAGAGGCTTCCCCCACCTGCTACCCGCTGCCACCTGGCATCTCTCCACACCTGCCTCCTCCCTCTTGCACCAGGCACCTGGGTCTTGGCCTCTGAGGCGACTCCTGTTGGCCCTCAGGTCCCCGGGACGCTACTACACCAGGATGACACCTCGGCTCTCCCACATGACTGACAAGACCTGCCCTCTCCTGCCGCCCACCCCACCTCAGGCACCTGGCCTTTGGCCTTTGGGTCTTCTCAGTCCTTGCCCTCCTGCTTCCTCGCCGGCCACACTCTCTCCTGCCCTTCTTTCCTCTCTCCTGCTCAGAGTCCTCTCTTCAAGCCACCCTCCAGGCCGGAGTGAGCAGAGCTCTGGGATCCCACAGCTTCCTGGGCCCCATCCGGCCATGACTCTGCCCGCCCTGTCCCACCCGTGCACTGGCCTGAGAATTCTCCAGCTTCGCCTCCCCCAGGCCTTTCGCACCTTTCATCCCTCCAGTCACCAAGTCCACTGGGCCGTTCGCCCTGCCAGCCTTCACTCCTTCCATGTCCCTTGGCTAGGACCGCTTTCTGGCCTCCAAGACCCAGCTGCACCTTGTCCTCCCCCTGACCACCTCCCCATTTGGCGGACCAGTCTCACCGCTGTCCAGTGGATGAAAGACGCACAAAGAGCTGGCTGGCGTTGGGCACCACCTTCTGGATGAACACCTGCTGGTCGTCCCGCTCACCGTAGGGGCCTGGACAGGCAGAAGCAGGGGCAGGGCTGACCAGGGCCCCCTGGGCCTCCAGACCCTAAGGCCCTGCCCCTTCCCACTGCGGAGCACCCTCCCAGACCTGGCCCCACCCCCCAGGCTCCTGGGTTGGCCAGGGTCTGGTAGGGTGGGGTAGGTCGCAAAGGTCAGTAGAGTTTAGCTCCATGAGGGGTCCTGGGCCAGGTGGCTGGCAGTAGGAATCAATGGGGATGACAGAGGTAAACAGGTATCATTTAGGAATCAAAGAAGGTCGAGAGGGGTCAGGTGCAACTCAGTAGAGGTCAACAGGGGTCAGCAATCAATGGAGTGGAAGTTGACCAGGTCAGCTGGTGGGTCAGTGGGAGCCCACTGGGTCCAGCACATTAGTGGGGAGGGGGCCAGGGGTCAGTAGGCACCGATGTCGTTGCCAGCACTGCAGCCACCGTGCCCATCGGCTGACTCTAGCGCCAGGATCTTGAAGGATGCGAGTGGGGTGGAGCCGGGCTGGGTGGAGATCATGCCTCGGAATCGCGTCACAGACCATGTCCGCACGTGATTGTTGTCAGCACAGACTGCGGAGACCGGACATGTAAGGTTGGGCCTGGCTGTGGTGTCAACCCTGCCCAGCCTTCCTGAGCCTCAGGATGAGCCCTGCAGAGTTGCCAGGATCCAGCCCTCTCCTCATTCTTCCCTTCCAGAGAATTTTCTCTCCCCACAATTCCAAATGGCCAAAATTCTGCTGGCTCTTTCTCAAAAATGGTTCCAGAACCTAATCTCATGTTAGTCACCCTGTCCACAGCCTTCACCCTGGTCCTGTCTCATCTCCTGCTGGACCATCACAGCAGCCCCCTCCCTGGGCTCCCTGTTCCAATTCTGTCCCGACACTCTTCTCCCACATGCAGTCAGAAACGGCCTGGGAACACCTAAGTCAGCCACCTCCCTCCTCTGCTCAGAGGTCCCCCCCATCCCCCCCGCCTGGCTGCTGCCTGTCACCTCTCTGCCCTCATCTCGCATTTTCCTTGTTGCTTACCCCACCGCAGGCCCAGGGGCTCCCTGCTCTTCCCTCAGACACATCAAACATCCTCTCACCTCAGTCTTTGCAATGCCTGTTCTCTCTGCCTGGAATGCTTGTCCCTGCTGCTCTGCACAGCTCATCCCCTCAAGTTTGCTCAAAGGTCCTTCCTCAGACAGGCCCTGCCTGACCCATCCCTCTCCACAACCCCTGTGCTCTTGTGAAGGAAATGTGAAAGTTATCAGAGTGAAAACGGAGTCCCTGGGTCAACTCTAACACAAGAGTAAATAAAGCTGAGAGGCCGTGAAGGAAGGGTTCCTATGGCCGACTGCCTGACAGTAACCATAACAAAGACTCTGCCAATCCCAGGGACTCTGGAGGCTGAGGCAGGAGGATCACATGTTCAACTGCACTGCATCGAGTCCAATTCACTCCCTCTCAGGCCGGTTCCTTAACAGTCTTCTATCACTTCTGCAATCACCCTCCCTGGTGGGTTCTCCCCTGCACAGCATCCCCCTCCCACGGAAATCCTTAGCTTCCCGGCTTCATACTCCCACCTGAGCTGTCGCAGGTCACCTGTGGGTAGACCCACCTGAGATGAGGTGCTTCTCTGACAGCATGATTTTGGTGACGGGGCTGCGGTGCACAGTGAAGGTCTGGAAGAGCTGGGGCCCTGAGCCCACCGTCTCAGGGTGCTGCACGATGACCCGTACCCCCCCTGAGCTGGTGCCATAGGCGATCTCAATCCAGTTTCCACTGTCACCTGGTGAGGAGCCAAGGACAAAGAGAGGCCCCATGTCATGGAGAGACAGAAACCAGGGCAGAGAGAAAGACCCGGCTCAGAACAGAGCCGAAGCCAGAAAGGAGAGGGCGAAGTGGTGAGCTGGTGTGGGCGACGGAGGCACCAGGAGCCAAAGGCCAGAGCAGAGACCCAGGGACAGGGACGGAGCCCGTAGAAGAGGGAAGAGAGGTGGGGAAACAGAGGCGTGGGGACTGAGAAGTGGAATCACATGGAGGGTTACAGAGACGGAGACAGAAAAACAGAGATGGCATAGGAGAAAGGGGCAGAACAGACAGACAGACAGACAGGAGAATGTGGCCCAGTGAGTCTGAGGACTCCCGCTGCAGCCGACTTTCCATTTTGAGAGCCTCGGAAACTTAATGAACCAAGTTAAGGAACATGGTTTCCATATTTCACATTCATTTTATACCCACTGGCCGTGGATTAGTGTTACACACAGTAACACAGACAGGCATCAAACCTTGGGGAGGCCAGGTCGGGGTTGCACACACCTGTAATCCCAGCTACGAGGGAGGCTGAGCCAGGAAGATTGCAAGTTCAAGGCCAGCCTAGGCAACTAAGGGAGACCCTTTTTACCTGAGATGCAAAGTTCAATTTGCAACCTGGGTAGGTGAAGATCAGAAAGCACAAACCATTAAAAAAAATAACCATTATGTTAAGTGAGTAATGCCAGATACAGAAGGTCACGTACTGCAGGATTCATGCCATTTACATGGAATGTCCAGAATGAGCAAATCCATAGGAACAGAGAGTAGATAAGTGGTGTCCAGGGCTGTCAGGAGGGAGGACTGGTGAGTTCTGGAATCGGATGGTGGTGACGGTCACACAACTTTCTAAATATACTAAAACACACTGAATTGTGCACTTCAAAATGGTGAATTTGGCTGGGGGTGTAACTCAGAAGAGTGCTTGCCTAGCAAATCCCTGGGTTTGATCTCTAGCTCTGCCAAAAACAAAAAAAGGTGAATTTTGTGGTATGCAAATTGTCTGAAAACCAAAGTGTACCTTTTTTCTACATTTAACATCAAGAAAACAAAATAAGCCAGGCACGGTGGCACACACCTGTAATCCCAGCAGCTCGGGAGGCTGAGGCAGGAGGATCGAGAACTCAAAGTCAGCCTCAGCAACTCAGTGAGGCCCTGAGCAACTCAGCAAGACACTGTCTCTAAATAAAATTCACATACAAGATAGGGCTGTGTATGGGGCTCAAGGGTTGAGTGCCCCTGAGTTCAATCACTGGTACTCAAAAATAAATAAATAAAAAAGGGGCTGGGGGGCTGGGGATGTAGCTCAGTGGTTAAGTGCCCCGGGTTCAATCCCTGGTACCAAAAAAAACAAAAACAAACAAAAAAAAAAACTGTCCTAAATAAAAACTTGGATTTGTCCACTATAAAACATGCATCCTCTTGGTTTTATGAACACGCACATCATGCCCTGATCAGAGATGGAAAAGAAATACAAAGATGAATGGCCAGTGGTCCACTGTGCCTCTGGCAGAGAGGCAGGCCTGTTCAGCACCTGGAATAGTGCTTATGTACAAGAGATACTTAGGAAATGTTTGTTGAATGACTAAATGAGAACCGAATCTATCCCTCCTTCTCATAAATCCCGTGACATATCACACAAGCTGGAAGAGAGCTGCAGGCTGGGCCTGGCTGGAAATGGCAGGGATGGAAGCTGGTCAGAGCTTACTGGTTTTGGGAGTGAGGTAGACACTGAGGGCAGTGACCCCATCCTCTGCAGGGTCCCGGTAGAGCTCGCTGACAAGGAGGTCATTGTCCTTCATGCGCAGGGGGAACTTCTGCACATCTGGAATGGGCGGAGAGTGGGTTTGTTTGTGGGTGCCTAGTCTGGCCCTGCCCTCCCACATCCAGGGCTGCCTCTGCTCACCCACATAGTAGATGGAGCCGTTGCTGCATCCCAGGAGGAGGAAAGAGCCGGCTGCATCGTAGCTTGTGATGGGCTGCACCTCCTGAACCTGGGGCCAGGCAGCGCAGGGATGCAGGGCTGGGCCAGCCCGCCCTCCTCCCCAGAACCTACCCGGGCCCCGCGGCCCACTTCTCCCAGCCTCTCTCTGCCCATCTTCCTCTGGCTCTTCCTGTGACTCTGTCCCTGAGTGTCTCCTGGCCTCTCTTCTACTCTCTATTCCTGATTATAATCCATCCCCCCTGTGTCTCTATGTCCCCTGTCCCCTCAGTCAATCAGTCCTGGCTTTCCTCTGTGCCCTCTTTCTGATTTTTTGTTTCTATTTGTTTCTCTTTGTCTCCTCTGCCTCCCAAACAATCAGTTTTGTAGGACAAAAAAAAATACTGCAGGTTTGTTGTTTTGGGGGGGTGTTTTTTTTTTTTTTTTTTTTT
>NW_026000205.1:7699789-7719095 GCF_001458135.2 Marmota marmota marmota
TTTTTTGTTGTTTTTGGTACCAGGGATTGAACCCAGGGGCACTTAACCACTGAGCCACATCCCCAGCCCTTTTTTGTATTTTATTTAAGGCAGGGTCTCACTGAGTTGCTGAGGTTGGCTTTGAACTTGGGATCCTCCTGCCTCAGCCTCCCCAGCCACCAGGATCACAGGCATGTGCCACCATGCCTGGCTGCAGATTTTTTTTTTTTTTAAACATTTTGGACATGGCCTGGGGTGAGTTCAGAGTGACAGATGTTCGCATGTCTCTCTCTGGGTTCCTGCCTCCTACATCACCTCCCAGCACCTGCTTCCCCATCCAGCGCCCAGAGAATCCCCTCTCCTTTCCAAAACCATCCAGCCTTCATGTGAACTCTGTCACCCCTCCTCAGTGCTCCACAGGTCTTTATCAGACACCTGCAGCCTCTGGCCCACCACTGGGTTTTCTGCCTCTCTCCAGGGACAGTGGGGCAGAAAAGAACCACGCCCTGAGTCCATAGAGTCTGGACACTTGGGAAGGGGACTGGCCAGAACTCTAACCTGCCAGTGCTTGGTGACAGCATTCCACACCCCGATGCGCCCTGTGTGGCTTGTGGCGATGAGCTGGTTCCCCACGAAGAACAAGGCCTCCACAGGCACCCCCAAGTGGAAGACCCCTGTGGGGGGAAAGGAGGACTTCAGCAGGGAGGAGAATGGCAGCAGGAACACAAGGTGCCAGAAGATTCCACTGGGCCACGGAATCCTCACAGGGTAGGAGATTCCAGCAGGAGTCACAGGGGATTTGTGACGGATGTGGGACTCCAGGGAGGTGTGGACTTCTAATACACTGAGATTTCCAACAAAGCAAAAACCTCTAGTGGTGACAGAGGATTCTTATGAGGATTGTTTCAGGGGGAAAGACTGGTCTAAAAAGTCAGAAGTTCTCAGCCACACAGACTGTCACAGGCTCAGAGAGTCTACTGTCACGCAGCATTCCAACACAGCAAAGAGATCTAACAGGGCAGAGGCTCTAATGGAGAAGAGACTTACAAGTGGTGGATTTTCTGAATAGGCCAAGGAATTTCAAGAGGACATGGAATGCTGAAGGGTTAGGTTGTTCAATGGGGCAAACATATCAAACAGCATTCTTATGGGTTGGAGAATTTGTAACAGGCCACCGAATTCCACAGGGCAGAGGGTTCTAGAAAAGGTCTGGGGTCATACCTATCTCAGAGCCACCACCTTCTGCCTGTAGAGCCCACAACAGGATTTCGCTGCCAGTGGCTGCGGCCACCATCTTGTCATGTTCACCCAAAGCCCCACCAGGCACACGGGCTGTGAGTGCCAGGCGTTCGATGGGCCAGTCCAGGCGGGGGCTGGAAAACACCAGCTGCCAGCCAGATGCTTCCTTCAGCCTGTAGGATTGGAAGGATGTCATTGACCCTCACCGCCAGCCCTGACTGTCCATCCACAGTGCTCAGAGCCTCCTAGCCACCCCCTCCTCCCAGCACCTATAGCAGACAAGGAACTGGGTATAGGCCACTGCAATCCAGCTGTGGTGTCCACACACGAGGCGCACCATCCCCGGCTCCTCTGGTTGCCCTGAGGGGGAAAGAGAAGGATCAGAGCAGGTCACAGGGCCTCCCAGGAGCCTACCAGCTTTCCTGAGCTCCCAGAAGATAGAAACTCACCTGAGGGGGAGGGAGGGGCTTTCTCCTCCAGCATCCGACCCAGCAGCCCTGCATTACCCAGGTTGGGGGGCATCGTGTTGCTCCGTCGAACAGGGGCCGGGCGTCCGCCTAACTGCTGGGGCCCCACCAGGCTGTGCCTGTTTCTCCGTTTCACTGGGAATACTAGAGTGGGGGGAAGTGGCAGAGTGACAGTAATTGAAATCATGGCTTTCAGGTTGCAAGCATTTGAACTCTCACAAATACGGGTTTCCCTACATATGGAGCACAGTATCCTGGTGCTGGGACAAGCCATTCAATGCCACTGAGTCTCACAGTGGGTTACTTCTTTTTTCAGTGTCCTTGAGTCCATCACAGAGCAAGCTCAGTTTGGTGCTGCTCTTCAATATTTGCTAATCTTCCTCCTAATAAATAGAAACCTGCACCCTCGGCAGGCAATAGTATCTACCCGGAATCTAATGATGCTGCTATGTTTGGGTTTTATTTTCATGTCTGCCTTGTTATTGATGGTATAAAGGTAGTGCTATAAAGCTTCTGTTTAAAATGATATTTTTGAAAATGAAGACAAACCAAGGAAAATAATAGTATAAGTCTTACATTCAGCAAATTTCATGAAAGTAGTAGATATTGACTAAGGACAGGAAAATAAAACACATATTTAAATTTCCCCACTCTATTCCTTCTGCCAATCTGCCAGCAAAGCCTAGTAGATTAAAGTTCCCAACAACCTCTGAGCACAATTTTCACAACAGGTAGATTGGCTGATTTAGGTCTCCTGGGGATTCTAGTGGCCCCTTTAATGTTGCTCTCCACTCTATGCAAAAGACCCTAGTTCTTTCAAAGTTTCCCACAAGGAAATCAAGCCTGGACTACAATACCCATCAGGCACTAGCACAGGTTTCGGAGTTTAGGATGACTAACTGGCCCATTGTCTTAAGGAAATTGCTGCTTCCTATTTCCTTTCCAAGAATCAGCCCAAGCATCTGATACAGAAATAACAACTCCCATCATGTCTAAGGATCACAGAACAGGTACCCAAGGGCTAGACTTGTGGGAAATGTAGTCTTTAGGCCACCCCCTCTTCCCTCCATCCATTGGGAGTGCATACCTGGCGGAGGCAGATAACCATTGAAGAGAACATTTCCACAAGAAGATCGATCCAACTCCTCCCTCAGCTGCAGACGACGAACTGCAATGCAAGAACTCAAAGCTGGGACTTGTGGGGTATGGAGGCAGACCCCTTTGACCCCTCTTTACCTCCTTCTCCGCAGAACACTCCCCTCAGAGCCAGGGATAAATCTAATGCTCTCAGCTCTAATCCAACCCTCTTGCAGGAGAGAAGATAAAGGGCAGGGAGAATTTAGGAAGCTTCAGTAAAGAGCTGGTTTTCCATACAATGAGGATGCTAACTGGGGGTCCCCACTTACCCAGTGGAGTGAGTCCATAGAACTGGGCTTCATGGAGCAGGCTGGAACCGTGGACACCCCTGAGTAGTAGAATGGGAATGGGCAGAATTTTTTATTTTGTTTGTTTTGTCTTTAATACCAATATTTGAACTCAGGAGCACTTAACCACTAAGCCACATCCCCATCCCTTTTTATTTTTTATTTTGAGACAGGGTCTCGCTAAGTTTATGAACCTGGCTTTGTACTTTTGATGCTCCTGCCTCAGGGTCCCCAGCTGCTGAGATTACAGGCAGGCACCACTGTGCCTGGATTTTTTTTTCTCTTTTCTTTTTCTTTTTTCTTTTTTTGGGTACCATGGGCACTTGATCATTGAGTCACATCCCCATCCCTATTTTGTGTTTTATTTAGAGATGGGGGCTCATTGCTTAGCCCCTTGCTAAATGGCTGAGGCTGGCTTTGAACTTGTGATCCTCCTGCCTCAGCCTCTCTGGCCACTGGGATTACAGGTGTGCTGGTGTGCACCAGCTCAGCAGGGCTGAGAATTTTTAAGAGGAAGTTTTCAGAAATTGTATAGAGAATGATGAAGGGTAGCTAATTTTGACAGGATCAAGATTCTAAGGAGCAAAGATATGGATGGTGAAAATGTGTGGGTGTGTTGGGGGAATGCTAAATACAAAGCAATTTAAACCTGATCAAAACTCCATTCTAATAGAATGGAGCTTAAGTGAACATTCTGAAAGGGAGAAAAGACTTCATAGGAGGCCTAGACCGCAGGGGAACTCCCTGTTATTCACACAGACCTGGGATCCAGCTCTTTGGTGCGCAGAAAGTTGAGGATTGGGGCAAAGACGGTGGGGTCCCTGTCGATGAAGATCTGTGGGAAAGAGGAACAAAGGATGGACAAGGCAAAGAGCAAAACTGAGTGGGGGTCCTGTTCCTCCTCCAGTAGGCCACCCCATTTCAGCTCTTGCCATACTCACCGCTCCGGTCTCATCTTTCAGAGTTGAGATGCGCCCGCTCAGAAGACTACAAGAAGGGGAAACAAAGCAGGTGTCAGGGGCCCGGGCAGGGAGGTGATTGAGCGGTGGCAATTAGGGCTCTCCACAACTTCCCATTCAAAACCTGCCCCAAACTCGCTCTCCCGTTCACCTGGAGAAGAAGGAGTCTGGGATCCAGGTGAGAGTCTGGCGAGAGGTACTGAATCTAAGCGGGTAAGGTAAGTGGAGGCAAGGTACGACGATGGTGAGGGAGCGAGGAACCGTGCGGATTCGCGCCAAATCCCGTTGGTCCTCCCGTCTCCCAGGTGTTTTTCCAGGCTCCTCGCCTCCAGAAGAGGGCGGAGCAACTCTTGATGGACAGGGATTCCCCCCAGGAGAGGCGGGTACTCCCACCACGCTCCCAGCTGCCAAGGGTGAGGCCTAAAGGAGTTTCCCACACTCACCTCTTGCCTCCTACATTCAGATGAATCACTTCCCCTGGAGGCCCGCGAGCCGGGACCCCCTCGGCGGCAGTAGCCACCGCAGCCATGGCCCCCGGCGAGCCAGAAGGCCTGCGCCCACTTCCGGGTGTGTACCTAAACCCCGCCCTCACCGCGTCTTCATTGGACCGGAGACTCTCCGAGACACCGGCGATTGGACAAAGAGCTTGCTCATCGCAGTTAAGTTCTTCGCCTCCTTAAAGGAGCCGGCCTTTCCTGTCCTTTGACAGGGCGGGCAGGGCAGTTCCTTCGGGGAAGTTGAGTTACTTCTTCGTCCCGTTTTAGGTATGGCACTAGGTGATTTGTCCATGTGCATATGTTTAGAATCCAAAATTAACCCATACCACAGGGTACATTTTGATGTTCTCTGAATCCCACCCCCAACCCCGCCACCTGCCCATCCTCACGGGTGCAGCCCAAGAAATGCAAACAAACCAGCATAGACCGTCAAAGCCAAAGGGTTTATTATAGGTACATACAGTGTGCGCCCGCCACACCGTCCCACACCCCCGGGGCCCCAGCGGCTTCTCCAGGCGGCCATGGGGGGCTGCCCACAACCCGGTTCCCCCAAGTCCCAGGGAGGTGCTCCAGCCAGAAGCATGCAGGGGGGGAGGGCTTCCCCTCACCCCTCCCCTCGTTAAGTGTCATTTACAGTGGAGGGGGGAGGAGAGAGGAAGACAATTTTGAGCTTTGACGCCCCTCCCGTTAAAAGCCTTCGCGGATGCGGGGCGGGGGGAGGGGGAGGTCGACGTTTTGCAAAAATAAACTAAAGAATTAACCGCATGGCTCTGAGGCGACAGAGTGAAGGGGCTAGGGCCCTTCACTCCCCCCTCCCAGACAGAGATCAAGGCAGCATTGGAAGTGAGGTAAAGGCAGGGAGGGACTGTCCCCTCCCCACCCCCTAGCACCCTGGATGGTCCAGGGGACCTCACCAGCGCCCCCGTGCCCATCCTTAGGGCGGAGAGGAGGCCAGGAATTATCACCCCCACCACCCCAGCTTCTTGGGGCAGGATCTGCAGATAGGGGCAGGGGGCTTGGCTCAACTGGCCCCCTATCCGCCCCCACCAAGCTCAGTTATTGCATAAAAATAATGGAGCCCCAGCACCTGGGGTAGGGATGTTGAGCGGGAAGGGGCCGAAATATGGCTATAGGGGTAGCAATCCCCCCCCACCACATTTTGGGGTGCAGGAGAAATCCCCTCCTTTCCAGTGCCCATCGTGGCGTGTCCGCAGTGCTGGAACTAGGGACCCTGGCCCTGCCCTTGCGGAAGAGAAAGTGTCTTTGTGCCCACAGTGCAGAGAGGAGGGGCGGGGAGACTTGTCAGGTCCTGGGGGTAGGAGAGTCACTTCCGGCGTCCGCTGGCTCTGCGCTCCCCTCCCTCGCGCTTGGGGTTGCCCTCGTCTGTGGAGGACGTTGTGGGTAGTGTCTGGCCCCAGCGTGCAATCTCTGCGTGTTCTGTCACTGAGGCAGCCACAGCCTCTAGCCAACCGTTCATCTCCTCCTGAAGGAAGAAAATAGGGCACAGAGTCCATATTTGGAAGAGAGAAAATAGAGTAGTAGATCAATCTTGAATCAGACTGCCTTCTCTGAACTTCAGTTCCTTTCTCTATTAAATTGGGGTAATAATGAGGTTGCAAATAGTTAAATAGCATGTGCCAGGCTCTGTCTAAGCACTTATGTGGATTCATTCACTCAATCTTTTGCAATATGTAACTCCCACTACAAAGGTAAACAAAAACAGGGATAAGTACATTGTCCAAACACAGAGCACAGACACTTACCAAGCAATGTGCTAAGTGCTCTACATGTATCAACTCATTTCTCACAGAAACCCTATGATAAGAAACTATTTTTATCTCCATTTTACAGATAAGTAAAAGGAGGTAGGCAGAGGATAAGGCCTACTTCATAGCTTCCTATAAGGACTAATTGAGATAAGAAGTGTTATTTATTATTCTCAACATTTCCTGAAACCACCTCCATGACTGATCCTTCCCTCTGACCAGTGTCACTCCTTAGCCCAGTTCCAATGTCCATTTTGTTCTTATCTCCCCTATCTCTTCCCTCCTTTCCCCACAGGCCTGCATGTTCCAATTCTGTGCTTTCTTGGGTCCTGCCCAGCTGCTGGACAGGCTCCCCAACCCCACTGTTACCCCCTTCAATCTACCCTGAACATGGTAATTAAAAGGATCTTTATTACCCATCACTTCAACCTTCCTTGGCTCAAAACTCTGCCATGGCTCCCCAGTGCCCTTATAACAAAAATTCAACCTCTTCCAAGTGGCTCATAACAGGCTGGGAGATTCAGTTCCTGGGATCTTTCCTGGTACCATTTACCTCGCTCCTTGAACTCTGTCCTCCAGCTGTTAAACTTGGACTTCACCATCAGGGCCTCCTTGAACTCCTCTTCACTACTCCTGGCTTAGGAACCTCCCCTCTGGGCTCTCACTGCCCATGGGCTTTCCCATTATATCTCTGAGAATTTTTGTCGGTGTGCTTCCCTTCTATAACCCATTACTCTGGGCCAGGAGCCAGCCAGGCAGTTATGTCATTTTGAGGTCACATATGGGGTTGAAAGGACCAGATCTCACCTCATCTTTAGCCTGGAGCAAAAATTCACTGCCATCCTGGGTCCTACAGGAGAGAACATAGGACTTGAGGCGATCCCAAGAGGCCAAGCCCCAGCCCCCAACGCAAATGGGCTCCAAGGGAGCCAGGGTCCTGCTGGGAGGGGTAGTTGGGCCTGGAATCCCTCCCTCCTGCCCACTGAGGGACTCACTGGAGCTTGAAGACATGCTTCTTTTTCTTGTAGTCACTAGCCACCTCGCTGGTGGCCTTGTGCAGGCTGAGCAGTGGCTCCCCACCATGTGTTCCCCCTGATGCTGGGCCTTTGGAGTCCTTGTAGAAGCCCAGCTCCCCCTTGCTGAGGACGCAGTACAGGCTCACCCACGACCTAGGGTAACAATACAGGGCTCAAGGCAGAGCTGTAGCACTCTGAAGGAGTACTCTTCATTAACATATTCATGGCCTAAATATGCTGAGACTTCCAACCTCTGGGCCTTTGCCTTAGCCAGTGAGGCCACAAGACCAGGAGGCTCTTCCTTATGGCTATCCCTGATCTAAGCCTGATCTAAGAGGTTCATCTAAAATTCCCAGAACCAAGCCTTCACCCAGGCTGGCCACTGTTGGGCTTGATCTTCCTTTTCCTCTCCATACTGAATTTCCTGAAGGCAAGACTTATCTCCTATGTAGCTTTTGTTCCACTCATCCCACACAAACCCCCACCCCATTCCTCCACCCCTACGGAGTTCCTTCAAGGAAAATCTATTGGTTTACTGTTTGGAATGAGGAATTCCTGCTCCCTATCTAGCCAAAGCCCCAATCCAGATGTCCCCGTTTATTCCCACTTTAGCCTAGGGACAAGGAAGAATGACTCCCTCCAGCCCCATCAGCACAGTCTGAACCGGCTCTGCCCACTTCTTGTCTTGGGTCTAAGCCTCACTCCACTCACTGGCCAGTCCTATCCTGTCTGGCTCCACCTGTCCCCAGAGTCTACCTCCAGTTGGCCAAAAATGTGTTGGACAACCAGAAACTGGAATCCAAGAGTAAACACACACACACACTGTTAAGCCCTCATTTGGAAACCTATTTCAGATTACCCCAACACACTCCACTCAGCTGAGAGTTTGGGCACCGCCCCTTCTCAGACACACCTTCCCCACTTAAAACCATCCCATTCTGGGTGGATGAGATTTTGAGGCTCAATTTCACACAACATTGGCACTTGATTACTCACTCCAGCTTATTCCTCAGCTGTACTCACCTCCTGGGTTGGTCGCTATAAGAGTTGAGTCCCAATTTGTTCGCTTTCATATTACCGTCCCTCTTCCGTTTAAGGTCCCCTACTCAGCCCGAAAACGCCTTAATCCTACACCGTGCCCCTCACGTACACAAGTTGGATTCCTTGAGGTTGAGCCCCGCCTTCCCTTGGGCTCCAACCTAACCCCCGCCGGTGGGAGGTTCTGAAGCTGAGCCCGCCCCTTCCCTGGCCCGACTATTCACTCATTGGACACTCTGCGCATGGCCCCCACCACCATTTTCCAAAGCCCCGCCCACGCGCTCACCGGTTGGATGACTTGCGGTTAGCGTCGAGCTCGCGCTTGCGCAGCAGGAAGCCCTCGTGCTGCACTGTGTGAGTGGGCGGTGGCGGAGGCGCGGGGGCGGAGCCGCCCTGGGCCGGGGCGGAGCGCGAGCGCCGGCTTCCCCCGCCCTCACCACCCTCTCGTGGCCGCGGCCGCCGTCGCGGCTTGGGCCGGTCCCGGGCCCGCGGCCGATCCGGCCGAGGTGTCCGCTCGGGCGGCTCAAGCCCGTTGGGCAGGCGGCCAGGGGGAAGCTCGCGAGGCTGAGGCAGCGACGGCTGTGTGAAGGGAGGGGGAAGAGGGGTTCTGTCCATGGGGAGGGGCTTCTGTCTGGGGGAACCGGGGGTCCCATCCGTCTGCAGGGTCATCTGTCTTGGAGGCGAGTATGGGAGGACTTCTGGGCTGGAGGCCCAACGGGTCTTGGTATCGGTTTGGACTTCCTCTCGTGGACTTCCTCTCGTGGGAGGAAGACGCTACATCTAAGAGGTTGGGATGCAAGGAATTCCTGTGGGGAGAAATCTGGGCCTTCGGTGTGTATGTGGCCATCTATGATGAAAATTGGGACCCCGCTGGCCGGGGAACTAGACCCTATTTATGTATGTGTGGAGGGGCGGGGGAATGGAAGGGTTTCTTGGATCCGTGGTCCCATTTTTCTAAGGGAGAAATTTTCAGAATTGGAAGGATTTCTGGGGGTCCTGAGAGTCCATGCTGACTCTGCAGGGTCCAGGTAGAAGGATGGGCTCAGGGCGAGGCACTGGTTACTTCTGAAAACCTGACTCCTGCTCTGAGAGGGGGTCCTCATACCCCCACCCATCCTCTGGTTCAACTTACCACCCCAACAGGGAGCCCTGGGCCCGCCTCTTTCTCCTGCAGCTGCTCCACAATGTCAGCCAGGGTGGCCTTCCTGGGGGAGGAGGGGACAGAAAGACCCAGTGGAACTCAGATGCCTTCTCCCAGGGACCTTCTTGGCTGTACAGAGGATGCTTCATGCCTTAGCCTGAAATGCCAAGACCTTGTTCACTTCTCAGCTGTCCCCTGTAGATGTGCACCTTACACCCCATGAGTGTCCCAAGCACTGCTGCTGAATGGAAAACTGAACTCCCCCCACTTTTGAGTTTTAAGCAGCTTAAAAGCAAACTAGTTCCTTCAAGCTTTTGAACACAGTCACATTTCTGCATCCGCCTCCTGAATTACCAAGTCTCCTGGACTTCCCTCTATCCCCACTCTGGGTCATCACTGTCAGGTAACAAGTCTGTTTCTCCCACTAGACTGAGTGTCATGAAGGTAGGACTGGGGCTAGTTTGGTCACTGTTATCCCCAGCACATGCCACTCAGACACTTGCAAATGTTCATGAAACAGGCATTTTTTAAAGGGTAAAGAAGTCATTGTTTCTTGTTCTCTGGGGACATAGCAGGTTGGACTAATCTGCATATTATACTCTTGTTAACATTGGAATCTGAAAGACCTGGGCTCCAGCCCTGATTTATACAAGTTGAATGACTGGCCCTCTTTGTGTCTCAGTTGTCCTATCCATTTTATGGCAATGACAATATCCGCCAATTCATAATGCTGTTGAGAGAGTTGTAATAAAGGGTCTTCTCTCCAATTAGGCAGTGATGGTTCCACCCAGTGGAGAAACATAATCAGTGCAGAGACAGAATTCAGGCCAGGGGACACCCAGGGGATTTGATGCAGGACCCAGTGGCTGAAAAACTGCCCCTGGAGGAAGGCACTCTGCCTTTTCATTCTACAGGAAGAGCTGCCCCTGTGGAACAATGGGCATATCTGCTACCCTCTTTCAGCCTCAGTTTACACCTCTGCAAAGTGGATACCAAGAAGGTCTGGACCCAGAAGCCTCGCCATTGCGCCTTCGCGGCTGTTGGAGCTGTTGCTAATCCCCTTCCCTCGCTCCCCGGATATAAGGGGCCTCACCCTTTGGCCAGCTCTCCTCTTATGGGCGTCTCCTGTTCGCTGGACTCCTGCCGCTCCAACCGCCGCTCGCGCCGCTCGCGCCGCCTCTCCATCTGCTCGTAGCGGCCCAGTGTAAGGCTATGTGCCACCTCGTGCTCCAGGGATTCCTGTCGTTCTGGTCTCCTCCTCCGCGCAGACTCCTCGGGTTGGTCAGCCGATTCTTGGCGCTCCGGCCGCCGCCTCCGGGGCAGCTCCTCCGCGCGATCCGCTGACTCCTGGCGCTCCGGTCTGGGCCGGACCTGCTCCGCAGCCGCAGGGGTCCCGGGAGTCTCCGCTGCAATGTTCTCCGGTGCGGCCGGAGGGGCCGCAGGCTCTACCCTCCCGGGGACCTCCGGCAGCCGGTCAATGCGCGGCTGGAGGCGCTCGGGCTTGAGCTCCTGGCGCACGTACCCCACCCGGGTCCGCACCTCGGCTGACAGCGTGTCCGAGGCCCGGCGGGCCAAGGGCTCCAAGCCCCTTTCATAGCCCCCTGGCCGCAGTAGAGGCGCCGCCTTGGCCGCCAGTTCCGTGGGGTCCCCAAAGAACTTGCGCCCCAGCAGGGGAGTGGGTGGTTGCTTGCTTTGTTCCGCCTTGAGTTTCTCAATCTGGGGACAGAAGGACCAGGGACAGGATGGGGCGGGAAGGTGCGGAGAGTGAGTGGTCTGACAGGCACTCTGGGTTTTCTGCTTCACCTCTAAACCTATTAGTTCCTTGAAGAAACAAGATACCCAACGCCCTGCCCCACTTTCTGCCAGGAGCTTGATCCCCATTCTTCCTGCAAACACCTCTTGCTCTTGTAGGAATCAGCTAAATCAACGTTTTCTCTGGGTGCTTTTCTAAACTTCTTCCTTCTTTAATGTTTCCCACCCAGGAACTCAAAACTTTTTATTAAAAATGGTCTCTTTGCCTCATTTCTTGCCACCCATGTCCTGGGGATTGAACTCAGGATGCTCTACTACTGAGCTACATATCCAGGCTTTATTATTATTATTGGGTACCCAGGATTGAACTCAGGGGCACTCAACCACTGAGCCATATCCCCAGCCCTATTTTGTATTTTATTTAGAGACAAGGTCTCACTGAGTTGCTTAGCCCCTGGCTTTTGCTGAGGCTGCCTTTGAACTCAGGATCCTCCTAGTCTCAGCCTCCTGAGCCCCTGGGATTATAGGCATGCACCACCTTGCCCTGCTTATTGTGTTTAATTTTGAAACAGGGTCTTTCTAAGTTGTGGAGGCTGGTCTTGAACTTCTGATCCTCCTACCTCAGCCTCCAGAATCACTGAGATTACAGTCATATGTCATAGCACTCTGCATTTCTTAACTGTGTTAAGTCTCAGATGGGACTCCCCCAGGCCAGGGCAAACATTTCTAGGCTCCCATGGTGCCCTATGCCTCCCCCATTCTAGCCCTTAGCCCTCTGCCTGTACTTCTGCATCACATCCCTGACCCTCTGTACTATCATTGTCTAGTGTCAGGTCTGTCCCCCAGCCCCACTGGGAGCACAGTATAGATCTCTTAGCCCTCATTCAACAAGGGACTAGGCACCAAGTCCAGGTGTGTCTCTCTCATGCAGGATGGGTGTGGGGCAGGAGGGCAGGATCTGGAGTGCTCACCGTGGTCAGGCGTCGCAGAGAGCTGAACCTCTCTTCCCAGGCTGCGGCTGCCTTGCGGAAGGCCTCATGTCTCCGGATAAGCTGCTCTACCTCATCCACACTGCTGCCCAGCTCCCGGCTCTGCAGGAGTGGCTCCTGGGCTGTCAGCCAGGCATCAGCCACCACTGCCTCCTGGGCAAACTGATGCACTTCCAGCACTAGGGGCAGACACGCAGGGTAAGGGCACTGGGAGCACACAGGGACCATTTGGGGGGCAACAATTGTCCTCCCTGGCCCTCCACACCCTGCAGGTTCCCCATCCCAGTCCTGACCACTCTGGGCTCTGCAGGAGTGACAGGGGCTGGGGTTATTTTGAAGGTCCCAGTTTCTCCCCTAGGAGTCCGCCATGAAGGATTCAGTGGCACCCTGTCATCCACCCTCCCAGGCCTTTATGTTCGCTTCTTGGGTGGTGTGCAAAATGTGGTCATATCATCCTCTGGGCCTTAACATGCTGGAGCATGTCTTTGTGTCCTTGAGCCACATGTGTCTGGATCCCCACTCACTCTGCTGCAGCCACTCCCAATGGCGGTCCCATTTGTCTGACACCTCCTCCTTCCTGGTTCCCAGTTTGTCCAGCTGTGCCTGGATCTGGGTGTGGTGGGTGGGTGGGAAGGGGTGTCAGGGGTGGCTTCCACCTCAAAGAACCTGGGGGCAGAAGAGGACCCCAGGTGCCCCTCCCTACCTCATCAGCCATGGCACTCTTGTTGAGCAGAAGGGAGCGCCCCAGCTCCTGGCAGGCAGTCAGCTCAGGCACCCGTGCCTCCAGCTCAGTCTTCAGGCCCTGGTGGTAGTTCATGAGCACCTCCACCGATGACACATCCCTGCAGTGGGTAGTGACAGGGATTTGAGCCACTGGAAGTCACCCTCAGCCCAACCCATATATGCAGTTCCCATCAATTCCCTTGAGGCTGATGCTTCATAGCATCTCAGGATACCTACCTTCTATGGCCAAGTTCTGAGGGTCCAATGGTCTTCACTAAATCAATGATTCCAATTTTCCAAGGTGTCAAAGTTTCATACTTGTGATTCTAACCTTCTAGGATTTCAAGGTCCAATTTTTCTAACTTGCTAGAGCTATGCTTGTGAAATTTCCACCAGCTGATGATTCTAACCCTATAACTCTGTGCTGTCCAGTGTATTAAACACTAGACACGTGTTGCCACTTGAAATGTGGTAGTTCTGAACTGATATGTTGAAACGTAAAGTGCACACCAGATTTTGAGGACTTAGTGTAAAAATGAATATAAAATATCTTATTAATATTTTGTTTTGTTTTTGAGATGGGGTCTTACTATGTTGTCCAGGCTGGTCTCCAACTCCTGGGTCCAAGCTGTCCTCCAATTTCAGCCTCCTGAGTACCTGGGACTTTAAGCCCATACCACCACTGCCAGTCTAATTAACATTAATTGATAATGTTGATATTGACTATCTTGAGCACATAGGGTCAACCAATATGTATGACTGCCTAGGCACAGTGGCATATGTCTATAATCCCAGTGACTCAGGAGACTGAGACAGGAGGTTAGGGTCAAGGTCAGGCTCAGCAACTCCAGGAGGCACTAAAGCAATTTAGCAAGACCCTGTCTCAAAAAGGGCTAGGGATGTGGCTCAATAGTAAAAGCACCTCAGGGTTCAATACCCGGTACAAAAAAAGAAAGGAAAAGTATTGCTAAAATTCATTTTAATTTGCTTCCTTTTACTTTGTTAATGTGGTTACAAGAAAATTTTAAATTATATATGTGGCTCACATTTGTGACTTGAAATATATAATTATTGGACAGGACCATTGTAAACTATCCAATGTCCAACACAAATTCTAAATTTCTGAAGGTTCCACCAGTTAGCAATTATAGTTTTATAATAATGTGTCCAAACTTATTTCTGAAGGCCCCACATTGTAATGAATTTTAATTTTAACATGTCAAGTGACCTTTCTGATTCTGTCCATCCCACAGATGTGCTCTCTCCTCTCCCTCTCAGTAGATTCATCTATCATTCATCTATGACTAGTCATTTCCTTTTCTCTCCCCCCTGACCATCAGTGAAGACTGGACACTTATAATTTTAAAATATATGCTGTGAAATGATACAAAGCCTGAGATTTGTTTTGAAACAACACAGCATAAATGGAGGGAGAGTAGCTGAAATGAGACTGGTAGGATGTTGATTATTCAAGTCACATGTTCTCAATACCCATGCAGCTTCACTATGTTGTTATATCTACTTCTGTATATTGGATACTTAAATTTTCTCATCATGAAGATATTTTAAGTCTGAAAATCGAGATTTCTTCTTCATCTTGACATAAACACCACTCTGGCCCAAGCCACCAATGGCTCTCGCCTGGACCAGCCAGGCTGGTCTACCTGTCTATTCCCCACTGATGCACTTTTCACTTTCCTCCCTGCTCTGAACTCTCCCATGGCTGCCAACTCAATCAGGGAAAAGGCAAAGCTTTTCCTGGTCTCCAGGGCCCTACTGGCCCTCTAGCCTCACTTCCTGCCACTCCTCACTCCTCCTCCTTTCCTTCCCTGCAGCCACGGTGAGACTCTGGCTCCTGCTCAGACATGCTTAGTCCACCTTAGGGTCTTGGAACTCTCCTTCTTCCCCAAACCTAACCTGACTCACCCAGCACTTCATTCAAGTCTCCCTCCACTCAAACATCCTATCCTAAGGGAGATCTTGCCAGTGTCACCTGGTTCCCTTACCGTGCTTTATGCTTCCTGGTGGCACTTCTCACTCTCTGAAATGATATTAGGGGCTTGCTTGTTTACCAATTTGTTGCCTCTCTCCGCCCTTGGAGGGCAAGGGCTTGACCTTGTCCACTACATGGCCCACAACAAGTATTCAGTCAATATTTGCTAGGGGCTGGAGAGGAACGGCTCAGTGGTAGAGCATGTGCTTAGCATTGGCGAGGCCCTGGGTTCCATCTCCAGCACCTAATAAATATTCACTAAGTAAATGGATGAAGGCTCAAGGCCTACCAGCACAAAAACAATACCACATGTCACCCTCTCCAGATCCTTTTCTTCTTGGGCACACTGCTGGTCTCAGCCTTCAACCTCCCTGGGAGATAAACTGGCTAACTTACCAGCAGCGTGTGAGACCCTCCTGCTGTCTTTTTCCCTTTGAGAGGGTTGAGGAAATGACCCCCAGGGCCAAATGGCAGGATCCTGGTTCCCAATCACTGTGGGACAGGTTTGGCTTTTGCTGGACACTGACATAGTGCCACTATGTGAGCAGTAAATCAGTGCCTACTAGGTTAACCCCAAGATATGGGAATTGTCACAGTGTTCCTCCACCCTGACAGAGACCACACCTACCCTGCACCCAACCTGGCCTCAGCCCATCCCATACTGTAACACCTGGAGATGGAGGGCAGTCTTAGGCACCTGGGAAGGACAGAGAGCAGGAGGCTGCCCCATGCTCTGAGACCCCAATGCCAGTCCCCAAAGGGGTCCAAATGCATGTGAAGTTTCTAGAACAGTGACAGGCACACGGGGTGCCATGCAGATACTGGCTGTTGTGGTTTCCTATGGGTAGGGGATTGTTGGTGGGCGGGGGACAGCTGAGAGAGGCTGCCAATGGCACGTAGGAAGCCCGAGGTGGGATGAGGGGCACCTGGGCTTGTCAGCTGCCCCGATCTGGCCCGCGATGCCGTCCATCCAGGAGAGCAGGTCGCGGGCCTGGCTGTGGAAGCGCAGGGCGTCGGCCGTGGAGCTGACGTGCAGGCGGGCGTCCTCGCAGGCTGCCAGCAGCTCTTTCCAGCCCTGCAGCACCTCTTGCTCCCGGCTGGCGATGGCCTCCGCGTGCTCGCCCGCGTACACGGTTCGCAGCTGGGCAGCGCCCTCCTGCAGCTGCCGTACCTGAAGGGTGAGCCACGTCTGGCGGCAGCCCTCGGCCCCGCCCAGGCCCCGCCCTCCCCTTCTCGCGAGCGACCTAGGCTCCACCCTCTCCTTCCCCAGTTGCAGGCTGAGTGCGGAGCCTGTTGCGCTCTGAGATCCCATGACCCGGCTTCCCTCCTACCTGCTGCCTGATCCTCTGGCCGCTGCTCTCTGACTTCTTGTACACTCACTACCAACTACTCATATCTGCTTCCTGATTCTTCTTCTGGGTTTTGACTTCTTTTAAATCTACCACTGCCTGACTTCTTTTGGTCTCGCACCTATTTTTTCAGGCAGGCCCACCTCTCTCTTGTTTCAGAGCAATCTGATTTCTCC
Organism: Marmota marmota marmota; assembly: GCF_001458135.2. Classification (NCBI taxonomy): domain Eukaryota; kingdom Metazoa; phylum Chordata; class Mammalia; order Rodentia; family Sciuridae; genus Marmota; species Marmota marmota. The sequence goes on from NW_026000205.1 coordinate 7,716,298, forward strand.
CAGGAAACCCCTTGCTGCCCTGATGTCCACTGGGTATGTTTCCCAACCTGCATTCTATTCATTCAGACCCACTGCCGACGAGTAGACCAGTTCCTTTAGAAACACTATTCAATTTACAGTCTCCTGTTCTCTCTCCCTCTCTTTCCTTCCTTGGCAGTGCTGGGGATGAAATCCAGTATCTTCCTCGTGCCAAGCAGTGCTTTACCACTAAGCTATATCCCCAACCCTTTTCATTTTTTTATTTTGAGACAAGATCTCCGTAAGTTGCCCAGGTTGGCTTCGAACTTGTGATGCTTCTGCCTCTGTCTCCCAGTTGCTGGGATTATAGGCGTGTGCCACTGTGTCCTGCTTTCCCACTCCACCCCCATTTCTAACAGATCCATCACTTAATTGCTATCTCTCTGAGTCCTATGTCTAAAAGTATGATTTGTAAAAACAATTGTCCAATTTCTATCTCCTTTTAGGCCTTCAAATCAGTTGCCTTCAGTCCTGCTGCCTGAGTTCCATTAGGCCCACAACTTCATTTCCACCCAATTTCTTAGGTCCACCTCCCAATTCCTGTCAGACCCTCCGCCTAATTTCTATTAGCTCTGTTGCCTTTTCCATTCAGCTCTTCCATATCAAAATAATTTCAGAAAAAATATTCTTGGCAGAGACCTGCTGTCTAATTTCTATCTGCCCACAGCCAAATTTCTCTTAAACCTCTCAAAATTATGCTTTAATCCTCCATCTAAATTTACCATACTGGGATCTTACCATTCACTTGGAACCATTGCCCAACTATATATGGAAACATCATATCTTTTCCACCAGCCCTACTACCTCATTTTTTTTCTGTCACTACCCCATTTCCATGCACCATACAATCAGTCCAATTTCTTCCTCTTCTGAGGTCTACTTTCTATTTGTCCCACTGCCTCGTTTTGATCTCCTCCACAGTCTGACTTTTGTCTGCTCGGCTGCCCACATGCCTCCCACCTTGCCCAACGGCCACCATCGCCCCACCTGTGACACGAGGAGCTGCAGATCGTGCTCAAAGGCTCGCAAGGTCCTTTGCATGGAGCTGGCACTGGGTCTTGGCTCAGGTGGGGCAGTAAGGCGAGGCAGTCGCCTCCGCTTCTCCTCAATTTGTCCTTGAAGCTCTCGGGCATCACTGAAGAACTTATGCAGCTCCCGAGAGGCGGCCAGCAGCTGGGCCCGAGTACCCATGAGCTCCAGCAGCTCGGCCCAGGCCTCGTTCAGCCCATCCTTCCACTCAGCCATGGTGGCTGCTGCTGTATGGCCACACTCGATCAGCTCATCCACCATCTGGTTCACAGCTGCCAGCCGCTCACGTCCTGCCGTGCCCGTCTCACTGGCGAACTCTGAGAATTTCTCCTGCAGCACCTGCCACCAGGATGTATTGGGGGGGGGACACAGCAAGTGGGCAAAGGTGCTGCATGTACCCATCCCCTCCAACTTGCTATCATGTGAGGGGCATGAGTCATTACAAAAATAAATGTCATTATAATAAAAAACAACATCCAACACTCTGTAGCAATAATACAAATGACAATAATAAAATAGTAATGATGGTACAGTATTAATAACTAATCCTGTGCAAGACCCTGAATATGCTGTGCAGGGTTCTAAGTCCTTTACGTCATATTAATTCATTTGTCTCACAAAGGAGCCATGAGGTGAGTGCTATTATTATGCCCATGCTACAGATGGGGAAACTGAGGCCCAGAGAATATTAGGAGCATACCCAGTGGTCACTGTTTTTCCTAATGATGCTTACCGAGACATGCTCGAAGTCCTGGCCCAGCTCTGGTGAACCAGCCACCACCTCCTTCTCAGCAATCCAGTGCTCTAGCTCATCCACCTGGCGACTGAGCTGGTACAGCCAGTACTGCTGCTCGAGGCCCACCCTTCGTTCCTCCCCAAGCTCCTTGAGCGCCACGTACAGGCGGTCCACCTGAGACTGCCGCCGGCTGATCTGCTCGCTAATGAAGGAGGGGGAGGGGCAGGGGGAGCCCCCTGAGACTTCTGGGGCAGTGCTGTGACCGCCTCATCTCCCCCTCCCAAGGTATTAACTCTCAGCTTCCCTCCAGCAGAGCTGTTTTCTGCCAAATCTCAGATTCAATTAGCTCTGGACTTGGATCTCAGCACCAGAGAAAGCTCTGCCTCCAGAGCTTGATAAACTCACCTCCACTCCCCCGGAACTGCCTAATTTCTTTTATGCTTTTGTCCCTTTTGTTGTTGTTTTGCCCAGTTTCTTATCTTTGATCCCTTGTCCCTCTCATCCAGTGATCTGGGTGGCCAGCCAACCCACCCACCTCCAGTCCTAATCTCGGGATTCACTGGAACAGGGTTCCTGCTCAGTGCCCCTCTTAGATCCCACCCTTAGAAAAAGATTTTCAGAGGCTTGGTGAGGTGACACTAGCCATATCAGGAGGTCTCAGGTCCCATCCCTATGTCCAATCTCAGCGTTCCAGGCTTTTCTGTCCTCCCAAACACTGCCCAGGCACTGAATAGAAAGAGGACCTTTTCTTTCCCTGGCTATGACTTCTCTAACTCATTCACCCCCTCCCCACCCCCGCCCTTTACACCCAATAAGGCCCATTACAGCGCTCAAATCCCAAAGCTACTGGCCCCGCCCTCTAAACCATGCCTGTGCAGTGCCTTTTTATTCCGGTTCCTCCCAGTGGCCAAGATCCCAGGGCTCCAGCCCCAATGTCCAGTTCTGGCCCTGCCAAGAGCTAACCTTCGGATCCTGAATCTGCTGGACCATTCCCTACAAATTGGCCCCGCCCCCA
>NW_026000205.1:7719598-7736902 GCF_001458135.2 Marmota marmota marmota
ACTGGCCCCGCCCCCGCCCGCCCACCTGTCCGGGTGCCCCATCTCCAGCAGCGCCCGGCATTGGCGCGACAGCTGCGCGATGCTCTCTTCGTAGTTCTCCACGCCCTGCTCCAGCTGCAGGTGCTTCTTCAGCAGCTGCAGGGTGCTCTGTTCATCCTGGGGGCACACGGCGCCCGCGATGAGGCGGCAGAGGCCGGCCCCGGGCTCCTGCGCCCCCAGGCCCCCAGCACCCCCAGCCTGGGCGCACCTTGCCCTTGTCCTCACTCATCATGAGCAGCTCCTGCTCGCCCAGCCACGCCTCCACCTCGGCCACGTCGAAGTAGTACTGTTCCACCTGGAAGGCGGCGTCCAGCACCTGCTGCCTCCGCTCAGCCGCCTCGCGCAGTCCTGCCCAGGCGCTCTGCAGTTGTTCCAGGCCACGGCGCACGGCCTCCGCCTCTGGGCTGCGCAGCGAGGCCAGCGCGCCCGCGCGCTCCAACACCTCCTCCAGGCGCGGCCCATGCGCCTGGATCTCCCGCCGCAGGCCCTGGGATTGGAAGGTCCGAGTGGAGACCAGGATTCAGAGATTCCTCAAGGCCATGATCACCTACCTCGGTGACCAGCACGGCCCGCGGAGCAATTAGCAAATATTCCGATCGCTTACCAGATAGATACATAAGCCAGTTACAACATCAGCGTTTTGCCATTACTCGCTAACTCATACCCCCATGTTGTGGGTGGGAAAGCAAGCAATGAGAGAAGCTAGGATTCCAAGAACGAGTAGCTAGTTAAGGCTGCCAGGATTTGAACACAGAAGGCTGGCTCCAGACTGCTCCCTCAACCAATAAATTTGGTGATACAAGACAGCATCCAAAGGTTGAAACAGAGGCTTGCAAACCAGGCTGAAGTATAATTTATAAGTAGTTGGCCGTCCATATCTGTCGATCCTGCATGTGTGGCTCAATCAATGTGAGCTTCGATGATTCCTTCGGCAGCCCCTATAGATCCAGCACTCTCGTTGCACACACAGCCCAGCCCAGCCCACCCCCCATTTTAAACATTAAGTGCTCTTGATTGGGTTTCCTCAACTGTGACGAGGACCATACAGTTCTGTTTGTTCCCAACACTGTCAAAGGCGTGCAGTATTTTCATTAAGATAAAAAAGTAAAGTCTAAGAAAGACTCCAATCTCTGAAAGAACTTCATTTAATGAAACACAATCTCATGATCATGAACTTCTCAAAAGAGTTTGTGGCCCCACCTCCCCGATATCCTTTGGTGTTGAATTCTACCAACTTATTTATGGGTAACATGGGGGAAATAAAATGACAATACCTGTCTCATAGGGTTGTTGAGGAAATTAAGTAATCCACATATCTCCTGCCACCATTCCCAGTGGGCAGTACTTAGCTACATATTAAGTCTTTCATCAAATATTATTACTATTATTTGCCTTACTTTGGGCTTTAGTCCTCTGCTACAGAGTTTGAGAGCCTCTTTTCTAGACCAACTGTCCTCTTATTTGGATATAGAAATGAGGTCACAAGAGGTGAACAGATATCCAGAGATTTTGGGGGCTCAAATGCTCCTTCCCCCAATTTGCTCAACTTAGGGGTCAGCACCCGCTCTCTGATTATCTATATCGTTTGCCCCTAAGGACATTTAAAAAATTTTTTTTAGTTGTAGATGGACACATTACCTTTATTTTATTTTTATGTGGTGCTGAGGATGGAACCCAGTGCCTCACGCATGCCAGGTGAGCACTGTGCTGCTGAGCCACAACCTCCCCTATGGGCATTTTGAGGTTTTGTTTGTTGGATTTTTTTCCTTGCTCCAAAGCCATTCCCCTTACTTCTAGTCACAAGACCTTCCTTTTCCTTTGGGGAACCCCCTTGTCTCCTTCTCAGGCCAGGTAATTTAATTGAGGCTCATTCCACCAGCAGGTTCCAGGCCCTCAGCCCTAGCTAGACTAAGGAACCAACCAAATCCCATCATGAATATCTGGGGGCGGGGGGGGGGTGTCACATGTCCCAAGTTGAGCCAATAAGAGTTATCCCTGGGACTAATGGAAATTTTTGAGAGGAAGAGATTCTCTTTGGTTTTTCTGCTGGGATGTAATCTGAACCTGCTAGAGGCCTTTCATCACCAGATAAAGAGAGGAAAGTTGACCTGAGAACAAAGCTAACACGAAAGGAAAAGAGAGAGACAGACAGACAGATAAGAGATTCATGGCACTATCTAGAGGCACCTGGATGTATCTGGACCTGCTGTCCAGTCTTTTCAATTACAAGCGCTAATAAATTCTTTCAGGGGTTTTTAGCCACTTGAGTTGTTTTCTGTCACTTGTTATCCAAATGTGTCCTAACTTCTCCCTCACCTGGCTCAGCTCACCTGGTTCTTTTTGATGTGCTGCTGGACAGCCTGTAAACCACTGCCTAGTTCTGTCTGCATGGCCAGTGGCAGCCGCTCCTGAACCCATGCCTGGAGAGGACACAAGGAGTAGGTCAAGGGGAAGATGCACCCAAAGACTGCTGTGTCCCACTAACACTCAAGCCCTCTGCATGGCATCCAGTGGCGTTCCTTGCCTAAAAGCTCAGATACATCTTTTGCCTCCTCTAGTGACATGCTTTGTCTTGCTCTCTGCACTTGGGCAGCCTCCTGCTTACTGCTGGCTCTTGCACATGCAGGTCTTGCTTCCTGGAATTCCCTTCCCATTTCTTCTCACTTGTGCTCTTCCTTCAGGTCTCAGCTCAGACATCCCCTCCTCCAGGAAGCTCTCCCTGACTTAGAACTTTGGTCAGTTGCCTTCTCTGGGCTCCTACTGACCCTTACACTCATCATCATGATCCTAACCACCCTGGGTTGTCACTGTCTGGGACAAGTCTGTTTTCCCCTTTGGATTCTGAACCTTCTATGGCCAGCAGCAGGGTCTGCGCTGGTTACCTGTGGACCCCAGGTCCACAGGCTGGGCCCAGACTGATAAGTCAGTAACAAATTAGTCAAAGTGAATGAATGAACAAGCCAATCAGGGAGTGTTTGAATAAGGAAATGAATAGATACGAGAAAATGAGCGAATAATGAGTAATAAGTAAATAGTGGAGGAAGAAATAAAGAATCAACTGGTGAGTATATAAATGAGTGACTTCATGAATGATTCAATGAGTGGTTGAAAGTGAGCATGCATATGAAAGAGTGAATGACCAAGTGAATGAATGACTGAGTCTGTCGGTGCCCTCCACTCTCAGACCCGCCCCCGTCCCCCACACCCAGCCCCCGCTGGTCCTCGAACCTCGAGATCCCGGGTTCGTCCCACACCATTCTTGAAACTCCGCCCCTGATCCCGCCCGGGGTCCCGGAGCCCAGCCTCACCAGCTCGTCGTCTAGGTCGTGAGCCACCTGATGCAGCTCCTTGGAGGCCAGCAGCAAGCGGCGGCGCTCCTGCAACGGCTCCAGCAGGCGCACCAGCCGCTCGCCCACCGCGTTCTGCCGCTCGCCCACCAGCTCCTTGCTCGCCGGCTCCAAAGGAAGCGCCGCCGTCTGCGCCTGCAACTCTCCTACCTCGCGGTACCACTCCTCCACCTGTGACTCCATCGACTGCAGGAACAGGGGCAGGGTCAGCGGGGTCCACCTTCCCTCCGGATCCTCCTGTGGCTCTCCAGTACCTTTATGATGACGGCCAAACCACTCGCCTCCACCCACCGTTCCACTTAGTACCCTGCAGAAGCGCTGCCATCCCGGGGCGGGTGGGGAGGGGATCCTGCAACCCCCTAAACTACCTCCTGCCCCAGGGCTCGGCCTTATCTGCTCCCTCTGCCAGACACACTCCTCCTGGTCAGTCAGATTTCAGCTCAAATATTACCTTCACAAAAAGGCTTACCTGACCCCGGGACTCAAATGGTCCATTCATTCATTAATTGCCAGAACAACCCTTTAAGGTTGATAGTACCCCCGTTTTACAGAAGAGGAAACAGGCCCAGAGAAGTTAGGTAATTTGTCCAAGAGCTGATCTTGCCAGACATAAAAAATAAATACAAAGCTATAGTGGTTTGGATGGTCGATGTGCCATAGGGATAGACCAAAAGTGCAAAAGCAGTCCTAAATACACGGGAGAATTAACAGAGTTTATAGATGCCATTACAAATCCCCAAGGAAAAGATGGGCTGTTTAATGAACGGTCATAGGCCAACTGGCTAACCAATTTAGCTGGATCCCTTCCTTGCTCTTTATACTGAAAACAGTCCCAGATGGATTAAAGATGTAAATGGAATAAGTAAATCCACAAGAAAACCCGGGCAAGTTGCACTGATAATCTTGGGATGGAGAAAACTTTTCCAAGCATAAACCCATAAAGGGAAAGAGTTATAAATCTGACCACATAAAAACAAACAAAATTTTCATAGATGTAAGTTAGAAGGCAAATTACAACCCGAAAAAAAATATTTGATAGGAATTAGAACAAGGAACTGATTTCTTTAATCAGATAATTCCCCTGTATTCTGCTTCCTCCACCTCCATATTTACCACCACCATTCAATGACTGTCTTTACTCATGTGCATTATTATTATTATTATTATTATTATTTAGTACTGGGGATTGAACTCAGGAGCACTTTACCATTGAGCTACACCCCAGCCCTTTTTTATTTTGAGATAGGGTCTCACTAAGTTGCTGAGGGTTCCACAAAGTTGCTGAGGCTGGCCTCAAACTTGCAATCCTCTTGCCTTAGCCTCCTGAGTTGCTGGGATTACTGAGGTGGGCTGCTGCATCTAGCTACTCATGAGCTTTTAATGCTCTCCTGCTTCTAGAATGTGACCTCCCTGAAGACAGGGGTTGTGTCACATTCACTGCTGCATTCCTGAGGCCCAGAACAGTTCCTGGCACACAATAGGCCTCCATTATGATTTATTCAAAGTGGGATATCAGCAAAGAAAAAAAGATGATAAATATAAAATTTTTTTTTTTTTTTAAAAAGGCTGGGGATGTGGTTCAAGCAGTAGCGCGCTCGCCTGGCATGCATGCGGCCCGGGTTCGATCCTCAGCACCACATACAAACAAAGATGTTGTGTCTGCCGATAACTAAAAAAATAAATATTAAAAAAAATTTTTTAAAAAAAGATGGGACAAAAGAGAAATAGGTATCAGGGCTGGGGTTGTGGCTCAAAGGCAGAGCGCTTGCCTAGCACACAGGAGGCACTGGATTCGATCCTCAGCACCATATAAAAATCAATAAGTAAAATAAATGTATGTCTATCTACAACTAAAAATTTTTTTACATGTTTAAAAAAATAAGCATCAGATGCAAACAGGGAACACACATGTGAAAAGATACCCAGTCTCTCCAGTCATCAGAAAAAAGAAAATTAAAACAAGATATCCTCTTGTACTCATCAGACTGGCAAAACTGTAAAAAACAGATAATATCTAGTGTTGGCAAAGATGCAGGGAGAAGAGCATGCTCTGCCACTGTGGGTGGTAGTGTAAATTGGCAGAGCTTTTTTGGAAGACAATTTGGCAGGTCCTATCAAAATATAATATATGCATACAACTGACCAACACTTGCACTTCCACTTCTATGAATCTATCTAAAGAAACACCGGCACATATGCACAAAGATGTGTGTCCAAGGATTTAACCATCATGAAGTTTATAATAGGGAAAAAAACTGGAAACAACCTCAATGCCCATCAAGAGTGAAATGGTTAAAGCTGGGGTTGTGGCTCAGGGGTAGAGTACTCCCCTAGCATGTAGGAGGCACTAGGTTCCAACCTCAGCACCACATAAAAAAAGTAAGTAAAATAAAGGTATTGTGTCTGTCTACAACTAAAAACAAATATTAAAAAAAGAAGAGTTAAATGGTTAAACAAATTTTCATGAGTAAGGAATAAATAAGAAGAGTTACTGTGAAGAGCAAAGAACAATTTAGATCCTCCATATGATATAAATTTGTAGTGAATTGCGCATGCATAAAAATTCCCTGGAGTAAACAAGAAATTAATAACAGATGGTACCTATCGTGGGGGCATAAGAACCTAATGAAAAGATAACGGGGATAGAAAAAATTTCATGTAGGATTTTTTTTGTACGGTTTTTTATGTCTGAAGCTTGAAAATTTATTTATTAAAAAATTCAAATTAAACATGAAAATAAATAAAACACAGGAACATTTGTAAATACATAGAAAAAGATCTAGGAAGATGTACACAAAATAATAACTAGGGTTCCTTTTGGAGTATGGGATTTGGAGGTGAATATTAGCCTCCTGAGTTGCTGGGGTTACTGAGGTGTGCTGCTGCATCTAACTATTCATGAGCTTTTAATTTTTTTTTTTGTATTTTACTGAAGACTTCTAAGTTAGTAAGACATTTTGCCAAAAAGAATATATTTACATATTATGTGATTCTAAACAGATGAAAGAAGTCTAGAGAAGAAAACAAAATAATAATAAAATTAAGTGGTAACAGATTACAAGAAATGACTGTAAACCAAAACTCGAGAAGCAAGGCAGGACTTTTACTCCAAGGTTCTGTAGTGTACAGCTGTTGGCTTTGCTTGTCCAACATGAAGTCCCTCCTTCCCAGCGCCTGGGATCCTACTCTCAGGTCCTGAGGAGCCAACAGAATCTGGAGTCCCACTGTGGCCCAAGTGGGGCCAATTGGAACAATGAACTCCCCCTGGCCCCCAGGATTGGGTCAGGAATACCTAAACAGGGCCAAAGAAAACTCTTCCAGCTTCCTTAGGGGCTGAGGGAACCCTGTGGTCCAAGGACAGTCATGTGACTCAGGCCCAGCCAATGAGAATATGGAATCACTCTGGCCATCAGACTGACTTAACTGGGCATGTGACCTCAGATGAGGCAATGCAAACTCTTCCCACTTTTGCTGGGAAAACTGTGTGTCACAGCTGAGGCCCTCTTTCCTCCCATGGAGCTCCTAAGCTGAGAGGGTGGAGGCCTGGGATACTAGGGACCGTCTTGTCACCCGGAGGGAAGAGACCCCCTGAGAGAGAATGAGCCCAACACAGAAAAGTGGGGCTCAGAAGTGAAGAGATTCCTGAGGCTATAATTTAAATGATCAATCCACCCGAGAGTCCCAGCTGATAGAGTTCACAATTCATAAGGAAATAAAAATGGGTTTAAAAAAATCAGACTTTATAACACATCAAAACCACACAAGATGGAAATTTAAAAGGTGCAATTACAAGAAGCAGAAGTGAAAGAAGGAACAGTCATCTTAGGATCTCCTTCACAAAGGATTATTCTTCCTAAAAATCATCATAGTGATGAATAGAAACAGTACAATGTATTAGAACTCAGGAAACTTAAATATGGTCTGAGATTTCATGGTTATAAGCTCCAACTTTTCATTAGGAGAAAACCCTCCAGCAAGTGGCCTCCTGACTTGAGATGGGCTAATTCCAGGGACTGATACTTTTCTACTTCTGCAAAAGATGCCACATTTCTTTTAATGCTACATATTTTGAACACCTATTCAATGTGTATCCTTTTTTTTTTGCAAACATGAGTATAAGATTCATAATACACTAAATACACAAAAAGACACTCAACCTCCACTATTAAGGAAAATGCTAATAAAAATAATAACAATAGCTAAACTATAGAACCAACCTAGGTGTCCTTCAATAGATAAAGGGATAAAGAAAATGTGGTATATATATTCAATAGAATATTACTCAGCGTTAAAGAAGAATGAAATTATGGCATTTGCCAGTAAATGGGTGGAGCAGGGAAACATCATGCTAAGCAAAATAAGCCAATCCCAAAAAACCAAAGGCCAAATGCTTTCTCTGATAGGTGAATGCTAATTCACAATAAAGGCGGGGTCAGGTTGGGAAGAATAGAGTTACCTTAGATTAGGTAGCGGGGAGTGAAGGGAGGAGGGGAGGGGTGGGGATGTGGGGATAGGAAGGATAGTAGAATGAAAGAGACATTATTTCCTTATGTACATATATGACTGTATGATTGATGTGATTCTACAACACATACAATCAGAAAAATGAGAAATCATACCCCATCTATGCATGATATACCAAAGTGCATAAGTGCATCCTAATGTCATGTATAACTAATTAAGATATATTTAAAAATTCAAAAAAAAAATCACAAGCCAGGATCCCACCTCTCAAATTGGCAGAGATGAAAAGCTTGTGTCTAATGATGGTGAACATGTGGGGAGAAGACAGCTCTCAACCAACAGGTGTGGCCACTGTCTTTTCAGGAGAATATTTGGCAATATTGATCAAAAAAATAAAATGCATATCCTTTTGGTCTAGAGATTTTACTTTAAGGATCATTTTATACAGAAACACTTACTTGCACATGGGATCAAATATGTATGGACAGGAATGCTTGCTGCAGAAGGTTGGAACAGCCCAAAGGTCTCTGAACAGAAAGCTGGTTAGACAGACTGTCAGGATGGAGGTACAGCACTTGCCTAGCATGTGTGAGGCCCTGGGTTCCATCCCCAGCATCACACATGAGAGAGAGGGAGCCGGAGAGGGAAAGGGAGAGAGAGGAAGAAGAGGAGGAGAGGAGAAGGGAGGAGAAGAGAAAGGAGGGGAGGGGAGAACAGGGGAGGGGAGGGGGGAAGGAGAGAGGAGAGGAGATTGTCAAACCACCCTGTGGAATATTATGCAACAGTTTAAAAGAATAGGGTCCGGGGAATTAAATTGACTACATTATGTTATGTACATAGGCCACAATGAAACCCACTATTCAGTATAATTATTAAGCACCAATAAAAATTTTAAGAAGATCAGGGTATATCTATAATTTGGAACAAGGAAGGATGTCTGGGATATTTTGTGAATTAAGAAAGGCAAGTTCGGGCTGGGGTTGTAGCTTCGTAGCGGAGCGCTTGCCTAGCACATGCGAGGCCCTGGGTTTGATCCTCAGCACCACATAAAAATAAAATAAAGGTCCAATTACATCTAAATAAGCAAAATATTAAAAAAAAAAAAGAAAGAAAGGCAAGTTCTAATATGGGATACATACTGTGCGTGTGTGTGTGTGTGTGTGTACATTCACATGCATGGAATATTTCTAGAAGGACAGAGAAAAAAGTTTTAAAAGGCAATAAAACCCTGAGGAGTAGGACTACATATGGAGGATGTCTTACTTTTTATATAATGTCCTTCCATTTGAGCTTCTCACCACAACACTGAGAGAAGGCACCACAAAAAAACAGTAAAAATAAGAAATAAAATCAGAGGAAACAGAAAGTAGTGATTCATCCTACAACATGGATGACCCTTGAAAACATTTTGTAAAGTGAAAGAAGTCAGGCATGAAGGATCATATATTGTTTGGTTCCATTTATATGAAATGTCTAGAATGGGCAAATCCATAGAGATACAAATGACATTGGGAGGGGGAATATGGGCAGTGATTGCTAATGGATATGGGTTTCTTTGGGGGATGATGAAAATGTTCTAGAATTGCTAGTGGCGAGGGTCGCACAACTTTGTGAATCTACCACAGACCACTGAATTGTGAGCTTTAAAACTTGCACTTTATGGTTATATGGTATATACAATATAAACTTCGTATTCATTTTCTGAAAAGCCATCAAAGTTTTAAAAACACAACAGAATCTGAAAAATGAGATTCTTGCTTACAATTATTTTAATTTGCATTATCCTTAATGGCAAAGAAAGCTGAACATTTCTGTGCGTTTTTAATGACCATTGTGCTTCTGAATCTTTTACCCACGTTTAAAAGGAAAAAAAAAAGACACACATTAAATAGGTGTTCAAAATGGACAGCCTCAGGTGGGAGGGACACCATAGGTAGGACACAGCAAGCCCTGACCCCCAGGTCAACCTTATTCCTACTTGGGCCTACCTTGCTGCCTTCCCAGTTTCCAGTTGAAGAAAGCGGCTGGCCCCAGAGTAGAAACTACCAGAGTCAAAATTTAAACCCAGGACCATCAGAGCACAAAACCCAACCTTCTCTATAACTGGGCAGTGTGGCTCATAGAAGTGTGGTCAGTGCCCTGGATCACACAATAGGGGAATGGAGATTCAAGCCCTGGATCACGGAGCTTGGGAAGTGGACTCTTGCCCCAAGACACTGAGCTGGACATAGAAAGTGGGACAGACAAGGAAAAGGGGACAGAGGGGGTTTCCTTGGCCAGAGAAAGAGCCTTAGGTAGGGGGGAGGTGGGCGTGGCCAGGGGTCTGCAGAGACTCCGCCCAGCAGCCTCGGAACCTCCAGTGAATTTTCCTGCTGGTGCCCCTCAGATGGCAGGAGACCGGCCCCCAGCCCTCCAAGCAGGAGTCTTTGGCTGAGCCAGACCAGCTGGCCGGCCCCTGAGGACTGGGAAGCAGGACTTGGGGCTCCACCATCTGGTCCCGCAACCAGGAAAGGACAGTTGGGCAGGGGCCCCTGAGAGAGGACTCTGGGTCACATGGCCTGGACCTGGAAGGTAGGGTCCCTGCTGCAGTGGCTGAGGGGAGAGGGGGGAGCCCAAAAAGGATAAAAGGGGATCAAGGGAGGGAGGTAGAGACAGAGAATTCAAATGAAATGAGACAGAAGAGCCTGAGAAAGCAGAATGGAAGGAAGAGACACCCGGACGGAGGCAGAAGGAGAGACTGAGTGGGGAGCTGGGACACGGGCCAAGCTGGACGGCCAAGACCTCCCTCCTCAAACACCCAGTGCCTGGGCCTACAGGAAGGCCCCAGGGGATAGCAGGGCTTTAGGAGGCCCCTCCCTTCCCCAGTGCAGCTCCCAAAGCCCAGCTGGGCTCCATCTGGGGCCAGTGGCCCACTGGGTCACTCTCTGCCTTGGGCTCCCTCTGCTGGGGAAAAAGCCCGGGAGTCCTGTGCTGGAACTGCCTCCGGCCCCCACGGCTGTGACTGCTGGTCAGTCCTTTGTCCCATCTTCTTGGACAAGGAGAACCCCATCTCATGGGCTGCTAGGTTTGGTTGGGACGAATGCTCCCACCCCCAGAGTACACTCTGGCTGAAACCAGAGACCTTAAGTCCCCTTTCTAAAACCTAAATGGCCAAAAAGAGGGACAAGGATGCCCAAGATCACCAGGCCTGAAAAATACCCAAATGCACAGGCCACAGTGAATGATCACTGCCCACCCTCATACCCAGGAGAATCTAAAAAGTCTGATGATACCAAGCTTGGCCAGGATGGAGGAACCGGGAGCGCCTGCACATGGGGGCGGGGGAGAGCCTCAGTTGGCAGAAGGACATGGGCATGGAGAAGGGGTAATGCCCTACATGGGATCTGAGCACAAACACAGTAACCAAGAATCACATAAATAGAACCAAAGCAAAGGTGGGGAGATGACGAACTGGGGTAACTTCTGGATTCCATGTGGCAATGTCATATCCTCAGGTTGAAGGCAATTAACCTCAAAGACCTCTGCACACACTGAATCTCAGACTTGCTGGGGCTGCAATTCTGAAACTCTATATTCTGCATTTTCATCTTCGCAAGGTACATAGGAGGTCATGACCTTTATGAGTGTGTCCATTTGATTGAAGAAGAAACTGAGGCACAAAGATTAAGTAATGTCTCCAGGCCATGCAGTTGGTGAGTCCCACAGTCAGGACTTGGCCCCAGGCCAGCATTCATGCCCTTGACTGTGATGTGGTATTGTCCACCACAGTTCTAGTGTCAGAGGGTGGATTAGCACTGGGGTCTTTGTCACTAATCAGAGGAAGTGCCTGAGGCTCAGAGAGAGAGGCAGTCACTTGCTCAGCATCACACAGATAGGGGTGGAGCCCAGTCAAACACAGGCCTGAATCTGTGCCTGCAGCCACTATCATATGCTGCTGCTTTTCCCTGAGGTGGCACCATGGGCTGGCTGCTCTGCCTGACTAAGGGTCCCTGCTTCTGTCTTGGTGGCTGTCTTCTTCCTATTCCTGGAAGTTCCTTCCCTTCCTTCTCACGAGGAGGTCAAGGCTCCTGGCTGCTCTGCCTGTGGTTCCCCACCCCTCTTGCACCTTGGCACCGTACTGTGTCCTTTCTGTGCACAATCTCACCCGACCTGGGGAGCCCCACACAAGTATAGTCCTTTTTTGGTACCAGGGATTGAACTAGGGGACACTGAACCACTGAACCCCATCCCCAGCCCTTTTTTGTATTTTATTTAGAGACAGGGTCTCGCTAAGTCGCTAAGCATCTGGCTTTTGCTGCGGCTGGCTTTGAACTCGTGATCCTCCTGCCTCAGCCTCCTGAGCTGCTGGGATTACGGCGTACGCCACTGTGCCAGTGATACAGTCCCTCTTAAGGTGGCAGATGAGGCTCAGGGAAGGACAGACACATGTCGGAGCTGGGACCAGAAACCCAGTCTGTCTGCCTCCTCCATGCAGGCTCTTGTCCTGTGGCCTTTGGCAGCTTTTTCTGGTTGCACACTCCTGTCTGACCACCTAGGCCACTGGCCACTCTCGTCTCTGCCAACATTCTAGAGCATTCCCTCAAAGCAGACTTGTGTCTGAGTTACCCCTGTGTGTCCACTGCCTATCCAGCCAGTGGAGTCTGCACCTCCGTATGATTGATTTCTGAGACCAGTAAGAGGGTCACTACAGTTTCGCACTGTGGTCTGGGAGTATCAAGGGAGAACATGGACGGGAACTAAGCATGGTATTGAACGGTCACTTGGTAGCTGTGTGACCTTGGGCTAGTCATGGATCCTTTCTGTGCTGTGGCTTTCTCAAGGGTACCTGAGGATAACTGAAAAAGTGTCACTGGATTATAGCGTTCTCATTCTCACGAGGATACAGTGGGGTTTCTCAGAGACCAGAGGACCCAGGCAGTATCAATGGACTGGGCCTCGGAGCGGGTGGGAGAGGCTGGCTCTTCTACTCCGGACTTGCGAGTTGCCAACATAGAAATGCCAATCTTCTCACTATCTTTTTTTTTATTTTTGGAAAATAAAGTTCTCGTCTATGAAAGAGGGCCATTGGGGTTAATGTGATGGATTTTAAATTGTTTAAAGTGAATCAATAATTGGAACATTTCTGTTTTCACTCTACACCTGGTAAATAGCAATAGGTCTAATCCACACAAACAAGGGCTCTTTGAAGATCTGCTAACTCTTAAGCATCTAAAGGAGGAGATAAAGATGTGAGAGCCTCAGGTATCAAGTCCTGACCTCAAGGCCACCACATTCAGATCTGTTTTTCTCTGTGCTTCTTTGCTCATCTTCCTCACCAGGACACCAGCCCTGTGAAGTCAGTGACCTTTCATCCAATTTATTTCCTGCTGTATTCCAACACCAGTGGGTGCCTAATAAATATTTGACGCATAAATGAATAAATAAATACTAATCAGTGACTTCTGCTTTTATTATCAGTCTATTTGTGTTCTTTTTTCTTTTTTATGGGAGGGAGATTGAGCCCAGTGGCATTCCACCACTGAGCTAATTCAGCCCTTCTACTTTTTTATTTTGAGACAAGATCTTGCGAAATTGTCCAGGCTGGCCTCAAACTTGTGATCCTCCTGCCTCAGACTCCCAAGTCACTGGGATTATGAGCACACACTTGAGGTTTTTTTCTTTTCTCTTTTTTTTGGGTACACTCTATGTCAAGTGCTTCTAGCTGAACAGTTGCAGAGGCACATCCAGAAGGTACAGCAAAGAACTGAGAGACCAGGATTGGAATCAGAGCTCTGCCACTACTACCCTAAGCAAGGACAGCCCCCTCTCAGGTCCTCGGTCTCTCCTTGGCCACAGTCAGGCATTGCTCCTGGCATATAAAGACAGGAGCCAGCACACTTTGGGAGGGAGAAGCAACACCTATGTTCACACTTCAAGCCATATTCCACATCAGACCATCATGCCCTGGGCATCGACCAGCTACCAAGCTGTGACTGTCACGGGGCCAAACATTTCACCTTCTGTGCCTGTTTCCCCATTGGTAAAATAGGGCTAATAATAGTATCAGTCTCCTAGGATTGGTGGGAGGGGTCAGTGGGGACTCAGCCCCTAGGCTGACAAGTGAGGAAGCTCTTGACTATGTTACATGACCCTGGGCAAAGCCACTCCCCCACCTCTGGACCTTTGTTTCTCCACTCGTGAAATAGGCCAGGCTCCTGAGAAACCTTCAGTGTGCTGTTATTCACCCACCGATTCTTGGCTCTCAGTGGCCCCTCTTTCCCTTGTGCCCCAGGCCCAGGTGGGGGGTGGGTGCTTCCCACAGTTTATTAGCTGGATCACCTCGGTACCCCCTTTCTGCTCTTCTAGCCCCGTCCACACATTTGAAATAGACTCCTGCATTTAATCCCCTCAGTTTAAAGTCTCTCTGGCGGGGCTTGACCTTTGCCTACCCCACAGTGGTGCAGGGAGCCCCCAGCTGGGCAGCCCGTCCATACCTGCAATTTCTTGAGCTGGCTGTTGACAGTAGCCAGGTCCCCACCAGGGTCCACATCTTGGAGCTGGCTTTCCATGTGAAGGAGCTTCTTGTCCAGCTCCGCGAAGCTCTGCACCAGCTGGTCTGCCTTGCTGGCTTCGAAGAGCTGCCGGGCCTTGGCCTGGGTGGTACTCTCCAGCTCTGCCCAGCACTGCCGGATCTCACCCAGCTTCTTCCGCACCGAGGCCGCCAACTCCGGCTTCTCCTGCATCAGTTGCTGGCCCTCCTGCCCCAGGTAAGCAGACAGCAGAAGGGGAGGAGAAAAGGGCAGGCGATGGGGAGGGACAGGAAAATGCGGAGCGGGGTAAGGGGACACAGGGAGATAATGGGGAGAGAGGGGGAGGCAGGGAGTTAGGGACAGAAGCGTGGATACAGAACTCAAAGCTCACTTCCCAGGCATGCTCCAGCCTGTCTCCTCGACCTTCTATCTCAGATATCCCAAGTGGTGTGGAAGGAAGTCTGGTGGAGGAGGTCATGAGAATGGGTAAAAGAGTTAACAAAAAGGATGCTATAAGCACCATTTAGAAGAGATCTGGCCATTTTATAGATAGGCAAACTGAGGCTTGAAGAGGTTACATGAATCACTTCAAGTCACAAAGCTAGGAGCAGACAGGAAGCGGCCTTGAACCAGTTCAGGGGTACTGAGGCCAGCAGGACAGCAGTAGAGAATGTAGGAAGTGATTCATGAGCTCCCGGGAGGCCTCCAGCATGTGGACAGAGAGGCCCCTCGCCTCCTCACCCTCTCGATCTTCTCCAGCCACTCCTTATTCTGAGCCAGCTCGGCCATGAACGCCTGGTGCCGGAGCCATCGCTTGTGCAGCTTGTGGCCATCTTCTCGAGAACCATCTCGCGCCATCAGCATCTTCTCATGGATCCAGCCATCCAGCTAGGCAGGGAGGGTAGGAGGGCTAAGCTGGTCCCCCTCCCTGCCACCCTGGCACAGTCCCCCCTCCCCTTCAGGAAGTCCCAGGTGCAGGTCCTGGGGTGCTAGGGGTGGGGAGTAGGGGGAGGAGGAAGAAATGGAAAAACCTTGGCAAGTGAGCTTTTATGTTGTGGGGGGGACTTAAGCTCTTCTTGGGAGTAAGATGAAGGGGAGGCCCCCAAACACAAAATCCTGTGGCTCTCCTGTTCTGGGGGCAGCATTCCTCTACCCTGCCAGCCCCCAGGTGGGACTCCTAAGTCAGTCAGCCTCCTATCACTGGAA
Source organism: Marmota marmota marmota (assembly GCF_001458135.2). NCBI lineage: Eukaryota > Metazoa > Chordata > Mammalia > Rodentia > Sciuridae > Marmota > Marmota marmota. The sequence goes on from NW_026000205.1 coordinate 7,735,164, forward strand.
GGACATCAATCCCCAAGGTAAGTTCTCCAGTCCTAATTTAGCTAACTTCCCATTCAGCTCCAGCCCCACTCAGAGTAACACTTAGACCCTTCAACTCAGTGTTAGCCACCCCTAATGAGAACCAATTCAAGATCCTCAACCCCTTCCTGAGAGTATCCATTGAAGTTCCCACTGAAGAATCCAGTCTCAGCCCTCCATGATGGCTAGATCAACTCCCAGAACAACCTCCCAACTATTGCCAAACCTAGATCCCTAAGAAACCAGCCTTCCAATCTGGAGTGGGATCATCTCCTAAAATTAAGATCCAGTATCCCTAATGAGTATACAGGGCATTCCAAATCTAGCCTTGGGGTTTTAAGGCTACAGTTCCTCAAACCATGACCACTTCATGCTTCTAACCTAAGCCAGTTCCCCAAATCTGAGTGACAAGGATGCCTTCCAGATCCCTGAACCTGCATACCCCCAAATCTAGTCCTGGACTCCCCATACGGATCAGATCAAACCTCATAAGACAACCAACCCAAACCTAGAGCTAGTTCTAGTCCTCCTGTCCACCAACAAAACCCATCATCCAAAATGCAAGCACTGAGAGTGGTTCCTGTCACTACCTACAAGACCAATCACAGTGCTGCTTTCTGAACCTCCTTCCTATCAAGGAAAAACTTGTTCCCCAAGCTAGAACCTCCCCACTCATGACCAAACCTGGCACCTGGGGCAGTTGGCTCCTCCCTCCTCTCCTCCCCACTCCAGTCACAAGATACTCCTCCTCCCTCTTGGAAAAAAAAAAAAAACAGACTCCAGCTCAGCAGTCTAGGGAGGCAAATGCAGTCATAGCCAAGGACAAACCCCAAGCGGTCCAAACCCCACCCCATATCCTGGGCACAGGTCTCCCCAGGGGTCCGGGATAGCTTCACACTCATATAAAACACACACACACACACACACACACACTCTCTCCAAATTAAATGCTGAATTCCCGAACTCAATTCACAGGTTCCCAACAGGCAAGGAAAAGTCCATTGGCAACCACAGCCCACAGTAACGGCAAAGCCGCTAAGGGAGCTAGTACCCCATCCTCAAGGTAAATCCCCCCAAAAGCAATTGCCCCCTCTCATCACCAAAGGCAAAGTCTGACTCCCCAACAACCAAGGAAAAGCCCTCCAAATTAGAGCCCCTCAGACCTGGAGCAAATCCAAGACTTTCAGAGCCCAAAGAAGAACTCCGCAAAAGTGACTAGCCCCCAACATCCAAGGCTGACAAACCCCGAAGGAACCAGGAATGCAAGTCCCCAAAGACCGAGAATCCCCCAACTCCAGGGCAAATATCAGGCCCCTGTCATCACTCGGAGAAGTGCACCCTACAGACTCGAAAACCCCCTCGACCCCCAGGGCAAATCCAGACTACCCTGGGAGTAGCCTTGGAAGTCCCCCCTGTTCCTTTTCCCTCCCCTGGGGTCCGGCCCCTCAGTCCTGCCAGCACCAGCACCAGCACCGCGGACAGCTCCCGGCGTCCTTGCCCCTCCCCCAGGGCGGGGGTCCCGGCGCCGGCCTGGCCCGCCCCCGCGCCGCCCCCGCCCTTCCCTCCCGCGGCACCGGCGGGCGGGCACGCGCCCTGAGCCCCCCTCCCCCGCCCATCTCGGCGGGGGCGCGCTCCAGCCCCCTGCCCTCGCGCCCCCGAGACCTGAAGCTGCGGAGGCGTTGGCGGGGCGTCCCTGCGGCGGGCGGGCGGGCACTCGCCCC
>NW_026000205.1:7737368-7745965 GCF_001458135.2 Marmota marmota marmota
AACATGGATTCCTGGACTCCGCTCTAAGGGCTTCAATCCTGGCCTCCCTCGGCTATGGGGGAGGGGCGTGGAGGCACTAGTTTCTTTCATTTCTGGGGAGAATAATCTCCCATGGGGGGTTCAACATGGAGAGGGTCAAACCGTCTTTAGTTAGGGGTGGAAAGAGGACAGGGATCTGGTTCCTGAACCATCTTTGGTTGGAGGAAACTTGGCTCCTGGGTCATCATGGGGGAGGAGATGATCCTAGATCCCATAGATAGAGGAATTGGGGGGCAGGCCCACCTCTTTTCGTGGAGTTAAGAAAATGGTTAGTGGGCCACCTGATGTGACTGGAGTCCAGAACGGTGTCTATGGGAAGGAGGGGAAAGCAGCGAGGCTCCTGAACAGTCTCCACTGGGAAAGGGAGTTTGGACCATCTCTGATTTGGGCCCATCCGTGTGTGTGTGTGTGTGTGTGTGTGTGTGTGTTTGTGTGTGTGTGTAGATCATCCCTAAGGAGAAAGAGCTTGATTCCTGGAGACCTTTAAAGGGGTTAAGGCATTGTTCAGGACCATCTGTCACAGAAGTGCTCTTGGCAGCTAGTCCACTCCCAAACTCCAGAGGCTCCAACCCCTACTTTCACCCCACTCTGCCCCTCTCCTGGAGCAGAGCACTTCTCACAGATCTCTGGAGAGAAAAGTGAGATCAGCGCTCGTCCCCGCGGGACCCGTTGTCGCGGACGCGCGCCGTTGCCAGGGGCGCCAGGGGCCCCTCCCTTTCTCCACCCCAGAGCCCGCGTAGGCGGGCAGGGATCTGTGGAGCATGCGCATTGCGCCCCAGCTCCGCGCGCCTCCTGGCGGCAGAGAGTGAACATCGCACTGCGACCCACTTAGACGGGGCGTCCCCGCCCCCCATCTCTCCCTGGGAGCACTTATCTCCCTTTGAAAGGGGGCATCACTGTCCCCAGCACAGCTAGAGGTCCTACCTCGTGGCAGTCTCGGAGGAAATGCTGCAGCCCAAGCTGGTCATGGAGCTTCTGCATCCACTGCTGAGCCCGTAGCTGGTTTTCTTGGCTCCTGGGGATGGGGAGAGAAGGGCTGGGGAGAGGCCCAGGTAGAGGGAGGCACTGGCAGCGAGACCACAAGGGCAGCAGGTTGGGTAGGGGCATGGCAGAGAGGGGAAGAAGAGAGCAAGGTGGAAACGTGGGAAAAGGCAAAGAAACATTAGTGGGATAGAGCCAGGGACAGGACCAGAGAGAGACGAAAGAGAGGGAGAGAGAAAGAGATGGACGTCTGCAGAGAAAGTGATAGAGACAGAGATAGATTGATAGATAGACAGAGGCCCAGGGATAACAGGTCTTGAGACAGAGCAAGAGATACTCAGAGACAGGGGCTGAGGAAGATTGCTTGCCTAGCACAAGGACCCTGGGTTCTATTTCCAACACACACATACCCTGCCCACTCCTCCCACTCTCCCCCCACCCACCCACTCTTCCATGACTCTAGTGGCCTCCTTGCTACATCTTTAACAAGCTGCTCCCAGATCAGGGCCTGGCACAAACTGTGTCTGCCTGGAATGGCCTTTCCCCAATGTCTAGTCGAATGCCACCTTCTTCAAGAGATCCCTCCTGACTACTCCCTGCCGCTTTCTGGTTTTCTTTCTTCAGTTTTCTCCTTGGCACACTGACACTATCTAACACACTGTAGATGTTCCTTTGTATCTGGTCCTTCTCCCACAGTAGGGTGTCACCTTCCTGAGGGCAGGGATTTTTGTCTGTTTTGTTCACCACTGAATGTCCCATGCCTAGAAAAGGGCCTGACACATAGTAGGTGCTCAATATATCTTTGTTGAATGAATGGATGCTGGAAGGCAGGCAGGAAGGAGAGATCCAGAGGCAGAAAGAAGGAGAGAAGAAAAAAAATACAATATCTAAAAGAAGCAGCAGAAGAAAAGACATATGCAAATGAAAGGAAATGGAAATGGAGCGGGAGGAAACAGACACAGAAATAAACAGATAGGGCAAAGAGACAGGTGTGTGGGAGACACTTCTAGAGAGCCAGAGGCAGACGGGAAGAAGTAGCAGGAAGGGACTGAGAGATCACAGCCTCCTGCCCTGGCTCGGCTCAGGAGCCAGGAAATAGGAAATGTCTCTGAAATTGATCTGCAGCCAATCCTCCAGGGCTTCACCTGCCAGACTGTCACACAGCAGTCCTAGAGGTGAGGGAAAGAAAATCCTCCTCTCCATGATGCTGAGACAGCGACAGTGGCTAGGCCACATCCTGGCTGTAAGCTACTTCCCCTCTGAACCTCATGGGCAGAATCTGTAGCTAAGAAAGAGACTTCACACACTGGCTGGGCCAGGTCCCCAGAGCGCCGAGGTGCAAGAGACAGTGACTCACCCTGAATCTCAAGGGTTGTGCGCCCAGCACTGCCCCACACAGGGCTGGGCTCAGTGCGTTTAACTGATTGAAGATTAAGTGAATAAGCAGAAAGGTGGAAGGAGCAATTAATGAATGACTGAAAATGAATGAGTGAGCAGTCAGGGAATGACAGTCCCCTGGGCCCCTCCTGCTCATTCTGCAGAGCCTGGCATACACAGGTGCCCAAGCAATGTGGCTCAAAGGAAGGAAGGATCTGGGGCTGGAAAGAGGAACCTAGAAAACACGTCTGAAACCCCAGAGCCAGGATCCCCATAACAGTGTCCCTTAGATACCTCCAGCTTTAGACCCCTTTAGACGCCTCTCAGAGGCATTTGCGGAGAAGAATGCCTGAAACAGAGAAGGGCTCAGGTCTCAGGTCCATGAGTGGAGGAGTGAAGCGATAAGGTTCATTTGCCATCAGAAGACAGGAAGGCTGAAGGAGGGGCACTGGGCCCTCTTACAGCCTGGATCACGCCACAGAGAAGACAAATCTGGAGCCACCGGGGTGGGGGGGGGCAAGGAAAATTGACAGTGACAAGAGAGAAAGAGCTGGGCCTGAAGGGAGATGCTAGGAAGCTCTCTCTGAGACGGCAGGGATTTGGGAGAAGCAGTGGTACTGTGTGTTCAGGCCCAGAATAGCATCTGGGAACAGTAGATGCTCAATAGATGAATTGCTTGATTAGTGAAAGGACAAAAAGGGCAATGGTGACAGGTGGTGACAGAAGCAGAGAATTAAGTGCAAGAGAAGTGTGAAAGAGACACATGGAAACACTCTGGGTGCTTCCTAGAGAACTGAGTGCCTGGGGCCAAGGCAGGAGCACAGTCAAAATATTTCAACCAGCATGGCAAGGGACATCAGCATCCAATCACCATCTGGAAAACTGGAACCCACACTAAGGTGGTCTCTAGTTATGGGATCTGGAGAGTCAAGGGGTTCCAAGGGAGGAAGTACTGGGGTTGAATTCAGGGGTGCTCTACACTAAGCATCATCTCCAGCCCTGTTTTATTTTGAGACAGAGTCTCGCTAAATTGCTGATGCTGGCCTCGAACTTGTGAAGTTGCTGGGATTACAGGCATGCATCCTGGTGCCAGCTAATGGGTAGGGGTTTGTCGTGCTGAGGACAAGTTTTGGAGAGAAACTTGGCATTGTATATCCTCTATATCTTTCCGGTTTACAGCGTCCTGTTACCTTGTTACAAAACATCCACTTCAATGAAATCTAAGACAATATGGAATTAAATAAGAGAAGGGCAGAGAAGCAGAAAACTGTAATGGAAAGGAGGCAGATCCTGGTCTACCTCACCCCTCCCCTGTGCCAAGACCCCACCTTCCGTGTCCCTGGGGTCTGGGGGACCTACTTCTCCAGCAGTCGGGCCACAGCCTCCTGGGCCTGTTCCCCGTAGGCGTTGCCCTGCCTCAGCAGGCCCTCAGCCGCCTGCGCGGCCACCTGCATCTTCTGCTGGTTCAGCTCCATCGTGGTGAGAAAATCCCGGTGCCTTTTTATCGCCTCCTCCACGGACTCCACGGTGCCCGGGAGCTCCACACCAGACAGCGCCACCTCCTGGGAAGGCGGAGGGGTACGCAAGTCAGCCCCCTCCATTCCAGAACCCCGGAGAGGCTGCCAGCCTGGCTCGCCACTCTGCTCCTTCCCCGCGCTGGTATGGATCGTGCCCGGCATGGTCCACCTCAGGGCCTTTGCTCACGCTGGTCCCTCTGCCTGGTCGTTTGTCCCTCCTTTCCTTTCTTCAGGTCTCTCACCATCCTGCCCAAACTGTCAACACCACACTGGGCTCCTTTACCCTGCTTTATTTCTCATCTCGTGTAATGTGTAGGCCTTGCTTGGTTACTGTCCCCCCTCACACACACACACACACACACACGCACTTGAATGTCAGCCCTATGAGGGTGGGATTTTCTGATTTGTTTCCTCTTTTTAAAATTTTTGGTAGTACTGGGGATTGAACCCAGAGCCTTGTGCATGTGAGGCAAGCACTCTACCAACTGAGTTATATCCCCAGCCCCCCATGATTTGTTTCCTGAGTTGTGTCCAGTGCAAGGATGGTACCTGGCACAGAGGGGGCACTTGGGAGACTTATGTGTGTGTGTTTGTTTTTGGTGGTTCTAAGACGGAACCCAGGGCATCTTACCACTGAGCCACATCCCCAGTTCATCAGATAATCTTTGGTTAATTGATGAGGACTAAAGGGGAGCTGTGTGACCTCAAGGAAAGCCCTCCCCTCTCTGGGGTTAGTTCTCTGACTGATGAGTGAATCCGAAAGGGCTTCATATTTAATAACCTCACCATTCAAGTGATGTCTAGCATTCCCCCTGCTACCTTCACAATACTCCCCCTGCGTGGGTCAGCATTGCCTAGATAACCAGCACAGGAGGTCACCCAAGATCACCCCTAAACATCAAGGTACTTCCTTTTGGACAATCTGAAAATTGGGTGTTCTATTGCCCAAATCCTCAATCTAGTTTGGGAATCATTCTGGTTTCTCTCCCAGAATGATCCCCAAACTGGAACAGCTGTCCCCAGATAACCACAACACTTAGTTCCTTAAGCTAGTCACTCTCTCCAGAGAACCCACCATTGTCATTCCCAATGAGGACAACTTGCTAACTTGGGCACCCATGACCATATAATCTACAATCAGTTACTGACTCTCCTAACCTCCCAGCTTCCTACCTACCTCCATAATCTAAGTCCTTTGTTATCTACCCCAGGTCATTTTTGAACCCTATTTAACCATTACCTACCAATCTCTTACTCTTATTTCCTTCCAAATAATCCACAAATCTAGGGAGCCATGCCAATAAATACCCCAATGCACTACTCATTTGGAATCGCCCACAAACTCACCTCCCATAAGCCCCAAGCCAGCCCACTCAACATGAACCTGGAAATCTGTTAACTTGCCGCCCGTACTCACACTGGTTGATCCAAAATCCAGTCTTTCGGATAAATGGCTACCACTCAACTCCCACCCATCTCGAATAAGCCTTGAGCCCAGTGGTCCCATCAATCACACTTCCCAAGCATTTCCTGCCCCCACAATCTCCCGAGGCCTTGGGTCCCCACCCCGGAGCACCGCCAGCGGGCACCTGGTTGCGCAGCACAGCGAGCGCTTGGCGTAGGTCGCGCAGGAAGAGCTGGTAGACGTGCGCCTGGACCAGCGCCTCTCTGCGCGCCTCCCACAAGCCGAGCAGTTTGTGCCAGCCAAGTTCCAGGTGTGGCAGCCATTCGTCGAGCGCCAGGCCTGGGCCGAGCTCGGCGCCGTCTGCCGCCAGCAGCGCTTCGCTGGCCGCCACAATGCGCGCATAGTCCTCCTCGCGCTGGTCCACCTCCTCCTTGAGCGCCGCGTGGCGCGCCAACAGCGCGTCCGCCTCTTCCAGGCTGCTGGGCAGGGGGCCCTCCCCGCCGCCCGCCGCCTCCTGGGCGCGCACGAGCCAGTCCAGGAAAGCGTCCAGGTCGTGCAGGAAACGCTGTAATCGTCCGGCCGCCGCCACCGCCTCGCCACAGGCCTGAGCGGAGCTGGCCAGCGCGCCCCACTCGGCACCCAGCTCCTCCGCGCCCTGGTGAAGCCGCGTCGCCTGTGCGGGGAAGCGCGCGGCCAGCAGGGCTGCCTCCTCCAGAAGGGCCGCCTGGCGCGGCTCGAGCGCTTGCAAAGCAGCCTCAAGGCCGCTGAGGCGCCACTGCAGGGCGCCGCCAGCGCGGGGTGCGCTCTCCACGGCTCGCCGCTTCTCGCGCACCTGGGCGCGCACCTCAGCTACCTCCAGCACGTGGTTCTCCACCAGCAGTACCGCGCTCATCTCCTCTTTGCGCTGTTCCACCAGCTCCACGATGCGGTTCCACCTGCCCAGGGGAGAGAGGACGACTTGAGGAGGATAGGGACTCCTCTTGGACGAGGAGGACCCAGCCACCCACGGTGGAATACAGTCCCTGGCCGGCCGCCCAGCCATTGTGCGACCTTGGAAAGTCGCTTTATCACACTGAGCCCCAGTTTCTGCCAGTGTAAAATGGAACCCCACCCAGCACATGTGCTTAGAGCAGTGGTTCTCAACGTGTAATACGAGAGGAGTCCTACGGTGGGTCTCCACGGTTACACCACAATTATACCACCACGCTAAGGACGCTTCTCTCTCTCTTCTCCCCGTGTTCTGGGTGCGGTCTTCCAGAGGCCGCATGTCAGAGAATGAATGCAGAAGCAGCCCTGAGAGCCGAGCTTCTTTCTCTCAAGCCAGACATTAAAGAGATTTGCAAAAGCACAAAACAATGCCACTCTTTTCACTATATTTTTTGTGAAATACAAAATAATTTAAAGCGAAAAGTAATAGAATACTTGCCTAGCATGCCCCAGGTTCTGGTTCCATTCCCAGTACCAGAAAACCACAAGTAAATTTATGTATTGTTTATTTTATCTGGGTAGGGTGGTGCATGCCTGTAATCCCAACTACTCAAGAGGCTGAGGCAGGAGGATGGGAAGTTGGAGGCCAAGACCAGTCACTTAGCAGGACCCTCACTTAGTCACTTAGTGAGACTCAAAATATAAAATAAATATAAATATAAAATATAAAATAAAAAGGACTGGGAATGTAGCTCAGTGGTACAACACTCCTGGGTTCAATCCCCAGTATTCCTCCCGAAATAGCTTTATTAATTTTTAATGACAACAGTTTAAAATTTCTCAGTACTAAGTTCTAATATGGTACCTATTGAGAACTTGGTGGCTTAGGACATCAGGGTCCAACAAATAGCTATTGAACACAACACCTACCTCAGAGGAACATTGTAAGGGTCAAAAGAGTTGGAATTTATGAAATGCTTATAGACATACTTGTTGGCTACTATCATTGAGTGAGGATAATCTCTAGGAAGACACGAAGCCCTTTTCTGCCTCAGGGCCTTTGCTTAGGCTGTGCTTGCTGCCTAGAATATTCTGTGCCCTCCCTTGCCTTCCCCCAATCCCTGGCATGCTCGACCCTTTCTTCCATAAAGGTTTACTATTCTTTAAATATTTTGTTCATTAATTAGTTTATTTAACTGTCTTCTCTAGAATGGACACACTAAAAGGGCAGAGATTAGGACTCTAAAGGGACTTGAGTTCAAGTTCTGTTCTGGCCAGATTTGCCACGTGACCTTGGGTAAATAATTTCCCTCGCTGATCCTCAGTTTTCTCATCTGAAAAACAGAGACAATAATGTCCTCTTCATTTCATGTTCAATGAGAGCATATGGCTAGCGCTTGGCATATAGATCTCATTAAATCTATAATTTAGAGTTGCTGTTATCTTTTTAGGTCCTGATGCTGTGGGACTGTCAAAGCTACAGAGGCTTTTAAATTTCTTGATATTGGGATCACACAAGGCAGCAGTTAAGAGCAGTCTTTGGGGGATGGGGGCCTACCTCAGTGGTAGAGCACTTGCCTAGCATGTGAAAGGCCCTGGGTTCCATTCTCAGCACCAGAGTGGGGAAAAAGCAGTCTCTGGAGTCAAACATATTCAATTTCAAATTCAGCTTTCATCCCCTAACTTGCTGTGTGACCTTGGGCCAGTATCTTCATCTCTCTGAGCCATATTTACACAGGCTAATTTCTATCCCATAGGGTTGCTGGGAAGACTGAATACATGTGATAAAGAACCCCAGCTCTGGATTCAGACAGAATTGGGTTTGACTCCTACTTATTAGATTGGTAGTCTTTGATGAGGATTTCACTTCTTTGGGTTTATTTTTTTCTTCTTCTTCTTCTTTGTTTTGAGACTGCATCTTACTCTGTTGTTCAGGGGCCTAGAACCTCTGGGATGAAGTTGTCCTCTTGCCTCAGCTTCCCCATAGCTGGGACCACAGGCATGCACCCCCATGCCGGGCTGATTTCCCCTCTTCAGATCTGCATCTCCATCTATGAACCACATTCACACTGAGAGGATTGCTGGTTGTGTTTCAGGAGAAAAGATGATTTCATTACTACTCTTAAAGAGTTCTAAATTCTGAAGCTTTACTATGGAAATTGGGATACTGGGGGATAAAACAAGATTATCTAACGTGCCTGGGAAAACTCCTGGTGGATAGTGGATATGCAATAAATCCTTTCTGAACAACTCAGTTAGCAGACAACTGAAATGCATTGTATCTTCATTTCACTACATCATCATTGGCACAGGGTGTTGCTTTTTTTTTTTTTTTTTTTTATAGTGCTGAG
>NW_026000205.1:7746705-7748633 GCF_001458135.2 Marmota marmota marmota
TTTTTTTTTTTTTTTTTTTGTCAAGATTTTGCTGATTTATCAGGTGGCCATTAACATCTCAGGTGTTTGAAATAACACATCTTTGATTTCTATGATTGAGTGACTGGTATGAGATACCAGGAAGGACTTCCAGCCCCAGCCCCACCTACCTGCTGTTGAGGTGGTCCTGGCAGGAGCGCACCTCATCTGAGCTGGGGTGACCCCCTTCCACTAGCTCCTGGACTGTGTGGTTCACATCCAGGACACGGCCCATCAGACTGTTCATCTCCTGGTCCAGACTCTCGAATCTGCAGATGGAGGATGGAGGTGCTTAGAGGCCTGGCCCCTGGGGACCTGCCCACCTCTTGGCTTGTGCAAAACTACCTTCTCCTGGTTGTGCTCCTAGCTCTCCAGCCTCGCTTCTCAGACTCCCTTGCTGGCTCCTCCTTTTCTACAGGCTGCTTAAATATTAGATTCCTCAGCACTCTGTCCTGGGTCCCCAGGCTTTCCCTTACACCTCCTGGTGCCATCCCACCCTTCCCCAGTCTCCACCCAAGCCCCTGAATCCATGACCTCCACATCTCACTCTCAGCCTCAACCTCCTTTCTTGTGAACTTGTCTCCAACCTTAAATACCTCCCTGGGGCTCTCATACCCACTGTGACTCAACCTGTGACAACATCTCCCCACAATCTTGAGGGAATTGTCTTCCTCTGGGTCCCCAGGTAGGGGACAGTTCCACTATCTCCCAGATCTGACCCCTGGGCTTTGTTTTGGACAATAATCTAGCCTGTCAGCCCATGGCTTTTCCTCTTGGCCTCCTGCTCTGGCCGAGGCCTGTCCCCACCATCTGAGTCCCCAACCCAGTTGTTTCTCTGGGTTCCCAGACCCTCCTCTTTCCCCCTCCAGCCCCTCTCCCCATGGCAGCTTGGGAGATCTTTTTAAACCGGGCATAGTTCTCCCTGGTTCAAAACAGCATGGGCAAGGGGCAGCCCGTGTTCCCAGCAACGCCCAGCACAAGACCTGGCCGGAGCAGACACTCAGTCCACTCCTGCTGAATGCATGGGTGGATGGATGGACAGGAGGCTCAGAGAGACAGAGGGAGAACAGGCCTTGTTCACCCATGAATTTAACACTGGTGACTAAGTCAGCCAGCACAAATCAGAGTGTGACATGTCACAGGGGGAGGGCTATGACGAAGTGTAAAGCAGGTGAGAGAAGCAAAAGTGACAGAGGTTGGAGCTATTTGATTAGCTAAAGATGACATTTGTGCAGGGGCAGGCTGAGGTGGGGTGTCTCTGGAGGACTTCAGGTGGGTAACTTCATGCCAGGTGAATATAACCTCATAGTAACAATAGCAAATGCTGTGGGTGGGTGTTCCCTGCTCCCCAGGCACTGGCTAAGTGTTTCATAGGTGTGTATGTGCTTCCTGTTCATCATGAGCCTGTGACACAGGACTATCATCAACACCATTTTACAAATGGGCGAACAGGTTCAGAGAGGTTGGGTGAGTTGCAGAACTGTCAAAAGGCTGGTTAAGGGTGAAGCTGAGGTTGGAACCTCTGGTTCCACCTGAGAGAATGTGTTCACTGTGGACCCCAGGGAGGTCCCAGCGGGGACAGGAACCCGGAAGTGCCACAAGCACGTGCTCACCGGTGCTGTACCACCTCCACGTCGTCCAGCGAGTCGGGCACACGCATGGCAAGTAACCACTGCTCCTTCTCACCGATCCACAGCTCACACGCGTGCACCTCCCCGAACATTCGGTACACGGCGAGCGCGTCCCGCAGCCACTGGCGCCGCAGTGCGGCCACCTCGGTCACCTCGGCGAACAACTGTTCGGCCTCCACCACACGCACCTGTAGTGCCACCACCAGAGGTCCGGCCCCGCTGGCGCCCCCCAGTGTCGCTAGCTGGCGCCGCAGGCCGCCCACCGGCCCGCGATGCGCC
>NW_026000205.1:7748836-7760923 GCF_001458135.2 Marmota marmota marmota
CCACCCTCCCCGGTGAGAGCGGGAGCTGCGTGCCAGGCGGCGACTGGACGCTTCGTCGTGACCGAAGACGCCGGCGGCTGCCCAGGCGGTAAGCGTCGCGGAGCCAGTCCAGCAGTGCGTCCAAGGTCGGCACCAACTGATGCAGGGCCCGCGCCTCCTGCAGCCGCCCTCTCGCGCCGCGCCGCCGCCTCCTCCAGCCGCTGCCAGCGGCGCCGAGCGCTAGCCGCGCGCTCCGCCAGACCCGCCAGCTGCACGGTCTCTGCCCCCCGGGCCCACGGAGCCCGCCGGCCGCAGCCAGCTCCTCGCCACGCCGCAGGGCCTGCTGCAGCAGCGCCCGCCGCCCGCCCAGCTCGCCCTGCAAGATCTTGTGCTGCGCCAGAAGGCGCGCGGTGCTGGACAGGTCGTGCGCGCCACCCGCGGCGCCTGCCCCGCCGCCGCCGCCGCCGCCGCCGCCCGCGGCCTCCAGGAGGCGCTCCTTGTCCCGGGCCCAGCTCTCTGCCTCCTCCAGCTCCTGCAGCAGCGCCCACAGGCTCCGCGAGGCCTCCAGCTCCGCGCGTCGCCGCGACGCCTGCTCCTGCAGCTCCGCTAGACAGCCATGCACGTGGTTCACGCGGTTGCAGATGATCTGCGGGTCGCAGGGTTGGTAGCCTGGGCCAGGAGAAGGGGAGGGTCCCAAGTCGAGCACCAGCCTAAGGGAAGGTGGTGCGGTGGGGGCTACCTAACCTGCCCTTGGCGTGATTTCCTCAGTGGCCATGTCACGCCTTCCCTCCTTCAGGTGATTTTTTTGAAACCCCACGATTGGCGCAAGCACGTCTTCTGAACTTTCAGTTTCTCTGCTCCCCCCATCCCAGCCTGACTACTTGGTCCCTCCCACTGATTGGGAGCTTTCTTGGGTCATTTCCACCACTGTCCGTCACAGATTGGAGCCCAGTTGCAGCCTAGTCAAAGGGTGACATACGGCTGAATGATGAATGGATTCTGAGCATCTCAGATTTTAATATTAGAGAGTAAATTGTGTTTCCATCGGAGCTGGGCCAAAGGAAACTTTCTTGCTCTTAAGCCATGTTTCTGGCTTCTCTCTGTAAGTCTCTGTTGCCTTATCTATTAACCCCAGTGATGACCTCAACTTTCCTTTTTTTCTGGAATGTTTCAGAAAAAAAAAATCTTCCTCTTGGATCTCTGGTGTGTAACTAGACAACTCTGAAATTTATATACTGAGTCATAGCCAACCTTTCTTTAGTGGATTAGAATAGAACAAATACACAATCAGGATTCAACACACAAGGTAAGGAGAAGTATTGAATAATAATAATGATGATGATTATTAATATTATTGGCACTGGGGATTGAACCCAGGAGTACTTTATCACCGAGCTACATCCCCAGCCCTCTTTATTTTATTTTATTTTATTTTTCTGAATTTTGAGACAGAGTCTCACTCAGTTGTTGAGACTGGCTTTGAATTTGTGATCCTTCTGCCTCTGCCTCTGAATTGCTGGGATTACAGGTGTGTGCCACCATGCTCAGCTAGTTCTGTATTGTTTTATAAAACTTTTGTATCAGTGTGTGCACTTGTGTACACACAAGCACATGCGCACATGTGTGAACTCTGGATAATAAGGGAGGTGCATTATGGAGTCAAAACAGTGTGGGAGACAGTGCCCTAGATGGAATGCAGCATTTCTGTAGTTATGGACATTCACAGATGTTTGCAAATGTCACAGCATCTGACTGAACAACAGTTAAAGCAACACCCCTTCCATGTATCCAGCCCTTACTCTGATACACAGTCACTTGATCCTCATAGCCATCCTAAGGGACCAGTATCCTTGCTGATTCCATTTTATAGAGAGAGAAACTGAGGCTCAAGGGAGAGAAACAGCTTGCTGATGACCAGGTAATAAGTGGCCAATCAGGAGATCACACTCTGGACCACAAATCAGGCAGGGCTGCCTCCAGGCACAGGGACAGCATATGCTCCACCCTGCTGCCTTCTCAATGCTACTTGAAATTCCAAAAGGAGAATGACAGAAGGAGCCTCCGGGGACAAACATCCTTCAGACAAAGAAGGTCCCAACAGCTTCCCCTGGGGGTGTGATGCAGGTGAGTGGGGGCTAAGCCAAAATGGGGATATCCTCTCCTGGACTCGGAAGGAAACCTCAACATTTGTTCTTAGGATGTGACATGGCCCCAGGTGGGTTAGAAACCCTCAGCACCCACAGCCGCTAATGAGTACCAGGAATCTCGCAGATCACCATCAGATAAGGCCATCTGTGATGGCAGGGAGTGGGATAAAACCAAGCCCACACCACAGTCATGCCTGGCCACAGACAAAACCCAAGTCACAGAGCAAACCACAAAAGTGACCACGTATCTCCCTTGCCCCACTAGGGCGAATAACCACCGCCAATCAGGTGCACTCTCCTTCTGTTCCTCCCACGGTTCAGACAAAATGATTAAGATCTGGACCACTTGATTCCCCCATGTCCTGACAGCTTCTGGTTCACAGCAAAACACACTGCATTGAGTCACCTTCAAGTCACCTAACCCAAGCCCAGAGCCTACCAGCAAGCCCCTGTAGCACTCTCTTAATGAAATGTCCCAGGGTTCCCCGTGGTCGATGCAAAGACCCAACTGGTAACCTTCTAGAGCCAGTCCTGGTTTTGCCCATCAGCATCCATACCCTGCATCTTCCTCTTTCTCAGGCCAAGTCTTTGAGGGGACTGATACCACGATGATTGGCTGAGCAACGGGAATAGAATTCATGGGGCCAAAGCTTTCCTTGGACCTTTTGCTAGAAAAAGGGAAAAGGGGCTTCTGGTCTGTTAAGTTGTTGGGTTATGGACATGAGGGCAGAATGATCCCAGGTTTATAGTACAAGGGGAGGGACTGCCCAACAGCGACACCAAAACAGACACCAGGGACAGAGAGAGGGTCTTAAAATCAACAAGAACCATTCCTGGATTCAGCCATGCCTGAAGTCCAAGCATCCCTTCCCAGACACTTTAGTTATATAAGCTAATACTGTCTCACCACTCCTTAAGCCAACTGAACTGAGTTTCTATCGCTTGCGGCTGAACTGGCCCTGACTCTACATTACTTTACAGAGTTTTTCTGGTGTCTGTTTTGCAGTGCTGTGGACCAGATCCAGGGCCTTGAGCATCCTAGGCCAGAGCTCTACCACTGAACCACATCTCCAACCCCTTACACAGTTTTTTGTTCCTCTTACACAGTTTATTTTTTAATGGTATTCATCAAGCTGGTACATGTCTGTAATCCCGGTGGCTAGGGAGGCTAAGATAGAAGGATCACGAGTTCAAAGCCAGCCTCAGCAATGGCGAGGTACTAAGCAACTCAGTGAGACCCTGTCTCTAAATAAAATACAAAATAGGGCTGGGGATGTGGCTCAGTGGTCAAGTGCCCTTGAGTTCAATTCCCGGTACCAAAAAAAAAGTATTCACTGAGATCAGGCTATGAAGGGCCTAGTACATAAATGCTCAATAAATGTGGTATGTTATTGCAGAATCTCAACGCCAGAAGAATTTGAGTCCAATGTCCCACTCAGGGCACTAATCAGGGCACCAATCCCCACCCCATGATTTTCCTAATGGTGTGTGGCCCTCACCTCCATTCAGATGCTCACCCACTCCTTGCTTCCACCTTTCAGAAGTCATTATTGCCTCTATTAGCACCATCCTGTGAGTCTCCATCCCGACCCCGTCCCCGGACTCACCCTGCAGCTGGGAGAAACGCAGCGCTGCAGCGTTGAGAGCCTCCACTCTCTCGCTCTGGGCAGCGATGTCCCCCTCCAGCAGGCCGTGCTTCTGCAACAGGTCGTCCGCCTCCACCAGGTGCTGCCCACACTCCCGGGACAGCAGCTGAGCCTGCAAGTGAGGGCAGTGTCACACACACACTTCTGACTGGCCCTGTCCCCGCACCACCGCCAGCCCTCTGCTGCCCGACCCACTGTCTGGAACTCTGATCTCTGTCTCATGCTCCCTGTGGCTGCTGTCCCCTGTCTGCCTGACTCTCTTTCTCAATGCTTTCATTTCGTGTCATCTCCACATTTCTGGGATCCATCTCTGTCCCAATGTCCCGTCTCTGCCTTCCTCTCTCCGTCTCTCCGTCTCTCTCTGCTCCGTCTCCCACTCTGTCTCCACTCCCGTGTCTTTATCTTTGTCATTTTGTCTTTATCTCTCTGCTTCCCTCTTTTTCTATCTCCCAAACGGTCACTATTTCCCTTTGGATTAATCTGTCCCTGTCCCTGGATTTCTCCATTTCAGTATCTCTGTCTCTCTTTCTCTGTCTCTCTTCTCTCTTCTTCCTTTCCTGGCTTTCCCTCTCCCCCTCCATCTCAACCTCTCTGCCAATCCTTTCAGGGTCTACACCCCTCCCTGTGCTCCTGGCACCCACCCCCATGCTTGGCCCTCACTCTCACCTGCATCTCCTCCATCCAGTCCACCATGTAGACCATCTCCTGGAAGACCTTCTGCAGGGCCAGGTTCTGCTCCAGCCGGGTCCGCCGGGCACCTACCAGCCCAGTCAGCAGGGCCCACTGACGCAGGACGCTGTCACGCTGGGCTGCCACCCGCCGGGCATCATAGTAGCCTTCAGCTGCCAACGCCTGGGCCAGTTCTGCCACACCCTGCACCCGCTCCTCGTAGGCTGCAATGTCCGCCTCAATCGCTTCGTGCTTCTTCATGGCTGCCTCCACTGCTGGCAACTCATACCCAAAGTTGTCCTGGGGCAGTGTAGGCCAGACTCTCACCTGTGCTGCCTCAGCAGGCCACCTGTTACCTTGACCCTGAGAGACCCTGGAACCTCTCCCCTTCATTGCTCTAGAGGGACCAGGTCTGCCTGCCTCATTACCCTAGAGACCAGCTGACCTTTCCCAGTTACCCTGGAGACCAGTCCCACCTTTCTCTGTTACCCAGAGAAACAGCCAAACCCTCTCCAGTTACCCCCAAACTCAGTGCCACTTCCCCTTCTACCCTGGAGACCAGTCCTGTCCTCCCCTCTTACTCTAGACACCAGCCTACCTTTCCAGTTGCCCCGGAGACCCATCCCACCCTTCCCTATTACATTTCTAACCCTTAACTTGTTACCCAGGAAACAGACTCCATGTTTCCATTGTTCTGGAGACTGGGGACCAGGTCTACACTATTCTGTTACTTAGGAAACCAGTTCTACCCTCCTAAGTTACCCTGGGCAACAGATACAACCTCCCTTCTCACTTCTGAGCTGAGTTAAACACTTCCCCTATTTCCAAAGAGATGAATTCTGCCCTCTCTAGTTACCCTGGAGACCAGCCTCACTCTCCTGTTACCTTGGAGATCAGATTCACTCCCTTTACCCACCATTCACTTAGGATTCCCTGCCTGCCCTCATTTGTCACCTAAGAGACTGAACCAACCCTTCCCTGTTGCTTAGGAGATCAAGCCTCGCTTTCTAGTCACAGAGACATCAGCCCATCCTCCCTCCCTTTCCCCCGGAGCCAAGCCCTATACCTGTACCTGAGAGACCAGGCGCTGGTTCTCATTCAGCCAGCTCTCCCTCATGGCCACCTTGTGGTCAAACCTCTGAGCTAGGAGTTCCAGCTTCTCCTGCCGGATCAGCTCAGCCCGTAGGGCAGCCTCCCGCTCATGCTCTGCCTTCTCCAATTGGCCCCAAGCCTAGAGGAGACAAGAGGAGGCAGGCAGTCAGATTTCAACAACTCCCCCCAGTTTAAAGAGCCTCCTTCTCTGACCGAGGCCATTCATAGTATATCTATGGCAACTTTATGAAAAATATGTTGCTTCCTCATGGAAAATTGTCAGAATAATAGACAATCCATATTATCTACAATGTTACACCTCCCTTGAGTAGTACACAACATATACAACTACACAAAGCAATCTTGGTTCTCTCCTACATCCACAACCTCACCTTGTCAATATCCCAGATGCCACAGCCCTCCCGAGGCACAAAGAGGCGACGGTTGCAGGCACGCAGTTTGCTCTGGATGCTGAAGAGCAGTACCTCCAAGTTCCCCTTTTCCTGAAACCTGAAGGGGCATGAGCTCAGTGGCCTTGTCCTGAGCCTTCTAGCCGCCACCCCCATTCTGTGCTGGGTCTCACTTGACGGGCTTCTCCAAGGTGCAATAGGCCGTGAAAGCTTGCAGCTGCTGCTGCACCCCACTCAGCGAGTTGGCAAACTTCTGGTTGCTGATGAGGCCCACGGTGCGGTGGATCCACGCTAGCAGCTCAGCTGCCAGCTCCTCGTAGCGCTCTATGATCTTCCCCACCTCCAACACCTGGTCCAGAACCTGACCCGGCAAAGGAGTCTCCATCAACCTCATCCCACATGTTCCCCCAGCTGGGGTCCCACCTACCCCACCCCTTAACTCCTCGTACCTTCCCAATCCGCTTCCCCTCTACAGCCAGGGCCTTCATCTTGGAGAAGTAGTGGTAGAAAGAGACCACATAGGTGATGATAGACTTCTCATCGGGAGCCTCCATGTTCACGTCTGGAGGGCAGGGGGGCATGATAATGACTTTTTCTAGGTGTGTGACCTTGGGATCTCTGTTGCTCGGTGTTTGTTTCTGCCCAATGTGCCAGACTCTGAGCACAGAGTGCAGCTCTCAGAGGCAGGGTAGAGGACCCACTGAGACTGTGCATTCTGGGGTCATCAAGCCCTGATCACCACTTCTCAATGTGACTCAGGGAAAGTGACCTGACTTCTCTGCGTGTTCAATTCTCAGAGCCAGGCAGCAAGAGGACGAAAGGGAACAGTTCTGATAACATCCCCAGCCTGTGCTCGGCACACAGTCGATGCTCAGAAAAAGGGAGCGGCCATTACCTCGGAGCCGGGGTTGGTGTTGGGAGTGACTGTAGACTGGGAGTGAGGCTGAAGTCAGGGAAGGGGTGAGAAGAGACTGAGATTGGGGAAGGAGTCGAGCTGCGGATCAGACTACACAGGCACTGGATAGGGGAGTAGGAATGGAGTTGGAATTTGAAGATGTGCTGGAGGATGGGGACAATTTTGAAAATGGGGTCGGAGCATTGGGTTGGGTCAGAGATGGTGTTGGGTTTGGAACTGGGATTGGGGAAAAAGGGGGGTCGGGTCTGGGGGAGATGGTTGAGGACGAGGTTGGGTAGAAAACTGGTGATGGGGAGAAGAGGAGTTAGTTGGGATTGGGATGGGATGGGGCTGGGGTTGAGGACAGAGAGAGGGAGAGGTGTGGGTATGGGAAGGGGGAGAGGCTGGAAGTGAGGAAGGGGAGGGCTTGGGGATGGCGGTGGATTTGGAATGGCCTTAGGACTTGGGATAAAGGTAGCCATGGAGTTGGGCGTCCTCCAAAGCAGCAGCCTGGGCTGGGCTCATGCAGGGCTCACCTTCGGGGTCCAGCAGACGCGCCAGCCCCAGGTGTTGCTCAGCTGTGCGGAAGGCTCTCTGCAGGTTGTAGTTGGCGTTGGATTTGGTGAGTTTGCCGAAGTCCACAAGGTCAGGCCTGGGCAGGGACACAGAGCAGGCAGGCAGCAGGGGGCCTCCAGGGCCAGTGGGCAAACAAGTGAAGAGTATCCTCGTCTGACCCACCAGGCGCGAGGGTGGGAGTGGGGACACCAGCAAAGGGCAGAGCTGTGCGTGCTGGGACAGAACTGTGCAGCATTTCCTGTGTGTGAGCGACCTGCGAACCTGTGTGTGTGTGTGTGTGTGTGTGTGTGTTTGCATTCGTCACTGGACACGAGTGAGCCGGCCTATGTGCACAGGTGTGTGGTGGGTCAGCCCTTGTGCTCTTGGAATAGACTGAGCCCACATGGCGCCTGCCTGTGTGTGAAACGACCCAACAGTGCAAATGCCTTCAGCCCTGACATGGGTCACATGATGGCCACGTACATGTGCCACACACACGCCTACCTGCATATATTAATATACACTATTGTGGAGTGATTACAAGGGTGAGATCTGGAGCCAGCCTGTTGGTATTTGAGCCCCAGTTTGGTCACATCTTCACTGTCACCTGGGCACGTGCCTCATTTCCCTGTGTCTTGGTTTTCTCATTTGCAAAATATGAATAATAATAGCAGAGGCCAACCAGGTGCGGTGGCACTCGCCTGTAATCCCATCGACTGGGAGGCTGAGGCAGGAGGATCATGAGTTCAAAACCAGCCTCAGCAACAGTGAGGCACTAAGCAACTCAGTGAGACCGTGTCTTTAAATAAAATACAAAACAGGGCTGGGAGGTAGCTCAGTGGCTGAGTGCCCCTGAGTTCAATCCCCAGTACCCACCCCCCAATAATAATAATAATAGCAAAGACCTTGTAGGGTCTTTGACTGCTCAATGACTTGGTGAAGAGCACTAGAACAATGCCTGGTATACAGACAGCGCTGGGTAAGCGTTGTTAGCATGACCCAGGTTACAGCTTGTGAGTTTCCGTGGGGCAGTGAGGGCCTCCCCATGCAGATGAGTATGTGTCCACGTGAGAGACGAGGGTTTGAGGGAACATGTGGTCCCAGCAGGAGAAGGTGAGCACTGGCTTCTGCCACACATGAGCAAGCTCCTCCCAGCCTCTGGCCTCGGTTTCCCCAATCTGTCATGGAGACGATCGTGACATGGGGTAATTTTTTGGGTGCCTGACCCACACTCAGTTTGGGCCGAGCCCTGAGGTATGAATATGTGAGTGTGCAAGAACCAGGAAGGGGGATTCTGGCGCTCCCCTTGAGGAGGGATTTCCTTTTTTAGATATTTTTTATTTGTCCTTATTAGTTATACTGGCAGTAGAATGTATTTTGACATATTATACACATACGGAGTGTAACTGCTCATTCTTCTGGGCATACATAATGTAGAATTATGTTGGCCGTGGAATCATATATGCACATCAGATAGTAACAGCCAATCCATTCTACTATGTTTCCTATTCCCATCTCTCTCCCTTCCCTTCATTCTCCTTTGCTAATCCAAAGTACCTCTATTCTTCCTCACCGAACCACCCTTATTGTGTGTTAGCATCCACATAACAGAGAAAACATTTGGCCTTTGGGTTTTGAGGATTGGCTTATTTCACATAAGATGATATTCCCCAGTTCCATCCATTTACTGGCAAATGCCATAATTTCATTCTTTTTTATGGCTGAGTAATGTTCCATTGTGTATATGTACCACTTGAGGAGGGACTTTCTGATGGGGAAAGCACTGCATATACACCAGAATGGACAGACTACAACATCGTGAGCTCCCCACTCTGGGACATCTAAGCAGTAGGTTCTGGCTACCTGTGTGTGTGCCTCGGCAACTACATTTGTGTGCACATTCTGTGCAACAGCACACATGTTCACAGGGTATGTGGCCTAGACAAAAGTGTGTGTGTGTATGTGTGTGTACCTGTGTGAAAATGTGAAAGGCACATACATAAAAGGAAGTGTGTATGCCTGCCGAGAGGTGGAGGGACGAGCCCTCTGTGTGTGCAGTTGTGCACAGCAGTTGTGGGGACACGGGGTAGGGTAGAGTAGGGTACAGGGCGGGGCCGCACTGCCCCAGGCCAGCTGGTACCTGTGCCGATGAATGAGGGCATTGAAGGCCAAGCCGTCCCGCCAGCTGGTGGTGAAATTCTGGATGTTGACCTCGGGGTAACTGGCAGAGAGGGAAAGAGTCAGGAGAGAGGGAGTGAGGATGTGGAAAGACGGATGGATGGACACACAGACAGACAGGAAGGACAGGCGAGATGGATGGGAAGGGACGGGGAGATGAGCAGACAGGAGGGCAGAGAAAAGGAGGCAAGGGAGGTAAGGAGAGAGGGAAGAGGGAGAGAGACGGCCATGTGGAGAGAAGGGAGGGAGGGGGAGAAGGGGTGTGGGCCCCGGGAGAATGGGGAGCAAAGGGGGGACTCGTGGGGAAACAAAGGGCATCACAGATGGACAGCCCCAGAGGGACGTCAGCCGAACAAAGCGCAGCTCCACCCACCCTGCCTGGCCACCTTCCTCTCCAGAAGGCACCTGAGTTTCAGGCCACTGTCCACCCCGTAGGACAGAAGGCCGGGACCTAAGGGAACATGCCCACTAGAGCCTGTGCCCACCCCCACCATCTCCCAGGACCCTGAACGTGGCTGCCCAGGCTGCACGAGCCCTGGCAGTGCCCTCCCAGATGGAGGGGTGGCCTGGTGGCCAGGGCTTGAACACAGGGCAGGGGCGCCACTCAGGTGCCCGTGAAATCTCCAGAGGGGCCGGATGAGAAGGGGAAAGAGGGAGAAGGCAGAGGTCAGGGATAGCCCCCCACTTTTGTGTGTGTAAATGTGTGTGTGTGTGTGATGTGTGTGTGTGTGTACGCGTGCATGCTTGTGGATTTGAACCCAGGGCCTCATGCAGGCTGGAAAGCGCTTTACCCCTGGGCCCGTCCCCAGCCCTCAGCCCCCCAGTTTCCTGCACGGCTCTCTAAGGAGCCTGGGAGTTCCACACTTGAACCTGACCTTAGGCTGTTTGACCAGTTCAGAGAAGCGGACATGCTTTTCTACCAGTTCACCAGTTTCACTTGTCAGTTTTGACACTCAGGTCATCGCTTCCACCTCAAGCTCTTGTCTGAAAGGAACCCCAGAGGCCCGCCTGCCCCTGAGGAGGGGCTCACCCAGCCGTCTTCATCTGGCACCACAGGAGCAGAGCGTCCTTGGCCGAGCGCGTCTCTCTGTTGTCCTCCGTTTCAATTTTGATGACCTGAATCTGGAAGGACACAAAGAAATGGCTCCTAGGGCCTGCAGGGCTGGAGACCGCCTGATCCCCAGCCATGTTGCTATCAGGGAGAGTGGCAGGTGACAAGGAGGAGGGGGACGAGGTGGGGGTTGTTCAGGAGTGTGAGCTCTGGAGTGAGCCAGGAGGGACACAACTGGGGGGAGCGGTGGTGGGTTCAGGTCTCCATATCCAGGGAAGCTTCCGAACTGAGTGTCTGGGCCACGGTCCTGATCCAAGCTGCCACCCTGTCCCACCTGAGCTAGTGTGGTGGCCTTCATCCTGATCTCCCTGGCCCTGGGCCACAGTTTCTGCCCAACATGGCGGGGAGAGGGACCCTCCAGATTCTCACTTCAGACCCTGCTCCTCCCCTCAAAGCCTTCTGAGGCGCCCTTCCACTCAGGGGAAAGGGAAGGCCCTCCTGACCTCTCCCTGCTCAGGCTGGGGCCCGTCCTCCACAGTCTCTCCACCCCACAGCCCGCTGGCCTCCTCGCCAGCTCACCTGGTCTCCAACCTTGGTGTCTGCACACTGCTCCTCCCTCTGCCTGGAACATCCTTTCCTGCCATCCACAAATCCCTGCACGGCTCATTCCTCCTTCAGGTTTTTTGTTTGTTTGAGGTACCAGGGGTGCTTAACCACGGAGCCACATCCACAGCACTTTTTATTTTTTATTTTTTTAAATATTTTTTTTTAGTTGTAGTTGGACACTATACCTTTATTTTATTTATTAATTTACATGTTGTGCTGAGGATGAAACCCAGGGCCTCACCCATGCTAGGTGACTGCTCTACCGCTGAGCCACAACCCCAGCCCCTATTTTTTAAAGATATTTATTTATGTACTTTTTTAGTTTTAGGTGGGCACATTATTTTGTCTTTATGTGGTGCCGAGGATTGAACCCAGTGCCTCACGCATGCTAGGTGAGTGCTCTACCGCTGAGCCACAACCCCAGCCCCAGCCCCTATTTTTTATTTTTAGATAGGATCTCCCTAGGTTGCTTACAGCCTCACTAAATGGCTGAGGCTGGCTTTGAACTCTTGATCCTCCTGCCTCAGCCTCCTGAGCATCTGGGATTACAGGTGTGTGTCCCCACATCCATCTCAGGTCTTTTGTTTGTACTTTAAGGTTTTTGTTTTGTTGTTGTTTTTTCAGTGCTGGGTTTGACCCCAAGACCTTGCACATGGTAGGCAAGAACTCTACCACTGAGCTACATCCCCACCCCTTTTATTTTATTTTGATATAGAGTTTCACCAAGTTGCCCAAGCTGCCCTTGAACTACCAATCCTTTTGTCTCAGCTTTCCTGAGTGACTGGGATTATAGGCTTCACACCTGGCTCTTCCTCTCCCTCAAGTCTACCCCCCCCCGCCCCCCACCCCCTGTCTCTTA
>NW_026000205.1:7762296-7773871 GCF_001458135.2 Marmota marmota marmota
CCCCCGCCCCCCACCCCCAATCTTTGGTACTGGGGATTGTACCCAGGGGCACTTAACCACTGAGCCACATCCCCAACCCTTTTTCATATTTGATTCAGAGATAGGGTCTCACTGAGTTGCTGAGGCTGCCTTTGAACTTGGGATCCTCCTCCCTCAGCCTCCCAAGCTTCTAGAATTACAGCATGCACCCCCCCTCCCCCGTGCCCAGCTCCCCCTCAGGTCTTTACTAAAATATCACCAGCTCAGGGAGGTCTTTGCTGGCCACTTAGTTTTAAATCTCAACACACATCCAGATCCCACGCCTTCCTCGCCCACTCTCCCCACCCCCGCGTTTCATTTACTCAGGAGGTTTACCACCTCCCACTGATGGGTGAAAACTCAGGGACCGTCAGAGGCCACGTTTGTTTATCTATTCGGTTTGCTGCTGCATCCCACTCCAGCGGTGTTGGGTAAAGCGCTAGTGGCAAAGAATCTAGAGCAGGTTCTAGAGCCTCAGGTGGGATTCAAGATTCCTGGATTCAAACCCAGGGAGTTCCAGACCTGCTGCAGGGCTGTAGCCACCAGCTGTGACCTGCCCCCAATCTCATTCCCCCATTCTGCACAGACACCTCCAGCCCCTGCCTGTCCTCTGAGCTCCATCCCAGGATACCACGGCCCGATGGAATCCCTCCCTCCCCTGAATTCCGAGATCCACAGCCACCATGTCCCAAACGGGCCTCAGTATCTTCCCCAAACCTGCCCCTCCTTCCTGTCCTGTCCCAGTGCAGCCTTACCATTCCCTGGTCCCCAGGCCAGAGCATCTAGCAGGCCATGGGGTCCTGGACACCTCTCCCCTTCCCTTCCCTATGGCCTCTCCACTCCATCTTCCAAGTGTCCTCCCCTCCTGCCCCCCCTTACTTCCCTATACCCCACCCTGGTCTAGATCTAGTCTCTTCCCTGGGCTCTTGGCCACCAACTTGGATGACCACCTCCAACCCAGGGGGATGTTTCTAAATCTGATTATGCATTTCCCCTTGATAAAACTCTCCAATGGCTCCCTGTCTCCAAATGACTAAAACCCAAATCACTACACAAATCACCCCCCCTTGACCGCGTTTCCTCCCTGCCTCCCCCTTGCCTCTCCTCCCTAGCCACGCTGTTCTTCCTTTGGTACTTCCAACATGCCAAGCGGTTCCCTCCTCAGAGCCTTCGCATCTCAGAGCCCCCTGCCCAGAATGCCCAGAATGCTTCCTCCCTTCATGGTTTCCTGTTTTGTTTTTCTTGCTTTCTTTTTTCTGGTATTGGAGACTGAACCCAGGAGCACTTGGCCACTGAACTTTCTCCCCAGCCCTTTTTTACTTTTTAATTTTGAGACAGGGTCTAAGTTGCTGAGGTCGGCCTCAACCTCGCGATCCTCCTCAGCCTCCTTAGTTGCTGGAAGCACCATTGTGCGCCACTGCACCTGTCTTTCCCTTCCTCTTCTGTCATTCAGCCATCAGCTTCTCAGCCAGCACTTTTCTGACTACCATGTCTAAAATCGCAACACCAACCTGATATTTTATATTTATATTTCTGTTACTGATTTTTAATAATTTATTCTTTTCTACAAAGCTTTTTGAAATTCTCCTCTGCCAGCTGGGTGCAGTGGTGCACGCTTGTAATCCCAGAGGCTTGGGAGGCTGAGGCAGGAAGATGGAGAGTTCAGAGCCAGTCTCAACAATGGTGAGGCACTAAGCAACCTAGCAAGACCCCGTCTCTAAGTAAAATACAAAATATAGGGCTGCAGATATGGCTCCGTTGTCCAGTGCCCCTGAGTTCAATCCCCAGTACTCCCCCCAAAAAATATTTCTCCTCTGCCTAGAGTTATCTTTTCCTACACATCTTGTCTATTTATGTATTTATCATATGTCCCCCTTATTACAATGTAAGCTCCATAAAAGCGAAAAATTTGTCTTTTTCTTTCTGAACTGAAGCAAGATTGTGTGAATCTGGGGTCTAGCACGTGTGAGGCACTGGGTTCGATCCTTAGTACCACATAAAAATAAATAAAATAATGGTATTCTGTCCGTCTACAGCAACAACAACAACAACAAAAGATTGTGTGGAACTGATTACATCTCCAATCCCACACAATACGTGTGACTTTCAGTATATGACTTCACCTATGGGTTATCTCATTGGTAAAATGGAATAATAAATAGGATCTAATTTATGGGTTGCTGTGTGAATTAAATGTCAAGTGCTTAGCACGGTCCCTAGAATGAACAATACAGAAATGATGATCACATTGAAGGGGTGGTAATGACAATTTTTTTCATTATTTTCATCCCTACCTCCTGGAACATATTAGAAATGCTTTGGGAGGGTTGGGTAAATGGGTGGGGGGTGCACTCCTATGGCCTGGGGGCGGCGCAGATTGGGCAGGGGTTACTGGGGGATCACCTGGAAGCGCAGGATGATGGTCCAGACCAACCCCAGCGTGAGTCGGTGATTCCCGTCCACGATGTCATGCGAGCCCACGTTTTCCAGGTGCACACGCTGCTCCTTCAGGAACTGCAGAGCCTTGTCCACGTTCTCCAGCGAGTGGATCCGCATGCGGCCCCGTGTGGGCCTCGGCTGGAGCAGCAGGGCGTTGGGCAATGCCGGCCTGGCCAAGGGCCACGCACCCTCGCCCCGCCTCTCACATAGCCACGCCCCCGGGGCTCAAGACCAGGCCTCGCCCCTTTCATCTTCTCTAAGATCCAGGCCCCAATCTTTCTATTTCTTCTCATAGCCAGAGCCCTTCAAGGGTCGCATCCTTTCATGCCTGACCTCATCTCTTCCCCTAACTCTCACCTCCAACCTGATAACCACACCCCTCGTCGTGAAGCCCCGCCCCTTCCATTGGAGGGCTGCATCAATTCACAAGAGTTTCCAGTAATCCCGTGACCACATCCTTTATTGCCTCCCTTTCAGGGCCCTGTCTAGAGCTACGTCCATTCCAACCCAGCTCCGACTCAGTCCAGGACTCTTCCCCCTTGTTCCTTCCAAAGGCGCGTGTTGCTCTGCAGCTATAATCCTCGCATTGCAAGCTCTGGGCCCTAGTTCTTCAGTGAATCTCAACCCCATCAGAACCCCACCCTTTGAGATGGGGCCCCATCCAATCCCAGAAACTCAACTCCAGCCCATACAACAAGCCAAACCCATGCAATGCGGTCTGCACCCCCAGACCCCCAGGGCTAGGTCTCACCCTGCCTTCGAACCCTGCCTCCAGCTTAAGATCCCTGCGCCCTCATCCACTGACATTCACAACTGAGTTGTGTCCGTTTGATGGCCCTGCCCCTTGCAATCTAATAACCCTGGGGTGCCTTCTAATAAATCTCCTCCTTCGTCACTAGCCTACTCCCTCGGATGGAGCCCCAGCATGGCCCCACTCCTGGTGATTGGGTTCCTCCGCTGAACCACCGCCTGCTAGTCCGATGGGATCCTGCTTCTGCTCCAAACCTTGCACCCAGGCTCCTCCATTCCAAGCTCCACCCCTGCGCCACAGCCCCACCCATCAGAATCAAGGCGCCTCTCACCCACAGTGCCCTTCCACTGCGTTCTTCCAGGCCCTTAGCCGAGCCTCTTAAATCCAGCGATGTCCAAGCCCCACAGTGAGACCCCAGACCCATCTCCCTTCCCCAGCCCTTCAGGGCCTCACCAGCTGCTCCCCCGACAGCACTTCCAGGAGCCGTGTCAGCACAAAGCCATCCCGGAGGTCGGCATAGAGGTCCCCGATGTGGCAGCCCACGCGGGCGAGGTGCGAGTTCACCCACTTGGTGAAGGTTTTCTTCTGCACGGCTTCCCGCTCGTCTGGAGAACAGGCTTTGATGAGCCCGGCTCCCCAGGGACCGCAGCTTCCCTTCCACCGTCTCCCACCCCCCACCATTGGCCAACCCCTGTCCAGGCCCAGGTGTGGGCACAGGCAGCTCCTCCAGCCTAGGACGCCTTCCCCTACCCTCGGCTGCCCACGTAGCAAGAAGGTCCCTGTCCTTCAAAGTTTTCATGAGCTGCC
Source organism: Marmota marmota marmota (assembly GCF_001458135.2). Taxonomy (NCBI): domain Eukaryota; kingdom Metazoa; phylum Chordata; class Mammalia; order Rodentia; family Sciuridae; genus Marmota; species Marmota marmota. The sequence continues at coordinate 7,766,312 of NW_026000205.1, forward strand.
ACTTGCACAGGAAGCCGTCCCTGTTTTGCCACCATAGGTGGCCCTAGTCATTCGTGGATTCATTCAATATTTGAGTAGCCTTTCTACTCCTGTTCAGAAAAACACATCAGTGAAAGCTGCAGAGCTGTGTAGGTTAAGGAAGGGGAGGGTGTTGTCCCCCAAAATGGAGTGTCCCCAAAAGCTCATGTGTGAGCCCACACAAGAAATTCAGAGCTGAAGTGACTGGGCAGTGAGAGCCTTCACCTGATCAGCGAGTTAATCCACTGCTATGGATTACCTCGGCTGGACTGTGGGCCCACAGGGTGTGGCTGGGGGAAGTAGGTCACTGGGGCCGCCTCTGGGGTTTGTATTTCACCCTGGTGAGCAGAGCTAGCCCTCCCTACTTCCTGCTGTTTGCCTCCTCCCTGCCCTTCCCCTGCCATGTTCTGCTCCTCCTCAGGCCCAGAGCTATGGGGTGGCCTTCTACGGGCTGAGACCTCTGAAACCTTGAGCCCCAAATAAATTTTCCCTCCTCTGGTCACATCTTTTGGTCACAGCAATGAAAACAGAAGGCAAGGATGAGAGGTGTGATTCAGGTGGCTGTGTGGGGAGTAGAGCAGAGAGGGGAAGAAGGGCAGCCAGAAGCCCAGGGAGAAGATTGGGAAGAGCCCAGGAGACCGAGATGAGACTGGACCAGGGCAGAAGCAGGGGAATGGGGGGAGGGGGGGCACCTTGGATGATTGATTAGAAACTAAAAGTAGGACAGAATGGACAGGTGGGGGAAAGTGAAGCCTAAGAAGGAACAAGCTAGACCAAGCTGCTCCTGAAGACAGGAATGGTTCCTACATCATTCAGCAATAGTCATGGGAGAGCTGACTACAAATCCAGCCACCCCCGGGCAAAGCAAGGGGAGTGGAAGGATGCGAAGCTTCTCCCTCGCTTGCTTATAAGGAAATTGCTCAGGATCTTTCTTGCTGTTTTCTTTTTTTGTACTCTGGATTGAACCCAGGGGCACTTAACCACTGAGCCCCATCCCCAGCCCTTTTTATATTTTATTTAGAGACAGGGCCTCGCTGAGTTGTGTAGGGGGCCTCACTAAGTTGATGAGACTGGCTTTGAACTCCCGATCCTCCTGCCTCAGCCTCCCAAGCCACTGGGATTATAGGCATGCGCCCAGCTTCTTACTATCTTTTAAAAAATTATTATTAGTAGTTGTAGTATCAGGGATTTTGAGATAGAGTCTTGCTAAGTTGCTTAGGGCCTCACTAAACTGCTGAGGCTGGCCTTGAACTTGCAATCCCCTTCTCAGCCTCCCAAATTGCTGGGATTACAGGCCAGTTCCACCATGCTCGGCTTTTTTTTTTTTTTTTAATGACAGCTTTACTATGAGCTATAATTCACATACTACAAAATTTTCCCTTTCAACATGTAAAGTCAGTAGTTGTTAGTATATTCAAAGAGTGATGTGACCATCAGTACTAACATCAGAACATTTTCATTACCCTAAAAAGAAACCCCAGACTCATTTGCACTCACTCCCCCTTTCCTTCCCCTGGTGCCTGGCAACCACTAATCTACTTTCTTTCCCTATGGATTTGCCTCTTCTGGAAATTTCCTATAAATTAAGTCATATATTGGGGCTGGGATTGTGGCTCGGTGGTAGACTGCTCACCTAGCCTGCATAAGGCACTGGATTCAACCCTCAGCACCATACAGAAATGAAATAAAGATATGGTGTCCACCTAAAACTAAAAAAGAAAATTATAAAAAATAAATAAATCATATATTGTATGGCCTTTTCATGTGTCTAGCTTCTTTTGCTTAGCATAGTGTTTTAAAGGGTCATCTATATTGTATCTGGGATCAGTATTGTATTCATTCTCAAGGCTAAATAATATTCCATGGTATGGATAATCTATATTTTATCCATTCAGCCGATAATAGCCATTTAGGTTACTTCCATTTTTTAGCTATTATGAATAATACTGTCATGAACATTTGGGTACAGATTTTGGGGTGAAATAAGTTTTTAATTATCTCAGGTATACATTAGTTAGTGCCCCTTTATCCACAGGGGATACATTCTGAGATGCTCAGTATCAGCCTCCCAAATTGCTGGGATTACAGTCTTGCGCCGCTGCACCCTGCAAGGCAATCATCTCTCTTAAGATCCTCATCACCTCGTCAACGCCCTGCTACCTCTCTACACTGCTGCATGGAGGACCAGATCCCAACGTGAGTCTCAGAGAGGATCAGCTATATTCAGACCATAGCGGGGACCTCGGTGTGTACACAACCTTTGATCCATTCCCAGGGACGGACAACCAGGCTGCCCTCGACCTTGAACCTCCTCCCAGCAACAGATCACCCTCACTCAACATGCTCACATGGCTCCTTTTGAAAAAAAAAAAAAAAAGCCTTTGGAAATGTGTACACAAGTGGCCAGATTGCTGGCTAATGGGGAGATGCTCTAATTTCATTCCACCTAGGGGCGTCAGGTAGCGTTCCGAGTAGCTGTGCCAGGCTCTTCTCCCTGGCAGATATGAAGGCTACGACAACCCCACAGGGGTACCCCTATTTGGTGTCTTCATTTTCAGTCTTTCTCCAGACCAATGGCCAAACATATGATTTCACATATAAGTCCCTATCTTTTCCCCCTTAGCCAGCAATGAATGAAAGAGTAGTCATTCCTTTGCTTTGTACAAGTCTCAAACTATTAAATATATGGATAAATTTAATAAATATATAAATAAAGCTTTATTCTAAAGAAATCTATTTTCCTTGTAATGGCTGATCACCTCAGTGGAGAAGAATAAGTAAATGGCAAAAATCACTCAATATGAGTGCAAAGGCAAAAGTAGGACAGTTGTCATTTGTCCTGGAGTCTTGACAACCCAAAGGTAACTGTGTCATTCAGGGTTCTGGCAGGAAGCAAATGGCTTCCCTCAAAGTGGTGGAATTGAGGAGAGTTTAATGAAGGGACTATTTACAGAGGGGTGGGCAGGGCTGAGGGAACCCACTAGGGCCAGGGAGACCCCCACAGGGACTGGGGCAGAGGGGAGGCTGAGAAGAGGGGAGGGAGACAGCCATCTTGGTAGGAGCTTGGGATGGAGGGAGAGGAACCAGGCAGTGGCAGAAGTCAGTCAGGCAGGGAGGGAGCTCCTCCTCTCTCCTCTCCAGTGTCCTGCTGGACAAACCCAACTGGAAGACTGAGTGCCTCTGCGCAGTGGGGAGCCCGTTCACAGAAGGGCAGCCTACCTGGGCCTACAGCAGGTGTGCAGAGTGGGTGGCGGTACCTGAGGGACAAAGACCCCCCCCCATGGTAGCCTGACACATCAACACAGTACACATTCAGTGTCATCTTAGGTCAGAAGGGCCCTCGGAGACAAATTTGTTTGCCCTCTTCCACTGTGTTGTGTAAAAATGTGGATCAGTCGCCGACATTTAAAAATAGATTTTTGTCTTTTCAAAAAATCCAGATATTTGGCCTCTTCCCATGATATGGCCATAATAGCCAAACGAGGCTGCCTTCCCAGAGCTGAGGCCACCGCCCCCTTTGGGAGACCCTTCGTTCTCTCATGAACGTGGCCTGTCTGGCCTCAGGGGGCATCTCCTCTCCTGACCCCTGCTTCACACTAAGGAGATTGTGATCACAAAAACCAGAACCTCACAGCACTGTCCTCTATGAAGTTGTCATCCAGGTGGCCCAGGGTAGGTCTCTAGGGACTTTCTTTGGGCGGGAGTAAAATCAAATTACATAGCAAAAAATGCTGTCATGGATCTGTCCCCCTCAGGCCTCAGATCCCAAGCACCCAGGGATCCAGGACCCACTGAAGAAATTTAGATCTTGCCTAAACCCCTCTATTTACAAATGTGGAGGCAGAGGCCCAGAGAGGGGTGATGACCTTGAGATGACATAGCTGGCCACCAGCAGACACAAACCTGCATCTATTTGTTCTCATTCTGGTTCCACTCTGGAGATGGCTCCACTTTGGCTTTACTATTAACCAGAATCTGTGATTTGGCATTAGCATTGGCTATTAGAAAGCAGAATAACAAATACCTAACTTAATGTCTTTTTTTTTAATATTTATTTTTTTAGGTGCCTTTATTTTTATGTGGTGCTGGGGATCGAACCCAGGTCCCGCCATGCTAGGCAAGCGCTCTACCACTGATCCACAATCCCAGTCCCTAACTTAATATCTTTTCTGTTAAAAAAAAACAAAAAAAAAAACAGATCTGGGGTTGTGGCTGAGTGGTAGAGTGCTTGACTGGCACGTGTGATACACTGGGTTCAATTCTCAGCACCACATAAAAATAAAGTACACAATTTGATGTGGGTTTTTTTTAAATTTATTTTTATTTTTTGTAGTTGTAGATGGACAGAATGCCTTTATTTGTTTATTTTTGTGTGGTGCTCAGGATCAAACCTAGTGACTCACACATGCCTGTAATCCCAGCAGCTCAGGAGGCTGAGACAGGAGGATCATGAGTTCAAAGCCAGCCTCAGCAATGGGGAGGCGCTAAACATCTCAGTGAGACTCTGTCTCTAATAATATAAAAAAATTGGGTTGGGGATGTGGCTCAGTGGTTGAGTGCCCCTGAGTTCAATTCCTGGTAACCCTCCAGGGGGAAAAAAAAAAAACAACAGATCAGTCAATGTATATTTTCTACTGTTAGTGTAAAATGCAATACTCAAGGGTATAACAAAATGCATCTTTAAATAGGTAATTATTGAGAGATTTCAAATGATTGAAAAAAAGTAGACATCTTTATTTCTGTATGAATAAAAACTAGTTTTAGTATAGTTTTATACTAAAAACTATAACTATTATTTGGTAATGAAATTTTACCTATAACTGTATATGCTAAGCTGCTATAACAAATAGGCCTAGCAATACAGTCGCATAAAAGAGATATGAGCTTATTCCCTCATCCTGAATAGTTCTAAAATGAGCAGCCCAGCTGTCAGGGAGACTAGCAAGGTTGTCAATGTGGATTCCATGTTCCTTCCATCCTGTGCTCTGTGGATCTTGGTGCTTCAGCTAATAGGAGTCAGGGAAGAAAGGAAGGCCAGGCAACAATTTTTTTTAACTCTTTTTTTTTTCACGATATCTTTATTTCATTTTTATGTGGTGCTGAGGATCGAACCCAGCACCTCACATGTGCTAGGTGAGCGCTCTACCACTGAGCCCCAACCCCGGCCCTTTTTAACTCTTTTTTTTTGGTACCAGAGGTTGAATCTGGAGTCAGTCTACCACTAGTCCACATCCCCAGATCTTTTCTAAAAATAATTTTTTAGTTGTCAATGGATCTTTATTTTATTTATTTATCTGCAGTGCTGAGAATCTAACCCAGTGCCTCATACATTCTAGGCAAATGCTCTACCACTGAGCCACAACCCCACCCTCCAGCCCCAGCCCTTTTTATTTTGAGAAATGGTCTTGCTAAGTTGTTCAGGGCCTTGCTAAATTACTGAGGCTGGCCTTGACCTGGTGATCCTCTTCCCTCAGCCTCCCAAGCTGCTGGGATTACATGTGTGTGTCATAATTCCTGGCCTTTAAAATAAACCTTAATTATGAAATAACTACAGGTTCAGAGGGTGTTTCAAAGATAGTACAGATGATTTTTTAAAACTCAATTTAAAAATGGACAAAAGAGGCAGGCGGATGGTGCACACCTGTAATCCCAGCGGCTCAGAAAGCTGAGGCAGGAGGAGGATTGCAAGTTCAAAGCCAGCCTCAGCAACTCAATGAGACCCTGTTTCTAAATAAAATATAAAAAAAGAGCTGGGGATGTGGCTCAGTGGTTAAATGCCCCTGAGTTCCATCCTCAGTACCAAAAAGGAAAAAAAAATAGACATTTATACAAAAAAGATATACAAATGACCAATAAGAACATGAAAATATGCTTAGGATCATGAGCCATTAGGAAAATGCCAATCAAAACCATAATAAGGACTGGGGCTGGGGCTCAGTGGAAGTGCACTTGCCCAGCATGTGTGAGGCACTGGGTTTGAGTCTCAACAGCACAAAAAAAATAAATAAATAAGATATAGGTCTGTCAACAACCAAAAAGTATTTAAAAAAAAATAAAGAAATACCACTTCATACCCACTAGGATGGTTATAATAAAAAGGGGGGATAATAATCATAAGCAAAGACATGGGGTTGGAACACTTGTACATCGCTCATGAGAATATAAAATGGAACCATGAGTTAGAAAAATAGTTTGGTGGTTCCTTTAAAAAGTTAAACATAGGGGCCGGGGTTGTGGCTTAGTGGTAGAACACTTGCCTAGCGTGCGTGAGACACTGGGTTCGATCCCAGGCACCAAATAAAAAATAAACAAATAAAAGAAAGGTATTGTGTCCATCTACAACTAAAAAATATTTTTAAAATGTTTCTTTAAAATAAAAAAAAGTTAAACATAGAGTTACATATGACCCAGGAATTCTAAGTATACAGTAGTCCCTATTTTTTCAGAATTTCACTTTCTTCAGTTTTAATTACCCCTGGTCAACAGTGAGCTGAAAATATTAAATTAGCATTCCAGAAATAGATAATTCATGTTTTAGATTACTTTCATTATAGCATATTGTTATAATTGTTTTATCTATTAGCATTTATTGGTAATCTGTTACTGTGCCTAATTTACATATTAAACTTTGTCATTGCATATATAGGAAAAAACTTAACATATACATGGTTTGGTACTATGGGAGATTTCAGGCATCCACTGAGCATCCATTTGAACTTCCCAGCCTCCAGAACCATTTATTCTTTATAAAATACTCAGTCTCAGGTATCCTCTTATAGCAACAGAAAATGGACTAAGCAGGCCTCATGCAGTGTCTAGAAGCAGCAGATTAGATCTACTCATGGATCTCCACATTGGATGAGCCCTAGGGCTCAGTGCTGAATGAGAAAATAACAAAAAGAATACAATCTAGAGCATGCGAAAATTTGCATCAGTTACCAATACTTACATTCACAAACCCTATAGATATGTCGTCCCCAAATTCATGACAAAGTGACATTAAATTTAGTAGAGAAAGCACAGCCTTCAATAAATGGAGCTGAGTCAACTCCACATGGGAGAAAAATGAACGTGGACCCACAATGTACACAATAATAAACATTCAGCTTGTAATCTAAATGTAAAAGGAATACAGTAAAACTTTTAGGAAAAAAAAAAAACATGGTAGGATATCTCTCCATGAACTGGGATTAGGCAAAGATTTCTTTCTTTCCTGTTTTTGTGTTTGTTCATTTTTTTTTTATTTTAATTTTTATTTATTTATTTATTTATTTTTGCAGTGCTGGGGACTGAACCCAGACCCTTATGCATGCTAGACAAGGGCTTTACCATTGAACTACAACCCCAACCTAAAATAATTGTTTAATAATTACCAAACTGAGCTGGGTGTGGTGGCACTCGCCTATAATCCCAGTGGTTTGGGAGGCTGAGGCAAGAGGATCACAAATTCAAAGCCAGCCTCAACAAAAGCGAGGCACTAAGTGAGACCCTGTCTCTAAATTAAAAAAAAAAATATATATATATATATATATAATAAATAAA
>NW_026000205.1:7773885-7791313 GCF_001458135.2 Marmota marmota marmota
AGATGTGTATAAGAGACAGTATATATATATATATATACACACACACACAAAATAGGGCTGGGGATGTGGCTCAGTGAGTGAGTGCCCCTGAGTTCAGTCCCTGGTGCCCTAAATAAATAAATAAATAAATAAAATTATTAGACTTCATTAAAATCAAGACATTTTGCTCATCAAAGGCCCCATTAAGAGAGTGAAAGACAAGCCACCAAGTGGAAGAAAAATTTTACAGCATATATATCTGGATTTGTACTCTTGTAAAACCACAAAGAAAAGATAATTTAATAAGGCAAAGGGTGAAAGACGTGAAAGGGCCCCTCACAGGAGGATATCAGAATGGCCAGTAAACTTATGCAAACGTGCTCCACCTCATGAGTTAGTATTAGTCATCAGGAAAGTGCAAAGAATATCATAATAGAAGCCAGGTGCGGTGGGGCACACCTGTGATCCCAGCCCATTGGGAGGCTGAGGCAGAAGGATCACAAGCTCAAACCCAGCCTCAGTGTCTTAGTGAGGCCTTAAGCAACTCCACAAGACCCTGCCTCTAACAAAATATATAACAGGGCTGAGGATGTGGCTCAGTGGTTAAGCAACCCTGCATTCAATCCCTGATACGAAAGAAAGAAAGAAAGAGAGAGAGAGAGAGAGAGAGAGAGAGAGAGAGAGAGAAGGAAGGAAGGAAGGGAGAGGGAGGGAGGGAGGAAAGAAAGAAAACACATAGAATGCACACTGGCCCAGATACCTAAAATCAAAAAGACTGGCTCTACCAGGGGTTGGATGTGAATCTCTCAAGTGAATCTCTCGAACAGTGCTGGTGGGAATGTAAAATGATATAAACCATCAGTTTCTACTAAAGTTAGATATATACTTACTCTATGACCCAACAGTTTCACTCCTGGGTGGATATTAGTCACCAGAAATGAGAGCTTTTGCCCACCAAAAGCCTTCTCTGCAACCTCAAACTAGAAGCAACTCAAGGGAACATCAACAGGTATATCCACACTGTGAAAACCATACAGCAAGAAAAAGGAACAGCTTATAGAATATATGGATGAATCTCTCAAGCATAATGTTGGGTAAATGAAGTGAGATACTGAAGCGTGCCCAATGTATGTTTTCACTTATGTCAAGTTTGAACACTAGCAAAACAAGCCCGTGCTGTTAAAAGTTACAAGAGTGTTTACACTTGGGTTGTATTAATAGGAAGGTAGTCCCATGGAACTTCCCAGGGACTGTCATAGTTCTTTTTATATTTTTATTTTATTTCTTTATTATTGTTAGTGGTAGCATTATTAGTAATATGATTATCATCATCATTTTGATATTGGTGATTAAACCCAGGAGTACTTTGCCATTGAACTACATCCCCAGTCCCTTTTCATTTTTTTATTTTGAGACAGGGTCTCACTAAGTTACTGAGGTTGTCCTTGAACTTGCAAGGCTCCTGCCTCTGCCTCCCAAGTTGCTGGGATTACAGGGGTGCACCCTTGTGCCCAGCCATATTCTGATTCTTGACATGTACTGTGGTCTGAGTAAGGGTCTCCCAAAGGCCCGTGTGGTAAAGGACTGGCCCCAGATCATGGCCCTGTTGGAAGGTGGTGGGACCTTTGAGAGGTGGAGCCTAGTGGAAGGTCTTTTGGTCCCTGGGTCCTGCTCCTGAAGGGGATATTGGGACCCTAACCCCTTCCTCTTTCTTTGCTTCACAATAGGCTCCATACCATGACGTGCTTCCTCCCCAGCAGAGGCACAGAAGTAACAGGGCCAATGGACCGTGGACTGAAATCTTTAAAACCATGATCCAAAATAAATATTTTCTCATGATAAGTTGATTATCTCTGGCATTTTGTTACAGTGAAAGAAAACTGAGTAACATAATATAAATGCTGGTTAAAAAGCAAGTGCTCATTTGTGGAAATAGTGAGCACTCTTAATCTGAACTTTTTCTGCCATTCTGTGTGTATGCACTATATTATTACAATTTAAAAAATTAACTATTCACACACACACATACCAGGCCCAGTGGTGCACACCTGTAATCCCAGCATCTCGGAAGGCTGAGGCAGGAGGATTGCGAGTCCAAAGCCAGCCTTAGAAACTGAGTGAGGCCCTAAGCAACTCAGTGAGACCCTGTCTCTAAAAATATAAAAAAGGGGGGCTGGGGATGTGGCTCAGAGTGCTCGACTAGCACATGTGAGGCCCTGGGTTCAATCCTCAGCACCACATAAAAATAAATAAATAAAATAAAGGTATTGTGTCCAACCACAACTAAAAAATAAATATTAAAAAAAAATACAAAAAAGTTCTGGGGATGTGGCTCAGTGGGTAAGTGCCCCTGAGTTTAATCCTCAGGACCAAAAATAACACCTATACACTCATGTACATTAATTATCAAGACACATTTTGCAAAATCATCCACATGCAAAGGAAAGAATTCACATTAAAACTATTCGAATGGTTGCCTGAGGGGGAAAAAGGAATCGGGATGAGACATAAGAATAAAAGAGAATAAATAAAGAAGAGAGGTGCCTCACACAGACCAATGATGTCCGACAGCCACAAATCGTGGCTTCAGGAATGAAACTCTCTGAACCTGGGGTCCTAATACTATTTTCAAACATCTTCATGTAAGATAACGTGGTGGAGGACTCCTTCCACAGGTCCTGCCTCAGTATATAGATAAAATCCCTGAGAGAAGTGGGCAAAGAGATGCAAAAGAAATGCAGTTGGGCTGGGGGTGTGGCTCGGTGGTAGGTGTTTGCTTGGCATGCACGGCTCCACTCCCAGTGTGAAAAGAAAGAAGGGACACAAACGCAGGCAGTGGCCCTGGCCTGCTTGCACTGAGCAGCAAAGGGGTTCCAGCAAGAAGGGGACCTCATGCGGATTGAGGAGGGCCATGCCCAGGTGGTTTCGTTGCAGAGGGAAATGAAAACTCAGGCACAGAGTGTCCAGCAGGGTATTTAAGAAAACTATACTGCAATCATTTAAGTGGGCAAGGGAAAAAAATTTTTTTCCTTAAAGGGGGATCCCTACATTTCCTGAGGTTAGATGCTCTCTGAAGCATGCATGGGTCTAAGATGTGAAGAATGCTCAGTTCTCATCTTACTCCATCCCCCTCCACTTAAAATCTTTCCATGGCTCCCCAGTGCCCATGAGGCCCTTAAGGTCTGGCTCCTACTGCCTGCTCCCTGTGTTTATTCCACCTGTCTCACCCCCCCACCCCCAGCTGCTGTAGAGGCTGTTCCTTCTACCTAGAACATTCTTGCGCTCCAGAATTCACCCTATTCATCCCTTAGGCATCTCCTCCTCCAGGAAGCCTGCCTTGATTTTTTAGGCTGATTTTCAGGTGCCTCCTCTGGGTTCCTGTCCTCCCTGGGTCTCCCCTTCATAGCCCTCTGCCTGTGCCTCCTCCATCCTGATCCTGACTCCTGGTCATTATTGGCTGGATCTGAGTCAGTCCCCACTGGACTGAGGACCCTGTAAGGGAAGGATCAAGGCTGGCTGAATGAACACCATACCATGTCCCTGCTACTGCCCAGCATGGACCAGGCACAGGATAATACCGTCTAGAATTCTAAGTTGATGTTTTCCTACGTTTTTAGGGTTCTAAGTGTCCAAAAGTAGAATTCTAAGTTTCCATGACTATATGTTTATATCAGTCTAGTTTCCAGGTCAGAAAACGCTGGCAATCCATGGGTTGAATCTGGTTCATATTTTGTGGCACACATTTTTTTAATTGGGAAATTTTGGATCAATATCAGAACTAATAATTTTGGGCCCATGTTTTCTTATGGCTGGAGCTGGTGACCAGGGCCCAGTTGACCAGAGCCCCCAGTCCACTGACTCATGTATGTCACCAACTTTCCTAGAGGACTTTGAGTTTGACATCCTTGCTCAAAACCTTAGAAAATTCCATTAATTTCAGTATAATTCAGCCTCCTTATCCAGTAATTCAAGCAACCAGGGATTGAAAATGTAAGGGGAAAAAAAACTATATCCATACAAACATGTACAAGACCTCTTTTCTTGCAATTATTCCCTCGACAATTTAGTCTAAAAACTATAATGACAAGAAAATGTAGCTCTGTCACTGAGCTACAACTCCAGCCCTTTTATTTTTATTTTGAGACATAGAGTTTCCACTAAGTTACTGAGACTGGCCTCAAACTTGCAATCCTCCTGCCTCAGCCTCCTGAGTCACTGGAATTACAGGTGTGCACCACTGTGCCTGCTAGAGTTTAGGTTTCTAAGGCTCTAAGATCCTAGTGGCCAAATGTCTAAAATCTGCGACAAGGGTCTCCATCTCTAAAGGTCTCAACTCTGAAGAATCTCTAAGTGTGACATTTCAACGTCTTAAAATCCCAACGGTTCTGCATTTGGAGATCCCAAGACATCGCTTTCAAAGTCTCATGTGTCTGGGATTGTACATTTCAAAAGTTCTAAGGCTGTGCTGCCACACGCAGAAGCCATGAGCCACAGTGGCTATTTAAATCTAAATTAATTAAAACTAAATAAAATGCAAAACAGTCCCCCAAGTGGCACTGACCACATTTCAAGCGCTCAAGCCATATGCACTAGTGGTTTCTCTATGGATACCACAGATACAGAACAATGCCTGCACTGTGGAAGGTTCCCTTGGCCACAACTGGCCTGGAGATTCAGGCGCTAAGTACGACTCCTTTCCACTCTTCTAGCCATCAAGGCTCTCAGGCACCAAGGTGCACAGATGCCACCCAGCAGCCCCCTCCCGCCTCCACTCCCCTCGGCCCACCCAGCTCTCCCGTGGTCCCCAGGTACCTGCCAAGGCCTTGATCCGTGAGCACTCAAAGAGAGAAGCAGCTGCCGTGGAAGCAGCTGGAGGTTCCCGCTCCCAGCCCCTGTCTGGACTCTCCCAGCGAGCTGCAAGGTTGTTGTTGTTGGGGGCGGGCAGGCCCTCCATGTTGTCCACCTCCCCTGGAACCTGCGCCATTGGGGAAGATGAGGCCTGGGGATAGGGAGAGGCAGGTTAGGACTGGAAACAGGCGCGAGCTCAGAGAGCCCCCCCCTTTTTTTTTTTTTGAGACAGGCTCTCCATAAGTTGCTGAGACTGGCCTCAAACTTGCCATCCTCCTTTCTCAGCCTCTCAAGTCACGGGGATTAAAGGCACAAGCCATCTTGTGCCTTTTATTCAGAGGATTCCCTTCTAACAGTGACTAGCTGTGGGTCCTAGGTCCTCTCTCACCCTCAGTTTCTCTTGTCTTGCAAGGGGATGATGATAATGTTTACCCCGACCACTTACGGGACTGCAATAAAGTACTTGATGACTTAATGCCTGGCACAGGGTAGAGGCTCAGCAATTGACAATGGTATTATTATTGGAACAATAACATCATTAGTAACAGAACTCTATAATGCAGTAACAAGAACTATAATGAACATTTATTGGGCATTTGCCTTGTGCTCAATACTTTATATGCATTCTTTTACGTAATTTTCACAAGTGAGCAGTTATTACTAGGCCCATTTTGCAGAAAAGGAAACTGACGTACAAAGGGATTAATTTGTTTGCCCAAGTAACACAGCTAGTAAGTAACTAGTTTTCAAACATAGGCATGTGATAGAATGCTTGTATTAGTAGCCCTACTTCTTCACCCTTGAAGCCACACCCTTTGCTATTTAACCTTTCAGTGTCCTTGGTTAAGGCAGAAAAGGTATGTGTGTTTTGGGGGCATACCCCACCCCTTGATTCTGGGATTGACCATGTGACTTGCTTTGGCCAACAGAATTGGGTGGAAGTGCTGGTATGTGTGGAAGTTCTGAGCCTCATTCAAGATATCTTATATGCTTCTGCTTGTGTTTGACCATGGCCATGAGAAAGACATGTTTAGGCTAGACCAAGTCTAAGACCACAGACATGCCAGCCAAGGTCAGCTACCCTACTGTGACCTCAACATGTAAGTGCACCAGCAGAGAGTCTAGCAGAACTGCTCAGCTGGGTAGCCCCTGAACTCAGACTCCAGGGCTAAATACATGTGCTTTAAGATGCTGAGATCTGTGCTGATTTGTTAAGCAGCATTATTGTGGCCACAGCCCACTGACATATTATCTGAATTGAGAGTTGTGCTTTAAAATGTGCCAGGTTGAAAATATGAAATCTAAAGAGGTGGGTGATATCAGGTACATCTCTACCCTCCTGGACCTCTGACCTGGTTCTAAGACTAAGAAAGGAGGGGATTAGACCAATGGCACCCTTCTCAAAAGACCTGGACAGTTGCTAACCCCTAGGTCTGGTTTGGTTTGGGTTTGGTTTGTTTCAGTACTGGGGATTGAATCCAGGGGTGTTTTACCACGGGGCTACATTTCCAGCCCTTTTTAAAAACTTGAGGCAAAGTCTTGACAAGTGGCCCAGACTGTCTCAAACTAGCAATCCTCCTGCCTCAGATTTCTGAGTTGCTGGAATGACAAGAGTGTGTCTCTGTGCTGGTCTTCTAACCCACTACATCTCAGGAAGGCAGCCAGGGCCTGGGTTGTGGTCAGTGTGGTAGAGATAATCCCTTTTGGTGGGCACACCAAAATCCATTGTTATTCTTCTCTTCTTCCATGGAAAGCTGTAAGTGGGGCACATGGCTACCCACCACCTGTGTGACCTTGGCCAAGTCACTTCCCCTCTCAGGACTTCAGTTTGTTCATCCGTGAAAATCCTAGGAGTGTTTGAAGATGAGTTAATGATAGAGGGAACATGGTACCTGGTACACAGCAAACCCTCAATACATGTTTCTTGCTGTTCCTTTCCCTTCCTGTGATGCTGGGAATGGAACCCAGGGCCTCACACATACTAGAAAAATGGCCTACCACTGAGCTACACCCCCAGCCCACTATCTCTCCAGCCTCTGATCACATCTTAGCAAGTCTAAGTGCCTGTTCTGGAGTCGGACAGAAAATAGGTTCAATCCTGCTTTATTCTCGCTGTACTTTAACCTAGCCTCTCTGTGCCTCAGTTTCCTTCCCTGTTGATCGGTGGTCACAACTGTTTCCTCGGTGGTACTTGGGGATGGGCAGGCACTTGGCACTAGGTGAGCTTTCCATCAGGCCGGGAGAGCAGCTCTGGCCTTGACGTGGTGGTTGAATGGAGAAAGGAGAGAAGGCGAGGGGGGAGGTGGGAAGGGCTGTCCTGCCGGCCTCAGCAAAGGCCGGCCCGGCGCAGGGCTTCGGGTGGGATCCGATGCTTTAACCCTTCCGCGCCTCTCTGTCCCCGCGGTCCTGTCACCGTGCCCGAGGAGGGGCGCCTGGGAAGGACCAGGCCCCAGGGAAGACCCACGCATGGCGCGGANCCGGCCGCCTGCGGCACGGGTCCCCGCACTGGCACACGCCGGGCCTCGCGTTTATACACCGCTGCGCTCAGAGAGGCTGAGGTAGCGTCACACACAGTCCACACTCCCACACTGCCACACACATGGGGTCACTTGCAACGTCACAAACACACTCTCCACATCCACACACAGTGTCACTCCCTCAGATGGAGTCACACAGGGTCAAACCTTCGAACTGTCACACGAAGTCACACACAGCGTTGCACACTATGACACACATGCACGATTCCATCACCACCAATGTGGTGGTACACACAACCATGCATGTCACACACGGTCGCACTTCCCCCCGGGGATCACAAATTGTTATACACTCACACATTATGCACGGCTTCACAATCACACAGTGTGGTGCCATTTTACACACGCAAACTTGTCACACCATTCAGTCCCATGGGGTGACACATCCTGCACTGCTACACACTCACATCACACAGTTACAAGTCACGAATAGCATCCCAGCAACAGTAACACCCACAGCCATGTACTCAAATGGTAAGACACACACCCTTACTTGACACATGTGGTGTCACACACCCGTCACAATCTAATATTCTCACATTCTATTATAACTTACACAAATCTCACACCATATCACACAGGCTGACACACTGCCTCCATAGTGTCACCACAGGTTACAGGGAGCATCAATGTTGACCACACGTGGATTCACAGTCACATTGTAACACAAGAATGACACAAGCTGTCATCCACAATCATGCTCTCCCTTGTGGTTACTTAAGGTCACGAGGGTGCATAGGCACTCATTACCCAGTGTCACACTCACACACCCACAGTGTCCTCCCTCACTTCTCCCTTTGTTGTAGGAGACCCTGAGCAGTAGTGCAAGTACCACCACTGCAGGCGAGTCCTGGGAGAAGGGGCGTGAGCCAGGAAAGCCTGGTGGGCGTGGCTCATCGCTCCGCCCCTGCCCCCCGCGGCTTGAGCGCGGAGGCGGGGCGCCCAGCGGCCAGCTCTCTTGACCCCGCCCACTTGCTCCCCTCCAAGCGGGAGGCGTTCCTCCAAGTATAAAGGGCGGTCTGAGAGGGTGGTGCTAGGCGGTAAAAAAAAAACAAAACTGCAAGTTGACTCTAGCTTTCCTCCCAGCCGAAGGCGTGGTCTGTTGCTTCCACCCGCCCACCCAATTGACTCAAGCCGGGTGCGGGGGGCAGAGGCGGGCCCCTCCGAGCTGGCCCCGCCCCGTCCCTCCAACTGGGAAGGACCGAGAGTGCCGCCCAGCAGTCATAGGGTTCCCGCGCGTCCAGTGTCTCAGGCCTTGCACATCCAGGACCCCCCGAAGCATGGCTGTCAAGAAGATCGCGATCTTCGGCGCCACTGGCAGGACCGGGCTCACCACCATGGCGCAGGCGGTGCAAGCAGGCATGAGCGGGGCGGGAGGGGGAGTCACAGGGTACACCCGGAGAGCACTAGGAAGAGACATCGTGGGGCTGGAGCCGGGCACAGGCTGGTTGGGGTCATCAGTGTCCCAACCAAGTGTGTGAAGCTTCAGGGAGCGAAACAAGTTTGGGGGTGCCGGGGCAGAAATGGGTGAAACTGTGATATTCAGTTTTATGTGAGTCCAAGGCATAGAAATGGGCTATGGGAGCCTAGGGGACTCCAGTGACAGAGTAAATCCAGAGCTCTTATGAAATGTGATTGTGGTTGTGGTTGTGATTGTCATTAGCACACCCAGAGAGGGTTTACTAAGTTAGCAAAGGCTTGCTGCCTAGCAGTGCCTTCTCACTACATGAGTTAAATCCAGGCAGCCCTCATTTTGGAGGGGGAACTAGTATTCCCCGCCTCCCTTGACAGATGAGAAAACTGAGGCCCAGAAATTCTGTCCCCATACCACAGCTGGTGAGTGGCAGTGCTGGGATTTGAACCTAGTTCATAGGCGTAAGCACCAAAAATATCCATGGGCTTTGGGCTTGGACACCAGAACTGGAAATAGGAAAGTTTAGGAGGCAGGTTGCTGTGAGCACCTAACAGGAAGAGGTCACAGAGACATGAGTGAGTCAAGACTTGTGAGCACTAGTCCTAGGTAAGTCACCAAAGGCTGAAAATTCAGAGTTGCTCCAGAAGAGGGTGCAGCATCCTCGCATCTTCTGCCTCTCCAGTCCAGAGTTTACCCTCTTCCGGCTGGGCCTGGGACTTCAAGATATAGAGCCCCACCCCTGCAAACATTGGTGACTCTGAAGATATTGACTATCTGCACGACCCAAAAGGGTGGAGGCCACCAGAATCCCAGCCCAGCCCTCCTTTGGGACTTTTCTGAAACAGTTCCTCATTAGGCAGGCTTCCCCCTCTCCCCGCCCCCTCCACCTTGTGAGGATCTTGACTTGTGGGGAGGGAGACCAGTGAAAACCCATTTGCTGATCAGCATTTCTGGGGTAGGCTGGGGAAGGAAGAGGGAGAAGTTGAGAAGTGCTGAGTCATCCCGAATATCTGGATTTCCATGTTTCCTTCACCTTTAATCCCCAATACCACTGGGGCCCGCTTGCCCACCCTGCTGGTCACGACTGGAACTGCACCCAGGGGAATGAGAGTTGGAGTCTAGGGAGACCCTGACCTAAAATTGAATTGAGATTTTATTTATCTCAGTGTAATTCAAGCAAGGTCAAGATTCCTGACAAGCACAAACTAGCGTCAGCCTGCCTACTTTCAGGAGGCCAACTCTGACACTAAACACCTGTGTGACCGCATGCTTTGTCATCTAGAACTGTGTGCCTAGATATCTATAAAGTGGGGATGAAATTAGTTGTACTTGCCTTGGGTCACTTACAATGATTAAAGTAGATAATATATGGGAAGTGCTTTGAACAGTAGCCATTGAGCAGTTGGTGATCAATAAATATCCTTTGGCTGATTCAGTTTCCGTTATAGCCTAGCTCTGAATTCTTTAGGCTCTGGGTCAAACTTGCTTATGTATAAAATTTTACCTTCTCTACCTACTAGCTGTGTGGCCTTGGCCCAGTTACCTAAAAAATGGTGTTTCAGTTTCCCATCCTCAGAATAAGCATGGTAATAGCTACTTTGTAGAATTGTAATCTGGTACTTGTCAAACTATAGGTCATATAGGTTTTGAAATATATGAAGTTCCAACAGTATCAAAATGTATCACATATTGTTAGCTTTGTGAAAGTTTTGTTTTAATTGTATATGTGTGCACTGGGTTAGGCAGTGAAATCCATTTTATACTAAAGATTGAGATCAAAAAGCTTTAAAGGGGCTTGACCTCTGGAACTTATTCTCATAATCAGGGGGAAAATGTGTATTTCTATATATACATGTATAAATATATTTACATGCAAATGTATATAATTATGCATGTTATGTTTAAAGAGAGCGATAAGGCAAAAGCAAAATGAAGAATCTGGGTCTTGAAACTTCTTTATAGGTCATTTATTTCAAAATAAAATTAACAGAAAAATGTAAATAAGGGAAGGGATTTATATATATATATATATATATATATATATATATATTTTTTTTTTTTTAAAGGCTTGGAAATAACTAATGAACACTCTTGGGTTTTTTGGGGGGAGTAGGGGGTACCGAGGATTGAACTCAGGGACACTCCACCACTCAATCACATCTCCAGCCTCATTTTGTATTTGGAGAAAGGGTCTCACTGAGTTGCTTAGGGCCTCACTGAGTTGCTGAGGCTGGCTTTGAACTCACCATCCTCCTGCCTCAGCCTCCCAAGCTGCTGGGATTACAGGCATGCGCCACCAAGCCTGGGTCTTGTTCTGTATAAAGGGTAAAATGTGTGGATCCATTCTATTTGATATGGTAGCTACTGGCCACATCTGGCCCTTTAAATTTAAATGTGAGTTATGAGGCTGAGACAGGAGGATCACAAGTCATGTTTTGAGATTCTGTAGTGAGATTCTGTCTCAAAATAAAATTAAACACTGGGTTGTGACTTAGTGATAGAGCACTCCTGGGTTCAATTTCCAAGTACCACAAAAAGAAAAGATACATGTGAATTAAGTTATTAAGTTTTTAAAAAATTGTATGGTGCTGGGGACTTAAAAATTCTTTTTTTTAAAAATACCCCATTTATCTATTTATTCATAGAAGAAATGTAGCACAGCCCTTGGCATTTTGGGGGATCTTTATGAGTATTGCCACTCATCACTAATAATGTCAAAATCCACAGGGACCCTTATGCTGTGCCTGTGTTCAAAGTTCTCATGATTGGGAGGACGTGTCTGGGTCTGTTTGGGTTTCTCTAACAAATACCTTAACTATGTGATCATAAACAACAGAAGTACATTTTGCACAGTTCTGGAGGCTGGAAATTCAATATCAAGGCCCTGCTGGTGCCTGGTAAGGGCCAGCCGTCTCATAGCTGGCTCTTCACATGGTGCAAGGGGCTTGCTAGCTCTCTGAGGTCTCTGATATGGGCACGATTCTAATTCATGAGAGCAATACCCTCATAACCCACCTCCCAAGGTCCCCTTCTAATATCATCACCTTGGTGATCAGGTGCATTTTGGAGGAAAACACAAACATTCAGACTATAACAACATGTTTCTCAAAAAGATCTATGCAGCTGGGCATGTTGGTACATATCTGTAATCCCAGTGACTCGGGAGGCTGAGGCAAGAGGATCACAAGTTATCACAAGTTCAAGGCTAGACTTTGCAACTCAGACAGGCCCTACATAATTTAGTGAGACCCTGTCAGACCCTGTCTTAAAAAGTAAGAAGAGCTGGGGATGTGGCTCAGAACACCCTTAGGTTCATTCCCCAGTATCAAAAAAAAAAATTAAAAATATAAAAGATATATGCCCATCTGCAATGGTGACATGTGCCTGTAATCCCAGCAACCCAGGAGGCTGAGGCAGGAGGATCGCAAGTTTAAGGCCAGACTCTGTAACTTAGCAAGACTCTGTCTCAAAATAAAAAGGGGATAGGGGTGTTATCTTAGTGGTGGAGTGCCCATCAATAAGTACTTTAAAAAAAAGAAAGAAAAAGATATACGCACAACTTACTGTAACGGGGGTTCACTTGATGCTTTGACTATATCCCTTGTGGCTTTGAAACTTACATATTTTTTTTTTCTCAGCCTTTTTCTCTCTGATCTTCTCCTCCCTGACCTCCTCTTTCCTCTCTAATCTCATTTTCTCTGAATTACCTCTTTAAAAAAAAAAAACAACACCCTGTTCCTGCTGATGGGCAGAATCACAACCTTTGGGACAGGAGTCCCCTGTGTTTCTCCTTTGCTAGCAAAGCAATAAACCGTCTTTTTTCTTCTCAAAACCATATCCTTGTTGTTGGATTGACATTAGAGACAAAGACTGAGCTTTTGGCAACATTACAAGGTTTCTGTATTTCCTTATTTTGTGTGGTGCTGGGGATTGACCCAGGCAGTTAGGCAATGCCCACATTGGCTCCCGGCAAACCCCTGCTGCTCTCCTGTGTGTCATTCCTTTGTTTAAAGGGGGTCATGGAGGACGGGTTTGCTGGGTGTGGTGCTCTCATTTCAGAGACCAAGAAGTTGGGGTCTGATGGAGGAAGGGGCTGCAGGTTCCTCAGCCAGAAAGCTGTAGGACCAGAGTTTGAACCTGGGTCCCTGGTTTTGAGCCTGAGTTTTCCTGTTTGTAAAAGGTCAGGGCCGTGGCAGTGAACTCACAGGGCCCTTGGTTTACTGCAGGTCAGCAGAGGGAGAGCCATGACAGAGGAAGCACAAGTGGCTGGGGGACCTGGGGAAAGGGGGTGAAGGGTGTCCCAGCAGAGGGATGACGTGTGCAAAGCCAGGAGATGGGGTGGGGGTGGGGGAGCAGCAGGTTGTGTTTGAGGAACTGAAAGAAATGCAGTGGTTCCCTGGAGAGGAGGAAAGGTCAGATCCTGAGAGCCCTGAGGCCATCACAAGTCTGTTGTGGACTTCAGGTCGGGTCCCGGGAGGCCTCTGAGCAGAGGCTCTTGGAGATGGCTGGAAAGTTGTGACTGCCATGTGGAATATGGTTGGGGGGAGCAGGCCAGGGCCCGGGAGCCTGAAGAAGACCCTGGAAAGGGCCAGGAACAAGACTCAGGGCTGGTCCAGGCCAAGGGGTAAAACTGTGGGATGATCAAAAGGCATGACAGCAAACAATCAGATGATGCTTATTTCAGTGTTCTGTGCTAAACTTTTGGTTAATTTTGTCTTGGTTTTGCTTTTCTAGATTTTTTTGTTTGTTTGTTTTAGTTTTGAGGTATCAGAAATTGAACTCAGGGGTGCTTAACCACTGAGCTGCATTCCCAGCCTTTATTTTTGTTTTGAGACAGGATCTTACTAAGCATTTTTTGTGTGTGTGTGTGTGTGTGTGTGTGATGCTGGGGATTGAACCCAGGGCCTTGTGCATGTGCGGCAAGTACTCTACCAACTGAGCTGTATCCCCAGCCCTCACTAAGTTGTTTAAGGCCTTGCTAAATTGCAGGCTGGCTTTGAACTTGTGATCCTCCTGCCTCAGCCTTCCAAATGGCTGGGATTACAGGTGTGTGCCACTGCACCCGGCACTTTTACATGTTTAACAGCACTATAGAGCCATAATTCACACACTATATAATCCACCCCTTTAAAATATACCATTCCGTGGTTCTCAGCATATTCAGAGTTGCTCAAGTATTCTCATAATCAGTTTAGAACATTTTGACACTGGGCATGATGGTGCACTCCTATAATCCCAGTGTCTCAGGAGGCTGAGGCAGGAGGATCGAAATTTCAAAGCCAGCGTCAGTAACTTAACAAGGCCCTAAGCAACTTAGCAAGACCCTGTCTCAAAATAAAAAACAAAAAGGGGACAGGGATTGTGGCTCAGTGGCAGAGTGCTTGCCTAGCACATGTGAGGCCACTGTGTTCCATACTCAGCACCACATAAAAATAAATAAATAAAATAAAATAAAGGTATTGTGTCCATGTAGTACTAAAAATATATATTTTAAAATTTTTAGCTATAGATGGACACAAACTTTTATTTTTATGTGATGCTGAGGCTTGATCCCAGTGCCTCACACGTGCTAGGCACGTGCTCTACCACTGAGTCATAACCCCAGCCTCTACTACAATCCCCAGTACCAAAAAAAAAAAAAAAGAACATTTTTGTCATCCCCAAAATAAACCCTATTTTCCAGCCCAACCCCTCTCCCAGGCTAGGGAAGCACTTCCCTGCTTCTGTTTTTATGGATTTGCTGTTCTAGACATTTAATATTAATGGAATCATATAATATTGGTTCTTTTTTAATGTTTTATTTTGGATATTGATGAACCTTTATTTTATTCATTTATTTATATTCAGTGCTGAGAATCGAACCCAGTGCCTCACACACGCTAGGCAAGAGCTCTACCACTGAGCCACGACCCCAGCCCCATGATGGGGGTTCTTTGTGACTGTCTTCTCTCACTTGGGAAAAAAAAAAATTTTCTCAAGGTGCGTCTATGTTGAAGCATATCATTCATTTATGTTGCCCAATGATACTGCATTCGTCCATTAAGCAGTTGATAGATGTTAGGAATAATGCTATTATAAACATACATGTGCAAGTTTTTGTGTGAAAAGCATGTTTTCGTGTCTCCTGGGCATACATCTGAGAATGCTGGGTCATATGGTACCGCTGGGTTTTATCTTTTGGAGACCTGCCAGGCGGATTGCCAAAGCAGCTGCACCCTTCTGTGTGGCCATCGGCAGCGCTTGAGGTTCATTTCCTCGCACGATCGTGGGCGTTTATCTCTATATTCTCGCTATGTGAGTGCTGTGAAGTGATATCTCATTGTGGCTCTGATTATTTGCATTCCATGATGGCTAATGGGATTGAACCTATTTTCATGGGCTTGTTGGCCATTTGTGCATCTTATTCAAAGGATGTTGTGTATATTTTTAGTTGGGTCATTTATGTTTTTAACATTGTGTTATAAAAGTCCTTTTATATAAATGCAAGTCCCTTATCAGATAGGCTTACAAAATTTTTCTCCCATTCTGTAGGTTGTATTTTTATTTTCTTACTTTTTAAAATGTTTTTCTTAGTTGTTGATAGATCTTTATTTTATTTATTTATATGTGGTGCTGAGAATCGAACCCAGTACCTCACACATGCCAGGCAAGTGCGCTACTGCTGAGCCCCAGCCCCAGCCCTTGATGGTTTCTTTTGAGGAACAAAAGGTTTTAATTTTGATGATTTGCAGTTTATCTGGTTTTGCATTTGTTGGTTGTGTTTTTGGTGTGGTGGTGTGTGCTTGTAATCCCAGCTACTCAAGAGACTGGGTGGATCGCTTGAACCCAGGAGTTTGGAGCTAGCATGGACAGTTTAGTAAGACAGTTTAGTCTCAAAGAGAGAAGAGAGAAGGGGAGGGAAGGAAGGAGGGAGGGGAAAAAGGAACAATTGTCTAGGGGCTGGGGCTGGGACTCAGCGGAAGAGTGCTCGCCTAGCCTAGCACGTGTGGGGCCCTGGGTTCGATCCTCGGCACCACCTAAACATAAAATTTAAAAAATAAAGGTATTGTGTCCAACTACAACTAAAAAAAATAAAATACAAAAAGAAAAAGAAACAATTGTCTAATCCAAAGGAAGGGGCCTGGGACAAGATCTAGTCCTGAAGGGTGTGCCCCAACACCCACTCCCTTCAACTAGGTCCCATCTCCCCCAGTTTCTACCACCTCCCAATAATGCCATCAAATTATGAATCTATCCTTTTACAAGAGATAATGACACTCCCAGTGGCTCTCTAGGCAGAGGATTTTGAGTTCAAAGCCAGCCTCAGCAACTTAGCAAGACTCTGTTGCAAAATAAAATATGAAAAAGGGATGGGGGTGTCCTTTTTTTTCCCTTTGAACCCAGTGGTTAAGTGCCACTGGGTTCAAAGGAAAAAAAAAAGAACAGTAAGCCCATCATGGGGACCCTGCCCTCCTGGCCTCATCTAAACCCAATTGCCTCCCCAAAACCTTACCTCCAACATGAACTGGAGAGGTCACAAACATTCAGAGATCATGACTAATCATTTTATTTTTAAAATATAACCATAACAATACACCAAAACATTAAGTTCCTTTGCCACTATTAAAACAAAGGAAGAAATATGTTAGTTGTGAACTTTAAAAAGTGTGTGGGTGTGTGTGTGTATTTATTGGGGTCTAGGGAGACAGAGTTAGCCAAAATTCTTTTGGGAGGGGACATACTGAGGTGATATTCAAATTTTTTTTTTTACATTGATCAATAATATGTTTATCACGGCCCTTAAAATAGGATTTAATAATGTTTGGAATTTTTTTCCAAATGATAAGATCAGTTACAGTCCTGTAGAATGTCTTGTTTTGATCACGTACAGTACTGATTTGAATTCTTTGTTTAATTCTAATTTGTTATATATGACAGAACGCATAACAGATCACATTACACACATAGAGCACAAATTTTCATATGTCTGGTTGTGTAAAAAGTATGTTCACACTATTCAGGTCTTCATACATGTACATTAATGAGCACTAAAGGAAGGCTGGGCCTCCACAAGTGAGGCCAGGGTCTGGGTCCAATCTCAACACTGGTCACTTTGGGGGCAGCATAGAGCAGTGCCCTGCCAGACATCAGCCCCTTCTGTGCTGGAGGGTGGCGGGTGTGGGGTGCGCGGAGCCTCTGGGTGAAGATTGTATGTGGGCACGAAGGCATCGCCCACAATAGCTGGACATCAACTGTGGATGAACCAGCAAAAATGTTTGAAGATCACTGTCCCAGAACAGGGGACCTGGGGGATGAACTTGGGGGCTCATGGCACCCTCCAGGGCCCAGCACCTGGAGCCCGAGTGCCAGCCCACAAGCCCACTGACCTGCCTCTCTGCTCCCTTTGCCCGCAGGTTATGAGGTGACTGTGCTGGTTCGGGACACCTCCAGGCTGCCATCGGAGGGGCCCCAGCCAAACCATGTGATAGTTGGTGATGTTCGTCAGGCAGCTGACGTGGACAAGACCGTAGCCGGGCAGGATGCTGTCATCGTGCTGCTGGGCACCGGCACTGATCTCAGTACTGAGCCCCCCCTCTGTCCACGGCCCCTTCCTGTACCTCGACCCCCGGCACCACTCCCGCCCCCAGCCCCACCCCTGCCACCTCTGCCA
>NW_026000205.1:7791323-7807102 GCF_001458135.2 Marmota marmota marmota
CCGCCGCCACCGCCCACCAGTGACAGCCACTCTCTGTCCCCTCTAAGGTCCCACTACAGTGATGTCCGAGGGCGCCCGGAACATTGTGGCGGCCATGAAGGCTCATGGAGTGGACAAGGTCGTGGCCTGCACCTCGGGTGGGTGGTGGGGTCACGGAGGGGGGGGCTGAACTAGAGGGCGGGGACTGGAGGGGCCCTCTGAAAGGTGACATTGAAGCTGTTCTAAGTTGCCATGCTGTTGCCTTGACCTTGCTGAATGATACTGTGGACACAGTGGTGACCCACACAGTCCTGGACTTTGCAGTCGCAGGACCCCAGATGGGAGAGAGGGGGTAAACTGTCATGGTCACGCTGACATCCCAGATGAACAGGGCAGGAGGGAGAAGGAACAGGCAGAGGGTCAGGGCCAGACCAAGAGAAGCCTGAGGGAACTATGGGAGCCCAAGGAGGTGGCCCAGGAAAGGTTGGGGGGAGCCTTGCAGAACGGCAGAACATGGCTGCACACCGGCTCTCTGCCCCTGCGCTCCCAGTTATGGAGGGATGGACCTTAATCGAATAGTTGTCCTAAGGGGTTGGGGATTTGGCTGAGTCCTTGCCTAGCATGCGTAAGGCCTGGGTTCTGTCCCCTGCACCACAAAATAGTAATAATAATAATAATAATAACAACAACAACAATAATAGTTGTCCTGAGTAATAAAAAAAGAAGGTTACAGGGTGCATAACAAGAACAATTAATGCTGAGACAGGAAGAGAATCACAAGTACAAGGCCAGCCTCAGCAACTTAGGGAGACCTGTCTCAAAATACAAAAAAATACAAAGGTCTGGGGATGTAGCTCCATGATAAAGCACCCCTGGGTTCAATCTCCATCGCAAAAAAAAAAAAAAAAAAAATTAAAGAGCAATTAATGCTAGCAGTATTTATTGAGCACTTACTGGATAAGAGATAAAGCCACTTAATCTTTGCAAAACTCCTTTGGGTGCTTATAGACAAAGTGGCACATAGTAGGTGCTTAGGAGATGCCAGCTATTGTTATTATCGTCTCCCTGGCATAGCTCAGGAGCCATGGCACAGGAAGGCCATCTGGCTGGATCACCTAAGTTCACACATCTGTGTCTGGCAGAGCAGGGAGGGGCACCTGGCTCCTGTCTCCACAGTCCACCCCCCTCACCTGTGTTTCATCCCTCAGATGGCCTCCTGGGAAGGGACGTGGCGCAAGGACAGGCTGTGTGGTGGGGGTAATTCTCCAGGCAGCAGGGGCAGCAAGCCCAAAGCCCTGGCCAGCCATGCCCAGCGGGAGGGCAGGAGGCAAAATCATTTATGGCTTTTTTTCCTTCAAGCTTTGAAATGGAGAAATAATCCCAGACCTGTAATTTTAGAATGGTCTGCTCTTGATTTCTCTCTCTCTCTCTCTCTCTCTCTCTCTCTCTCTCCCCCTCCCTCCCCCTTTTCTTTGTGTTTGTGTGTCCTCCTGCCCACATGCACAGGCAACTTGAGATGAGGTCACATGATGTTGCCCACACCAGTCTCGAACTCCTGGGCTCAAGTGACCTTCCAGCCTCAGCCTTCCAAATAGCTGGTACTACAAGCCCATGCCACTACATCTATCTTCCATATTTATTATTATTATAAATTTCTTTTTTTGGTACTGGGGATTAAGCCCAGGGCTTCTCACATGCTAGTCAAAGGCTCTACTCCTGAGCTACATCCTCCGCCCTTTATTTTATTTTACTTTAAGGCAGGATCTCACCAAATTGCACAAGCTGGCCTCAAACTTGCAATATTCCTACCTCAACCTACTGAGTAGCTGGGATTATTGGTTCCATCATGATTACCATCATGCCTGGCATATAAAAAAATTCAAACAAAAAAACCCACAAAATAATAGAATGAATACTTATATTGCTGCCACCTCGATTCAAAAATTGCTGATATTGCCGGGTACAGTTGTGCACACCTGCAATCCCAGCAACTTGGGAGGCTGAAGCAGGAAGATCAAAAGTCCCAAGGCTAGCCTGGACAACTTAGCAAGATCCTATCTCAAAAGAAAATGTTATAAGGGTTGGGGATGTGGCTCCGTGGTAGAGTGCTTGCCTAGCATGTGTGGGGCCCTGGGTTCAATCCCTAGTACTGCCAAGAAAATTGTTAAAATTTATCATAATTGGTTTATCTGTGTACAAATAAATGTACACAAGTATTTTTGTTTTTCTTTTCCCAAACTATTTGGTGTGGAGTTACATGACCAGGAAGCCCTTCAGCAACTCCTAAGAAAGGGACTTTGTCTTCTAGAACACAATGCTGTTGTCACAGCCAAGTAAATCAACTCTAGGCCTCTTCTAGTCCCTAAATCTTAGAGTCAAATATTCCCTCCGGGTTCAAGTTTCATGATTAGAAAGACCCTTGTCCTCTTAGGAGCTGGAGTTAATCCATCACAGTTTGGGGAGAGTTGTTTTCTAAGGACGTTTCTGAGAGGATTAGAAAGAAACCCAGGGTAAACGACAGACTGGATTTGTGATTGTTCCTCGGGAGAGGCTGTTCTCAATGCTGAATGAAGAGGGAGGCCCTTATGTGTGTGTGGCCTTGGGACTTGGTTTCCTCATCTGTAAAGAGGGACTCATGCTGTCCATGAACCAATGGGACAATCACAGTGACCAGTGACTGAGTTTTGCTCTGTACCAGACCTCATCATAACCATTTGCATTAACTCCAACACTTTTTCTTTTTGGTCCTTGGAATGGAACCCAGGGCTTTGTGCATGCTAAGCACCTGCTCTGCTACTGAGCAGCGTCCCCAGCCCCAACTCAATCTTCTATCATCCCAGTTTACACGTGAAGAAACAGGCAGCTGGCCAGCGGGAGACTGAGAACTTCAACCCAGACCGAACCGAGCTCTTAATCATCTTACCAAACTGCTCCTAAAGCATTTAGCTTGGGGGTGGTCTATACCTGTATTCCCATCAGCTTGGGAGGCTGAGGCACTGAGGCAGGAGGATCATGAGTTCAAAGCCAGCTACAGCAATTTAGTAAGACCCTGTCTCTAAATAAAATATAAAAAGGGGCTGAGGATGTGGGTCCATGGTTGAGTGGCCCTGGATTTAATCCCCAGTACAAAGCAACAAACAAGCATTTAGCAGGGTTGGGACATGGTTAGCATTTTATAAATGTGAGCCTCAGCTAGGCTATGGAATGCCTTCAAATATGTACTGAGCACCTACAGGATTCCAGGCCCTTCTAAGGGCTGGGAATGGGACAGTGAACATGACAAAGTCCCTGTCTGTGGAACTGGCTTTCAAGGGAGGGAGGGAGGTAGTATTTTAGGCCCAAGGGTGACTTTGGTGTGAAAGCTGGGAAGGATACCAGGGGGAAAAGAACAGGCAGAGTAAAGGGGGTGGTCGGTAGGGCGGGGTTGCAATTTTAAATAGGCTGGTCAGGGAAAGTTGCTCTGAGAGGCGACCTTTAATCAAAGTGTGCAAGGAAAAGCAGGGAGAGGGAATCACACTGGGGCAGAGGGACCAGCCCTTGCAAAGGCTGCCGGGTGGAGCGTGGCTGGCACAGGCCAACTGGAAGGGAAATGCTGGGCGGTGATGTCAGGGAGTTGATGGGGCCAGATCAGCTGGGGACTCTGGGCTGAACCTGATGAGGACTTGGCTCTCACCCTGAGTGAGATCCACTGACAGGACCTGACTCAGGTGTTCATAGGCTCCCTTGGCTGGGAGGGATGGGAGTCAGGGACAAGGAGACCAGAGAAGAATGGGAGGTCACAGTGGATAGGACCAGGAGGGGTGGGGAGAGGTCAGATTTAGAATCACTGTGATCTGCAGACTGCTCGTAGGTGGAGTTTGAGAGAGAGGCGGCTGAAGAGATCTCACCTTTGTAACTCAGTGTAAGGCTGCAGTGAGCCACTGTAGCATTTTGTCCTGGCCCCAAGTCAACACATCACAGGCTGACCCTGCCCTGTGTCTCCCCATCAGCCTTCCTGCTATGGGACCCAGCCAAGGTGCCTCCACGACTGCAGGACGTGACCGATGACCACATCCGGATGCACAAAGTGCTGCAGGAGTCAGGCCTGAAATACGTGGCTGTGATGCCACCACACATAGGTGAGTGGAGCTGGGACCCAGCAGCCCTGTCACTTCCAGCTTGTTCCCATCTGCCCTCTGGAGAGATCTACAAGGCCTTCCTTGGCAATTGCATATCATGAAATTCCCAGTTCAGCTGGGTCTGGTGGCTCATGTCTGTATCCCAGTGACTTGGGAGGCTGAGGCAGGAGGATCTCAAGTTCAAAGCCAGCCTCAGTAATTTAGCAAGGCCCTAAGCAACTCAGTGAGACTCTGTCTCTAAATAAAATACAAAAAAAGAGCTGGGGATATGATTCAGTGGTTGAATGCTCTTGAGTTCAGTCCCAGTACCAAAAAAAAAAAAAAAAGAAAGAAAGAAAGGGCTGGGGATGTGGCTCAGTTTTGATCGAACCTTGGGTTCAATCCCTGGTACCAAAAAAAAAAAAAAAAGGAAGAAGAAAGAAAGAAATTCTATTTCATATCCAGGTGCCCCTCTAAAAAACAACAACAACAAAAAAGGCAAACATGCTTCCTACCCTTCTCTGCCTTCCCTGCTTTACTTAATCTCCCTTCTTAATCTCTGACATGCTGTTATCTCTGCTTAACAAGACATCTGAATGTAGAAATGTGAAACCACTACTATTGTTTATGGTGACTGTAACCCAGTACTGGGAGGTAACTAGGCTCAATGGGTGGCTCTTTCTTGGGAGTCTCAAGTAGTGCTGCGGTCATAGGGTGGCTGGGCCTAGTTTCAAGTGGAAGGCTTCCTCATAGATATGTCTGCTGGTTGATGCAGACATCAGCTGGATACCTTCAGGTGGCCTCCCCATGTGGCCAGGTCTTCCTCACACCATGGTAGCTGGGTCCCCAAGGTAAGAGTCTTGGAGGGGCCTTATGGAAGCTACATCATCTTTATGGCCTGGTATCAAAAGCCCCTTAGTGCTACTTCCAATGCATGTTGTTGATTAGAAGCAAGTTATTGCACATGCTTAGCATGCCCAAGACCCTAGGTTCAATCCTCAGCACCCAGGGCCAGAGGGGGGTTGACCCACAAATTATTAGGGCTGACCTAAATCAAAGAGATGGGACTTAAACTTACCACACGTAGAAGATATATGCTTTCTTTATGTTATTGAGTATATGTCTCCCTCACTGGAATGTCAGTATTGACAGCAGAGGGGTTTTTGTTTTGTTGTGGTGCTGGGATGGAACCCAGGGCCTTGCACCTGTTGGGTCAGGTCTGTACCACTGACTACACCCCCCACCCAAAATAGGGGTTTTGTCTTGTTTGGATCACAGCTGTGTTCCTAATGCCTAATACAAAGCCTGGCATGTTGTAGGTGCTTAGTAGTTGTCAGATGAACTAATGTGGGGAAACACACTTGTGGTCATGTTGTAGAGCATGTTGGTCAACTTTTCATCACTGTGACCAAATACCTGAGAAAAGCAATTGAAAGAAGGAAAGGTTCATTTTGGCTGAGGGTTTCAGAGATTTCAGTGCATGGTCCACTGAATCCTTTATTTATATGCCTGTAAAGAGGCGGACATATCATGGCAGAGGAAAGCTGCTCAACTCATGACACTCAGAAAGCAGAGAGAGAGAGAGAGAGAGAATGGGACTGGGGACAAATACAAATATATCCTTCCATCCAGGATGGTGGCACACACCTGTAAGCTTAACTACTCTGGAGGCTAACACAGGAGGTTCACAAGTTCAAGTACAGACTCAGCAACTTAGTGAGACCCTTTCTCAAAATAAAAAATAAAAGGGGTGGGAAAGGTAGGTCAGTGGTAGAGAGCCCTGGGTTTAATCCCTGGGAGCTAAAAAAAAAAAAGAAAGAAAAGAAAGAAACAAAAAGAAAGAAACTAGACCCCTCCAGATCTTGTCCTAGTGACATCCTTCCTCCAAGCAGACCCCTCCCAAAGTTTCTACCATCTCTCAGTAATGATGTCAAGTTATGAGTCTAACAATGGATTAACCTCCTGATGGGGTTAGAGCCCTCAAGATCCAGTCACCTTCTCGAAGGCCCCACCTCAGCACACTGCTGCTCTAGGGACCAAGCCTTCAACATATGAGACTTTGGGGAACATTCCAGGCCCAAATCATAATGAGAAGGAAAAGGTAAAACACAACTGCACCTCTTTTTCCCTTCTCAGGTCTGGAACCCATTCTGAGAGCCGTAGAGTCAGGCCTAGAGAGAGGCTCATTCATTCAACAAATGCCTCTCACCTGTGAATGTGTGCCTGGCAGCATATAAGTGCTGGTGATGTGGTCCCTGTTCTCATGAGGCATACATTTCTATTGGGGATAGGTAAATAATGGAGAGAGACAGATGCATTTGTCAATGCCCGGCTCTATTATTCTACTTTTTTAAAAATTTGATATTTTTAGTTGTAGATGGACACAATATCTTTATTTTATTTATTTATTTTTATGCGGTGC
Organism: Marmota marmota marmota; assembly: GCF_001458135.2. Taxonomy (NCBI): domain Eukaryota; kingdom Metazoa; phylum Chordata; class Mammalia; order Rodentia; family Sciuridae; genus Marmota; species Marmota marmota. The sequence continues at coordinate 7,797,822 of NW_026000205.1, forward strand.
TGAGGATCAAACCCAGTGCCTCATACCTGCCAGACAAGTGCTTTACCACTGAGCCACAACCCCAGCCCCTATTATTCCATTTCTTAACCTTGTTTGAAGTGACTACTTAGAGATCATGCCTGAAAAGTAGTTAACACAGAATAGTATATTTTAGGATGTTTTTCGTGTGTGTTTGTAGATTTTGTTTTTCTGGTGTATGTGAAAACTTTTGAACCCCTAGAAATGTTGAAGGCATTAGAGATCCCTTTGTCTAGGCTATTAGTTAATATATTGCCATGTCCTGAACCTCTCTCTCCATATATATTTTCTCCTAAATATGTGTGTGTGTGTGTGTGTGTGTGTACATTTCTGAACTATTTGAGAGAAGTTTTCGGCCATGTCATACTTCACTCTTAAATACCTCAACAGGCATCTCCCAAGAAGAAGGATATTTGCATAAGAACTATTAGCACATCTAAGGAAATGGACATTAACTCTTTTTAAAAAATATTTTTAGTTATAGATGAACACAATGCCTTTATTTATGTATTTTTATATGGTGCTGAGAATAGAACCCAGTACTTTACATGTGCTAGGGAAGCGCTCTACCACTGAGCCACAACCCCAGACCCCCCCCCAATTAACTCTTACATCATTCATTATCCACCTCATTCTCAAATTTCTCCAGTTGTCAGAAAATATCTTTTCAACCTACCTCTTATACCCCAAATCAAGATTCAGTTGCATTTCCCCTTTAATCTGAAACAATATCCCCTGCCCTTAAAAAAAACAACAACATTTTCCGTAATATTAATCAAGCCAAGTATTATTTTTATTTTCATTTTTAAACATTTATTTGTTTGTTATGGTACCCTAGTGCTCAACACTGAAGTGCATTTCCAGTCCTTTTTATTTTTTGAGACAGAATCTTGTTAAATTGCTGACTTCAGGCCTCAGACTTGCAATCCTTCTGCCTCAGCCTCCCGTGTAGCTGGGATTACTGCTGTATGCCACAGAGCCCAGCTCTATTTTTTTTTTTTTTTTTGAGGTGGGATCTCACTATGTTGGTCTCCAATTCCTGGGCTCAAGAGATCCTCCCCTCTTGCCCTCCTGACTAGCTGGCACCACAGGCATGCATCATCACACCTGGCTCTTTTTAAATGTCCCATATTCTAGATTTTTCTGGTTATTTTCTTTGATACAAACTAAACATTTTTGGCAGGAATGCCACATGGGTGAGTATGTGTTCCTTATTGCACATGATCTCAGGCTGCCCCTGAACAGGTGATATCACATATGATCCCTACATTTAGTTGGTTGCTGTCAGATACAATTTTTAATTATCATAGTGCAGCCACTAGATGCCCTCTCCAGAGTCAGGTTATGCCTGTCCACTGTCCCTACTAAGGAAGATCTAGTTGGGCCTGGTAGAGTATTTCCTGATATGCACAATGTCCTGGATTCTATCCCCAGCACCGTAAAGAAAAAAGACCTAGTTGTACCTCTGGCATGGAACATACCAATTCATTGTCACAGAATGTGTCTCTTCTTCCAGGGCCTGGAAAACAGAATCATACTTGAGACCTGACACTCAGTCCTCCCAGTGAGGTCCAAAGACAGGAAAGCACCCAGAATTGGGGGAATCCATAGCAAATCCAGCCTTTACCACTGGAGAGTGACACTTTGCACGCCTAAGAGGTGACTTCCTCTAAGGCTCAGCTGGCCCATTTGTAACCCTAGGTCCCAGCCTGACCTCTGATTTTTCTCTTTCCTCCTAACGTTGTCTCTTTTACTTGTTTGCTTTAGTTGCCTTTTTCTAATGCATGTCTGTCTGCTGGGGACAGGGATTCTCATCAGTTTTGTCCCCTACTGGGTGCACTGCACTGGTGCATAATAGGAACGAAACAAGGAGTTGTTGAACAGATAAGCGCCTGCACATGGGAAGTCCCTCTGGGCTGTCGTGCTACCTGTGCAGGGCATAGGTGGCACTGGCAAAGCTTTTGCAGTCATCCTGTGCTGGGGGTGGGAAAGGACATTGGCTTCAGCCATCCTTTCTGTTTTTACCTCACAGGGGACCAGCCGCTAACTGGGGCCTACACAGTGACTCTGGATGGACGAGGACCCTCAAGGGTCATCTCCAAACATGACCTGGGCCACTTCATGCTGCGCTGCCTCACTACTGATGAGTATGATGGGCACAGCACCTATCCCTCCCACCAGTACGAGTAGGACCCTGTCCCCATCCAGGAGGACGGCATTCTGGGATATGAGACACAAAGAAAAGAACAATAAAATTTGAGCCAAGAGCTTGAAATTATTCAGACAACCTGACAATGGGACTCTCTCTGCCTGTGAGAATTTCAGTGTCTCTGTGTACAATGTTCTAGGTCTCATTCATTCATTTGTTCAGTAAGAGTTTATCAAGTCCCTTCTCTGTGCCCAGCCCCTGTGCACAGAGGAGGTAGCTAGGACCCCTGCTCTCTCTACTGCCATGTATCTCATAGTGCAGTGAGAAAGATAGCCCTGCCACTGACAGTGACAACCCAGCATGGTCAGAGCTCTGATGCATAAAGTACATGGAACAGTGGCATCCCTAAGGGGGTACCTGACCCAGCTTATAGAGCAAGAAAGGTTTTGTGGAAAAGGGATATATGTTCAACCTGAGACCTGGTTTGATAAGACTAATCCAAGAGAAGATTCTAGGGCAGAAGAAATAACAGGAGCAAAGGCCAGGAGGCCAGAAAGCACATAGCTTCTTTGAAGAGTTAAAATTTGTCCCCGACAGTTAATAATACTGCTGCTCAGAGGTGAGAAGATCAGATACAAGAAGCTGGATCATGGGGGCTAAACTGTGCAAAGTCATTGTAAAAAGTTTGAGCTTTATTCTGAGGTTTCATGCAGGAGAGGGATGGGGACAGTCAGGTGTATGTTTTTTAAGGCTTTCTTTGGCTACTGTTTGGAGGTGGATCTGTAGGAGGGGGACAGCCTTGGAGGCTGGGACCAAAGAGCTGAACCAAAGAGCTGAACCAAAGCAGGGGCCTTGGGGAGGACAGAGAAGGTGGGAGGACCTCTCAAGAGCCTGGATGGACAGTCTGTGGGGGAAGGGAGGGAGGACTAATCAACAGGGATTAGTCCACCCGGCTCACTACCCATTTCCCCACCTCTGTAGCCCTAGAAATCCCTTCCAGGTCTGCACTGCAAGCACCAGGACGACTCGACTGACAAATACCAACGCTGGAGAACTGACCTGAGGAGTCTTAAACCTCCTCCCTTTTATGGATGGCTAAATAAAACACCTCCCCTTCCCCTTAGTGAACACTTCTGGAGGGGCTGGAGGGGTTGCTGGGGCAGACCTCAGGAAGCCAGCAGGATTCCATTTCTGCCCTCCCATTTCTGTCACATTGCCCAAGCATTTAATGAACTTTCACTGTGTATGAGCTCTATGGCCTCCCAACAAGATCATCACCGCTGCTCTTTGCTGCCTCTGGATACCAGCATACCAGGCCTGGACCCAATCTGGCACACCCCTCCCCCACACCTCACTTTCCAGGGGGGGCTGCTGCCACAGAACAAACAGTGGGTGACAGAGATAACCCACAGCTCAGACAGTGATGGCCCAGGACTGGGATGGCAAAAAGGTGGTGGTGGGGGGTGTCACAGGAAACCATGGGCACCCAAAATTGGCCGGATCTAGCCTATGAGTGAGGACTTCTGGGAGGAGGAAACCTTGGAATTTTTTTGTTTTGAAGTACTGGGGATAGAACCCCCGGGGTGCTCCACTTCCCAGCCCCGATTATTTTTTACTTTCAGACAGGGTCTCACTAAATTGCCAAGATGGCTGCGAGTTGCTGATGAGTTGCTGAGATTACAGGAATAAGCCACCGCCTGACTTGGAGATGGATTCTTAGAGAGGTAGTCTACTTCAGGACAAGGAAACAAACTTAAAGAGCCCTCTTTCTCTCTCTCTCTTTTATTTTTTTTCTCTCTCTCTCTTTTATTTTTTTTAATTTTTATTTATTTTTTAGTTGTAGTTGGACACAGTACCTTGATTTTATTTATTTTTATGTGGCGCTGAGGATCGAACCCAGCGCCTCACGCATGCTAGGTGAGAGCTCTACCGCTGAGCCACAACCCCAGCCCTCTCTTTCTCTTTTTTAATTTTAAGTTGTAGGTGGATACAATGCCCTTATTTAACTTGTTTTTATTTTTATGTGGTGCCGGGGATGGAACCCAGTGCCTCACGCATGCGCGGCAAGCACTCTACCACTAAGCCACAACCCCAGTCCCCCATTCTCATTTTTGAGTGCGTGCTATGGAACTGTCATGTTGCTGGTACTGAAGATAAAGCAGCGAAGAAAGCGGACAAAATCCCTTAATTCGTGCTAAGGGAAGACTGGAGCCATTTTAGAAAAACTGAAAGTGAAAGTTTTAGAAAAACTGAAAGTGATGTCTCTAGCGTGGGGGAGAGGCTCACAGGCCAGATCGTGAAGGGCTTTGAGGCAAAAGCTTAAGGAATCTGGAATTTTCAAGGCTGTGGGAAGCCATGAAAAGCTTCCAGCAGCAGAGGGGCCATCCTGAGACGAAGAATGGAGTGCCAGAGGGATTCCACGGGGGACCACCAGAGGCCGTGCTGAGAAGTGTGCGGGATTAAGAAAGGGCTGCAACTTCTTACAGTTGTCAGGCAGGGAGGGAGGACCCAGGCAGCGAGGGGGCGGGGCCGTGGTCGCCCAGGCAACACAGGCCGCGCAAAACTATTGGCTAGCGTTTAGCTACATCATCCGCCCCCCCCCCACCTCCGCTACAGTGCTAGCCTTAGGAACACCCAGGGCGGGGCCTCTGCCAGTGCTCAGCCCCGCCCACCTGAAAAGCAGGGAGTGGGGCGGGTGCCTACAGGTCTAACTCGGCAACGGGGTCCCGGCCTGGTATAAAGGGACCGTAGACAGCAATACTGACGATCTTGGTACAAAGACCGTAGCTAAATTGAAGGGAGCGGCTTTGACTGCTCTCCACTACCCTCCGTCCTGGACCCTAGCGATGCAGTTCTGCCCATGACCGCTCGGAATCCTTTAAATGGTCGCGGGCGCAAGAGAGGGGAGGAGAGGGGAGTAGGGCGGGTTGGGCGGGTCGGGTCTCCGGGCGTCCGACGGTGGCTCCGCCCAGCCAATCGGAGCCCCGCGGTGGGCAGGATTCCAGCCAATCTTGGCTCGCGGCTAGGCTCCGGGGCGGAGCTGGGTGGTTTGAGGCCAGGAGGAGAGGCCCCCGGGAGGTGAGCTAGGTCTCTACTCCGCACTGGTGGGTCGGTACGCGGTAGGCTTTCCAGGAGGTGGTCATTGCGAACCTGGCATCCGAGGTGAGGAGTGGCCACTTGATTTGGGATTTACCTTGGGTTGGGGGATGTAGAGGCGTGCTCCAGAGATTAGTGGAGGTGGGGTCTGGGCGGGAGTGGAGGGCGCAGATTAAAGGTGACTGATAAGGTGTGAAGAGTTTGAGGACCAGAGACTGAGTTCGCGATCCAGGGCGGGAGGTGAGGCAGGATTTTCAGATGGAGGAAATTTGAAGCTGCGACATGGAGTAATTGGAGAAGCCAGAGAACCCGGGGAAGGAACTTTTGGGGCAGGGTGTCTTAAAGATTCGAAGACAGTTTAGATTTCCCCGATGGGCTGAGTTCGGGGCTCCGTAGTATTCTGGTTAAGGTGTGAGAAATTGAAGGCTGGTATCATGAACATTTGGTGAAACCAGAGAACTAGAGTCAAGGGATCTTAAAGAGTCCAAGACGCTGTGGCGGAGAAGAAGTGCTCACGGAGAGAGTTCAATGTTCGGGTCTTGAAGACGGACGGAGAGTTTGAGCTGAGATCTAGGGACCTTTCAAAGGGGAAAATTAGGAGAGTTTAGGGAGGTCTCAAAATTGATATCCCAGTCGCCCCAACGAGGTGGATATAAGAGCATCTGTCGTCTTTGAATGCCTGGGTCTCTGGACCGGAGAGAAGTCTGGAGAAGAATCCCTTACCTTTGGGGGTTTTAGGGACCGCGGAAAAGCACTTTTAGAGTTGAGCTGGGTGGGGGAGGGGTGTTCCGGGCGTGGAGCTCAGACTCGCCGCCCCGGAGGCAAGAGAGGGCGGGGCTCGCCTGGCGCCCGGCAGCTGGACGTCCGGGTTCCCTTCCCCCCACAACCGGGACCCCTGTGCGCATGCCCTAAGGGCGGTAGGGGCGTGGTTTTGTCCCGTTGGCGAGCGGGGCCCTCTGGGGATTGTAGTGCGAATTCTTGATCTGTTTGTGCGTGGCGGCTATTGGTCCACATTTCCCAGAAGCACCTGGGTCCAATTGGGGCGTTCCTGGGTGCTGAATATAGACCCAGGGAGGGGCGGAGCCTGTGGGACACCAAAGTTTCATTGGGTGGATCGCTAAGGGGCGGGTCTTGGCGTTACTTGAGTTCTAGCAAGTTTTCCTGTGGGGTGCGCTTTGGGGGAAGCTGAAGGCGCCGAGGGAAAGAATGAGGAAGGTCCTTTCCCTGCTCTTTGGAGTGCTCCCAGGCAGTTAGGAAAGAGAAAAGGGACAGACTATCCTCCCTGTAAGAAAAACAACCGACAAATAGGTGCACTAACATTCTCCAGGTAGCACGAATAAAACTACTGAGCTGGGCGCGGCGGAGCAAGCCTGTAATCCCAGCGACTTGGAGGCTGAAGCAGGAGAAAGGCAATTTCGAGGCCAGCTGGGCAACTCGGAGAGACCCTGTCTCAAAGTGGAAAAAAGGACAGGGGATGTGGCTCAGTGGTAGAGTGCTCCTGGGTTTGGTGCCCAATACAAAGAAAACAACTATTGAGCTGGTGTTGGGGAATCAGTGATAAAGCCTTTGCCTAGTGTGCACTGGGCCTTGGGTTCATCCCCTGCACGATGCAGGGGTGGGGATAGGGTGGATGAAGGGAGGGAGACCGACTATTGAACAAATGAATTAATTCGAACGAATAAATTAATTCTTGTTCATTAAGTACTTTCTGCTGTGTGTTGTGCCTTGTACATATTACACATTAGGTGTCTCCTTGACTATGTGGTGGAAAGTATTTTCACAATCTCCATTTTACAAATGAGTCCCACAGAAGTGACCTCACATCATTTCCCAAGATCACACAACTGAGCAGTGTCCAAGGCAGAGTTCAGACCTGGAATTCTCTACTTCTGATCCAGGTCTCTGTACTCCACACCTATCGGGTGGGTGAGGTGTCTGAAGAAATTAGTATTATGGAGAATAGTTTTAAAACTCTGAAGGACTGGGCTGGGGTTATAACTCAGTGGTAGAGCACTGGGTGAGGTGAGGCACTGGGTTCAATCCTCAGCACTGCATAAAAACAAATAAAATAAAGGTTAAAAAAAAATTCTGAAGGACTTGAGTTGGGATCTTGAGTTACTCTGCAGATGAGGAGATTGATTTTTTTAAAATATATTTTTAGTTGTAGATGAACAGAATTCCTTTATTTTAATTTTATGTGGTGTTGAGGATCAAACCTAGTGCTTCACACATGCTAGGCAAGTACTTTACCACTGAGCTACAACCCTAGCCCCAAAGAGATTGATTCTTATGGATGTAAATTCATTGTTACAGCACACAACAAGCAAATAAGGGGTATTCAAACCCAGCTATGTTTAAAAGTCCACGTCTTGTTTTATTTCCTTTTTTTTTTTTTTTGGTACTGAGGTTGAACCCAGGGGTGCTGTACCACTGACCTAAGTCCCAAGCTGTTTCTACTTTTTGAGACAGGGTCTCACTAAGTTGCACAGATTGGCTTGAAACTTGGACTCCTGCCTGCACTCAGCTCCCATCTTATGTTCTTAATCACATGCATTTATCACTTTCTTAAATTTGTAGGATTCTGGCTATGTGCATTTTAAAAGTCACTCCCAAGGGGCTAGGGTTGTAGCTCAGTGGTTGAGCACTTGGCTTGCATATGTGAGGCACTGGGTTCAATCCCTAGCATCACATAAAAAAAATAAATAAATATTAAAAAAAAAAAAGTCACTCCCAATTCCACAGTCCTACCTGGAAAAGTGGGATCCGAATGACCATGTATCTGTACTTGCCCTTCGTTTCTTCATAGAGCATCATGGTGGGAGGCCTGAAGAGGAAACACTCAGATTTGGAAGAGGAGGAGGAGGATGAAAAGTGGGACTGGAGTCCAGCAAGCCTTCGGAGCTGCCAACAAGCTCTGCTACGCATCTCCCTAGACAAAGTCCAGCGCAGCCTGGGCCCCCGAGCACCCAGCCTCCGCAGGCATGTCCTCATCCACAACACCCTACAGCAACTCCAGGCTGCCATTCACTTGGCTCCAGCACCTGCCCTGCCCCCCGAGCCCCTCTTCCTGGGCGAAGAAGATTTCTCCCTGTCCACCACCATCGGCTCTATCCTCAGGGAGTTGGAGACATCCATGGATGAGACAGAAGCACCTCAGAATCCAGTGGCTCCCCCAGGCCTCCAGAACGAAGTGCTACCCCAACCTGACCCAGTCTTCTTAGAAGCTCTGAGCTCCCGGTACCTGGGGGACTCTGGCCTGGATGACTTCTTTCTGGACATTGACACATCTGCAGTGGAAAAGGAGCCTGCACTGGCCCCCCCAGAACCTCCTCACAACCTCTTCTGTGCCCCAGGGTCCTGGGAGTGGAATGAACTAGATCACATCATGGAAATCATTCTAGGATCCTAAAAACTACCAAGGGGACAGAACCCTTCCTCACGGCGGCCACAGTGGGCTGGATCCCTGGATGCAACTTGTGTGTTTTGATGGGGGCTCCAGATAGTGACTACGGTCTCCTTTCCTCCCATTTCAGGGTTCCACAAACTTACTTGCATGTGTGTGTGTCTGGTTACCCCCGCCTTCTGTGAAGGTGGGTCTTCCTGAATTAATTTATCTGTTCCAAATGCCTTAATGAGACTCTGTTTCTGGGAGTCTGACTTCTCACATTTCTTCTGCCTTTCCTCCAGTTCCCACTCCCCTTGTGACCACTGGGTCCTCAGGGAAGATAAAGTGGGGCCTGTCAACAGTGGCAGGGGTGTGCTGCCAGGTTGCTCTAGAAACCCAGGCTCTGCCTCTTGAGGGAGTGGGAGGGGCTGGTCTCCTTCCCCCAGGCTGAACCCCACTTCCTTGGCAGGACCCCAGCCCCAGCAGCTTCCTGATTCAGAACCAGGCCGGACCACGTGCAATAGGGTGGAAACCAAACTGCTCCATGCCGCGTTATTTAAAAAGAAAGGCAGGGTTTGTGGTGGCTTTTTTTTTTTTTTTTTTTTTTTTTTTTTTTTTTTTTTTTTTTTTTTT
>NW_026000205.1:7808457-7812165 GCF_001458135.2 Marmota marmota marmota
TTTTTTTTTTTTTTTTTTTTTGATTGTTTGTAATTTTTTTTTATTTTAAATAAAAGTATTTTGAGAGGAGTGGTGTTGCCTTAAGTTTCTAAACTTCATTGGGTGCTGATGGGAGGGACCTGGGAAGTTCCCCAGGCACCTGCACGTTTCCCTGCTAAAGGTAAGGCGGGAGTATCCTTGTACCTAACAGTTACTGAGTGCTTGTTGAGGGTACTGTTTTAACCACTTTATTTGAATTAAGTCCTTTAATCCTACATCCTTATATAGCAGTAAGTACTGTTATCACATTTTCCTTAGAAAACAGATTCAGGGGCTGAGGGAGTGGCTCAGCTGTAGAGTGCTTGCCTAACATGGGCGAGGCCCTGGGCACTACAAAAAAACAAATGTGAAGTTCAAAGGCTAAGTCACTTGTTATTCAAGGTCACAGTTGAGGAAGACCAAGGACTAAGGAGACAGGGTTTAAAGTGAGTTGGCCTCCAGAGCTTTCTTGTTTGGTGGTAGTTTTGCCACACCTGGGATGGAACCCAGGGCCTCTGGCATGCCAGGTGAAGTGCCTGAAGGGCCCTGGGCTGAGTTACATCCCCAGCAAAAGCTTTGCCCTTAGCCATTGAGTTTATGATGCTTCTTGATAGATTTAAACTTCCTGTGGAATGGACTGGGGCTATAGCTCAGTGACAAACAGAGTGTTTGCCCAGCACATGTGAAGCACTGGGTTCTATCCTCAGCACCACATAGAAATAAAGGCATGCTATCCATCTACAAGTACAAAAAAAGAAAAAAAAAAGTCAAACTTTTCATTGTTATGAACTATGCTGTTGAGGCCCAGAAGGGAAAGATCATGCCCACAGACATCCACACCCTCCCAGTCCTGAAAGCAGAGCTTTATTTTTTGGTATGGGGATTGAATTCAGGGGCACTCAACCACTGAGACACATCCCCAGCCCCACTCTGTATTTTTTATTTAGAGACAGGGTCTCACTGAGTTACTTGGCACCTCACCATTGCTGAGGCTGGCTTGGAACTTGCAATCCTCCTGCCTCGGACTCCCAAACTGCTGGGATTACAGGCGTGCGCCACCAAGCCTGGCTGAAAGCAGATCTTTTTAGGAGACTGCCAGGAAGCAGAGCCCTGCCTGAGTTAAGGAACAGATACTTTGTTTGGGAGACACAAACCCTGCCTGGACAGAGTGGGGGCGGAAAGAAGGGAGGCCAGAGGGAAGGCAATGTCATACACTCCCGCATGACCATTCCCAGGTGAGTTTATTCAGCATTAGGGACTTTTCTGACCCAGGCACTGTGGTGCACACCCATAATCCTAGGTACTCAGGAAGCTGAGGGAGGAGGATTTCAAATTCAAGGAGAGCCAAGGCAATGTAGAAGACCCTGTCTCAAAAAAAAATAAGACTAGGGGTGTAACTCAGTAGTAGAGTACCCTTGTGTTCAATCCTCAGGACCCCCCCCCCAAAAAAAAAAAAAAAAAAGAATAAAGTGACTTTATTCTAGAGTTGCCAGGAGGAACCATACCTAAGTATATCATTGGCAGGCAGAGAAAGGATGAGGATTTTGCCTGTGGTTTCTGGCTCATCCAAATATCTCACCCTGAGGGGGGCATTGTAGTTAAGTTAAAAATTAGACAGGTTACCTGAGGTAGATGTCAATCTAGAGAGAGAGGGAGGAAGTGACTAGGGGGATCTCAAGAAAGCACAGAAGGCCTGCATTCCAAGATGGATGCCAATTGAATCATGTCTTCCTGTTCCTGAAATCTCCAGTTATCTCTTGTCCTACTCAGAATAAAACCCCTACTCGACCGAAGCCTGTGTTAACTCTCACTCCTGACAACTTCCCCCTTTCATCTTTCACTCTCCACTCAACTCTATCATGCTGGTCTCTTTAGACCCCAAGCTTATTTTCCACCCCAGGGCCTTTTGCACTTACTAGTAAATCTACCCAGAGGACACTTCCCCACAGCTTCACCAACCCAAACGTCACTTATCCTTCCTAACATGACATGTCCAGGGGTACCACCACACTACCACACATCCTGTTTGACTTTCTTTTGCTTTTTTTCTTTTCTTTTCCTTTTTCAGTACTGGGGCTTGAGCCCAGGGGTACTCTTCCACTGAATCCCTGTCCCCAGCCCCTTTTGATTTTGAGGCAGGGTCTGGCTAAATTGCTGAGGCTATCCTCAAACTTGCCATCCTCCCACCTCAGCCTCCTGAGTTACTGGGACTACAGGTGTGTGCCACCTCACCCTCCTGTTCTCAGTAGCGCCTACCTACCCAATCCCAAGTTATTTATTACCTATTTATGATAGCCTCTCTAGCCTCCACCTCTCTATTGGAAACCGAGAGGAGAGACGGTGTTGGGTTTTGCCCAGCTGTATCCTCCCCGACTACCCAGGACATAGAACTATAGCAGGCACAGGTGGGTAACCAAAAATTATTTGTTGACATTGGGGAAAAAACCCTCCAGACCTTGAATAGCCACCCCTCCCTCCCACCTCTCTTAACTCACCTTTCACACACATTACTCCTTGCTTTAGCCACACTAGTCCCTGCTAGTCCTCAAATGCCATTCTACAGTAATATCTGCTTTACAGAGCAAGGTGTGCAGAATGTGTATACGGGGAGCCTGATGCACCCCAGAGACTCAATAATGGCTCATATTTGTTGCATGTCTGCTGTGGGCCGGGCACATGAATAAAATGGACAAGTCCCATTGGCAGGAATGATCATGGCAGGAAAGTGAAATAAACATTAAAAAGAAGCTAAAAGCTGGGCGTGGTGACTCAGGCCTGGAATTCCAGGGGCTTGGGAGGCTGAGACTGGAGGATCCCAAGTTCAAAGCCAGCCTCAGCAACTGAGCAAGGACCTAAGGAACTTAGTAAGACCCTGTCTCAAAATAAAAAAATAAAAAGAGCCATGGATGTGGCTTAGAGTTGAGCAGCCCTAGGTTTTATCCCCAATAAAAAAAAAAAAAAAAAAAAAAAAAAGTTAAAATGTAGACTGTCAGGTGATGATAAATATTGTGGAAGAAGACAGGGAAGTGATAGGGTGTTGCTATTTAGATGAGATGGCCAGTGATGGCTTCACAGAAAAGGTGACATTTAGGTAAAGACCTGAGGAGGTAAGGGGTGAGCCAGGTGATTACAGCTCAGGTAGAGGAAATAGCCAGTGCAAAAGGCCCTGAGGTCAGAGCCTGAGTAGGAGGTCTGAGGGTCAGTGTGCAGGGTCAGGGGGCCAGAGCAGAGTGAGCCGCGGGCCAGAATACCAGGAGAAGAGGTGCAGGAGGTGAGGGGGCAAATCAGGAAGGGTCTGGTGGGAGTTTCAGCTTCACCCTGAGTGACAAGGAAGCCAAGGGAGGATGTTCAGCAGAGGAGGGATGAAACCTGACTCACCTTTTTCTTAGAACTCTCTTTTTGACTTCCCTAAAGAGAACCCAGAGAAAGGGGAATCCGGGAGGTTCTTAGTACCCCGGGCGAAGCCAGGATCAGAAGCACCCCCACTTTCCAGGTGAACGAACTGAAGCCCAACTCCTGCCCTAATGTCGCACCTGTCAAGGAACTGGCCACAGAAGTGGAAAGGCTGGCCCTGCCGAGGGAACCCTGGGGGCAGAGTCCACGTTCCCCAACCTGCCTCCTGCACGGTCCTGCGCCAGGGGATGGGCTGGGTCGCTCGCCCCCGGGGCGTGGCACGGAGCTCGGTCCCTC
>NW_026000205.1:7813624-7820125 GCF_001458135.2 Marmota marmota marmota
CGGGGCGGCCGGCTGGGGGCGGGACGCTCCCCTGACCACCCTTCTCCCTCCCTTCCTCCCTCCCCAGCTGGCGGTGGCTTCTCCTCGGCCGGCCAGCCGGGCCTGGTGGCTTCGCTTCTGGTTTCCTTTCCCAAGGCCCCGGTCCGCTCTTCCTCCCTCCCCACAGCCTTTGAATTCCTGGCTCCTTCTCCACTTTCTGGTTCCATCTCCAGTGTCACCTCCTCGGGAAGGCTCCCTCGGGGACCACCCTGGCCACAGGCCCCTCTGTCATTCTGTCCTATTTTGTTTTCTTCGAGTCAGAAATTATTTCTCTCGTTCATTCATCTTCCAGGGTCTTGGAATCCCACTGGGAGTGAGGTCCCTAGATTGTGCCCTCCTCCTCGGCATCTCCCAGTCCAGTTACACTGGCCTCGCCGCCAACAGCACCTCAGGGCTTTTGCATGGGCTCTTTCCTTCTCCAGGAGTTTGATTAACTCTCTCATTTCCTAGGGACTCTGCTCAAATGTCACCCCTTCAGAGAACCCCTTTCCCCTCCTCAAAGTTGCACTCCCTTTCATTACGACCTCCCCCGTGCTGTGGGTTTCCCTAGCGCTTATCAGCTCCTAAAATACTATGTAATTTAAGTTTATGGTCCATCTCCTCCCACCAGGAATTTTGATCTACAATTTCACTAGCATATCTTCAGTGTCTGGTCCACAGAAGAGGCTCAATGCAGAAAGGTTTGTGGATCAGTTTGTGGATCATATTTCTTTCCTCTCTACATCCCCTCCCCTGATCTAGTGCTGTACCCCTGTCATCAACAGTATCCATCCGGGGCTGGGGTTGTGGCTCAGCCCTACAGCGCTCACCTGGCATGTGCGAGGCCCTGGGTTCGATACTCAGCACCACATAAAAATGAAATAAAGATGTTGTGTCCACAAATATTAAAAAATAATTTAAAAAAAAACAGTATCCATCCATAATAGGTGCTCAAAAAGTACATGTTAATCAAATGATTTCTGTAAGCTCTTCTTCAGTGTATAGCCTGAAAGAAGCCACTTGGAGACTCTCTGAGCCTCATTTTTGCCAGGTCATAAAAATGGATTGTGGGTAGAATTATGGGATTTGCCTAACAGGAGCCTGGTTCAAATTAGCATCTTTACTCTGTTTTTATTATGAAATTCAAACACATAGAAAAGGGAAAAAATATTCTGAGCACACAAATAGACTCCCAACTGGATTAATAGTTGTTAACATTTTGCTAAATTGCCGTTATCTATACATACACGTGTGTGTTCGGTTTTTATTGGGGAGATTGTTATTGTTTTTGCCAAAACAACAAAGAATAAATTGCAGACATCTTGAAATTCTACCTCCCCCCCACTTTGGGGAATTGAACCTAGGGCCTTGCTCATGCAAGGCAAATGCCCTACCACTGAACTGCACCGGGCATCTCTTAAGAATAAGAACATGGAGCCAGGTGCAGTGGTGAAAGCCTGTAATCCTAGCAACTTGGGAGGCTGAGGCAGGAGGATCACAAGTTCAAAGCTAGACTTAGCAAAAAAGCAAGGTGCTAAGCAACTCAGTGAGACCCTGTCTCTAAATAAAATACAAAATAGGGCTGAGGATGTACCTCAGTGGCCAAGGGCTCCTGAGTTAAATCCCTGGAACCCCCCACCCTAGACAATAAGTAAATAAAAATTTAAAAACAAAATGGGGATGTGTATCATTGGTTAAGCACCCCAGGATTCAATCCCTGGTACATAAATAAATAAATAATAAGAACATGGGGGCTGGGGATATAGCTCAGTGGTAGAGTGTTTGCCTAGCATATGTGAAGCCCTCGGTTTCATTCCCAGTATCACAAGAGAACATGAGATGGTGAAGAGGCACACATCTGTAATTCCAGCAACTTGGGAGGCTGAGATAATTCCAAGTTGGAGGCCAGCCTCAGCAACTGAGAGACTCTGTATCAAAATAAAAAGGGTTAGGGATGTAGCTCAGTCTTAAAGCACCCCTGGGTTCAACCCCCCAGTACCAAAAAACAAAAACAAACAAATAAACAAAACACCCAGACGTTTTTGTTACCCTTATTCTAAAGAGGAAACCCTGAGACTCTAAGGGATTAAAACACTTGCCCAAGATCGCATAGCTACTTAGGGAACAGAGACCAAGATGTGACAAGGGATATTCCATTCCCACTTAACCTTTGTACTCTTAACCACAGCTGAATTCAATTGTCCAGCCTTTGCTAAGTCTGGTATAGTGCTCTTCACAGATACAATTTTATTTGAACTTTCCCAATTCGTTTTTTTTTTTTTTTTTTTTTTTTGGGGGGGGGGTTGTTTGTTTGTTTTAGGTCCTAGGGACTGAACCAGAGGCACTTAACCGCTACACCCCCAGCCCTTTTTATTTCTTATTTTTGAGACAAGGTCTTACTAAATTACCTAGGACCTCACCAAGTTGCTGAGGCTGGCCTTGAATGTGTGACACTCTGGCCTCAGCTTCCAGAGTCGCTGGGATTACAGGCATGCTCCACCTCGCCCACCTAACTTTGCTAATGCTTAAAAGTTAGGCAAGAGAATCCCCATTTAACAGACTGTGTATGGCTCAGAGAGGTCAAGTATTTTTCCAAGGTCACACACGGAGCGAATAGTGAAACTAGGCGACTCTAGCCTAGAGTGTAGACCCCTACTGAGGCTGTGTACGTAAGAACCTCAATTGCTTGGCTTGACAGGTGCATGAGTAGATGTGAAGAATCTGCACTTTCAAAGGCCGAAAAGCCCCTATGCGCCACCGTCCCACAGGGCAAATAGCCACCGGTATTTACCCGCTTCCCTGAAGCAGCTACCCGGGCATGCGCCTTGAAGGCAACCTCCCCTCCTTTTGAATCTGCCCCATGCCGGCTCCGCCCATCACCGTCCAGGGCCTATCCCTGGGGTGAAGGGCGGGGCCGCCACGCGAGTGGGCGGTAGCTAAGGGTAGTCAGGAGTCCCGAGTCGTGCTCCAGAGTCAGAGCTGCGTCTCCCGACCCAGGCGCCGGTTGCTGAAGGAGAGCGAGCGAGCGATGCTGCTGCCGCGGCTTTCTGATTGGCTGCGGGTGGCTACCTCTTTGTTCTGATTGGCAGCGAGTGAGCTGGGTATGTAAATGAAGGGGCCTGGGGAAAGAAGGGGTACCGGTGACCGGTCTTTTGGTGTGTTCGATTCCCGGGTCAGACAGATGAGTACCGGGGCTGCCCGGATCGAGATGCCCGGGATCGAGACTCTCGGCTTATACGTGCCGCCTGCCCCAGCCGGGCTGGGTGAATCACGCAGCAGCCCGAGAAGGGGGCGGAGGCGCCGGCTCCCTGGCTCCGGCTGCGTGACTCACCCGCCCCCGCCGCCGCCGCTTCAGGAGGAGCCGCCTCCACTGCCTTCCGGAAACGAGGGGAGGCCAGAATCGAAGAAGCGCCGGCCGGGGTCTCGGCCTGCACGGCCCCGAGTGGCAGGCAGAAACCGTAGGCAGGACTCGGGGCCGTGTAAAGAGTCAGGGTCAGAGGGACCGGAATCCCCGGGGGAAAGCCGGCCTGGGCGCCGCTAGGGGGCGCCGGGAGTCGGGGGGCGGAGTCGGGGTGGGGGCTGAATTCCTGTGGTTCCGGACTGCAGGTCTTGGGGAAAGGCGGCAAAGATCCAGTTTTGAGTAGTGCGGTGGTTCACCCTTAGGATCTTGCTAGACAACGTACCGGGGACTGGACCCCGCAGTCTTAGTGGCCCCCAAAGTAGGTTGGGCCAGGGGTCCAAAACTCCAGCCGCCCCCCACTCCGGGAAGAGTGTTAGTCCTCAAACGTCTCTCAGTGACAGACCCACGGTGTCCAGCAGGATTTCGCGGCAAGCCCCGTCTCCCGAATAAGCCCTGAATCGAATCGATCAACTTTCTCAAGCCATCAGCATCACAGGTCCCTACTAGTGCAGCAGCCACTGAATGGGTCTCAGGCCCACCCCACAGTCCCCCAGCCCCAAAGGGCATCTTCTGGAAACCTAATCAGCTCACAGCACCACTCCCCTCCCTGCTTGAACCCCCTCAATGACTCCCTGCCACACTCAAAATCCACACTCCTCTTCTGCCTGCTCCCCACCCCCACTTGGACTCCTACTTGTCACACTCTGGACACCAATCACACTGGTCTTTTTTCAGTTCAGGCTTATCCAGCCTGTGGGTATTTCTTTACTTTTGTTCCCTCTCTTTGGAATATTTTCCTTCATTGTGTCAGCTCCTTACAGGTGCCTATACTGATCATCTCCAGGACCTTTTAAGTATCTTCCCATCCCTATCTGTGCATTTCCTGTATTTGTGTATTATTTGACACATAGTAGACACTCAGTAAATATGCTATACAAAACCTGCTTTGGGGGCTAGGGATATAGCTCAGTTGATATGCACAAGGACCTGGGTTTAATCCCCAGCACCGCAAAAGGAAAAAAAAAAAATGTCAAAATCTGCTTTTTAAAATTATCTTAAAAGGTTGAATATTGGTCATTCCACATGGTCCACTGAAGAAACAAACAAAATAATATTATTGAGTATCAATGAGTAATTACCAGTACCAGACAATGTTGTAAGTGCTTTTGGTTTATCTCATTTAATCCTTAAAACTTATAGACATCATTATTAACCATAACTTAAAAGTTCTTTTAGAAAATCTAGACTCAGGTTAAATAATTTGCCCAAGATCACACTGGCAGGGTGTAAATTCTAGATCTGCTTGCCATAACTGAAGGGCTTCTCCCTCCCTGCAGACAATGCTGAGCAAGGGTCTGAAACGCAAGCGGGAGGAGGAGGAGGAGGAGGAAGAGAAGAAGGAGGAGGAGGAGAAGGAAAAGGAAACCCTGGCAGTGGACGCCTGGTGGCTGGATCCTGGCCACCCAGCAGTGGCACAGGCACCCCCAGCTGTGGCCTCCAGCTCCCTCTTTGACCTCTCTGTGATCAAACTTCACCACAGCCTGCGACAGAGTGAACCAGACCTACGGCACCTGGTGCTGGTGGTGAACACCCTGCGGCGTATCCAAGCATCCATGGCACCCACAGTTGTCCTGCCATCTGTGCCCAACCCACCCCCGGCCCCCAGCATGGATGATAACCTGCTGGCCAGCTCTGATGCCGCCCTCTCGGCCTCTGTGGCCAGCCTCCTGGAGGACCTCAGCCACATTGAGGACCTTAACCAGGCTCCACAACCACCAGCAGATGAGGGGCCTCCAGGCCGCCCCATTGGAGGAGCCCCACCCAGTTTGGGTGCCTTGGACCTGCTAGGCCCAGCCACTGGCTGTCTGTTGGACGATGGGCTCGAAGGCCTATTTGAGGACATTGACACCTCCATGTATGACAGTGAACTTTGGGCACCAGCCTCTGAGGGTTTCAAACCCGGCCCTGAGGATGAGCCAGGCAAAGAGGAGGCTCCAGAGCTGGATGAGGCTGAGCTGGACTACCTCATGGACGTGCTGGTGGGCACACAGGCGTTGGAGCGGCAGCCGGGGCCAGGGCGTTGACCCCCAGAACTGGGATGGTTGTCTGGCACCTGAATCGAGCCTGATGGCTGGACCAACCCCCCTTGGAAAGACATAGCTGGCTCCTTAGCACAGATAGGGGGGCTTGGGCCACTTTGGAGAGAATGAATCCAGTCCTGGGCACATTACATGTGTCCTCTTTTGTTGAGGCTGGTGGAAGAGGACTGACCCCTAGTGATGGAATGACAGGGCCTGGTGGCTGGAGTGTGATTGGGTCAGGCCCCATGCTGGACTGAATCCTGTGGGGTCACAGTCTGGGCTATTCCTTCCCTAATATGGGAGGAGATAGCAACTCATTTTTTGAAATTAAAACCAGGCCCTAGGAAGTCTCCAGTCTGTGTGTTTCTTTGTCTCTTCTAAGCACTTGACATGTTAACTTAATCCTATAGCAACCCCACAAGATGGGGATTCTTATTATGATCCCCATTCTACAGGTGAGAAAACCAAGGCTCTGGGAGGTCATCATGGGGGAGGTGGGTTTCACATCATGAACTTTACTACTGAACTGAGCCCAAAAGCTGGCTAACTAGTTTGGCAACTGGCCAAACTCCCCAGAACATACTTAACTTGGTTTGCATTTTGCCTGTGTGTGCAGTCCTTCCTTGTGTACCTTGAGGGGAGAGGGGGAGGAGGTCCCCAGAGTGGCCCAGAATTGAAAACAACACAAAGCTGGAGGCTGGACAGAGCTGCTTCTGAGAGCAATGACAGTTCTCCAGGAACCTGGTGAAAGAGCGGGAGGTGCCCGCCAGTTTTTCAAAATAAAACCCACTCCACGTCTCTCTTTGGGGAAAGAACAGGGCACTTTAGAGGCCTCCAAAATAAAGTCCCCAAGCTTGGTGGCTGGACCGAAGGGAGGGCCCTCAGGGGCAGGCAGGCAGTTGGCTTTCCTTGTAGAAGAAACCCAGGCCCAGGCAAGCCGGGGCCACCTGCCTGACTGTCGGTGTGATAGGCTGGCCGGAGCGCGCCGGGTGTCTGCGGCCG
>NW_026000205.1:7820413-7856993 GCF_001458135.2 Marmota marmota marmota
AGTCGCCGAAACGCCGGCCGGGGGACAGCAAAACGTGGGCCGACCCCGGTGCCTCCCCGCGGGCCGGAAGCTTCGGGGAGCGGCGGCGGGATGAGCCGGGGGAGGCGGCGAGCTGCGGCGGCCCCCGGGGCCGGGAAGGGGCGGGCAGAGCGCGACTTCCTGGAGGAGCAGAGGAAGCGGTGCCCATTTCTGGAAGTGGAGGAGGCGGGCTGGGCCGGCGGGTGGAGATGACCGTAGGGAGCCGGTGCCTAGATGGAGCGTGTTTCGGGGTCCTGACTCCAATCCCTGGTGACCCCAACGCCTGGGCAACTGGACTCCGGCTTTTGTCCCAGATGGAAATCTTGGGGGCCTAGGCTGAGCTCAGCAGCGCCCCCTGGTGTCCAGTTTGGAGTTCTGTGTCCTGTGCGGAATGGGGGTGTCAGCCAACCCCAGACCTCTGTTTACAGCATACTGGGGCTTGTTTCTTGAAATCTCTGGGGGCCAAACTGGGGGTAGTCTGTGAAACCCATAGATGCCGCTAGCCAGCCCATCTATGAAAGAGGCATGGTCCAGGCACAGAGTAGGTACTCAGGAATCTTTGCTGAATAAGGGAAGGTGAAAGAGGAGGGAAGGAGTGAGGAAAAGGTGGCCAAGGACAGTGGACCGCACTCTCCTCGGTGTCAAGGAAGTGTTTGCAGAAGGGAGCTGGCCTGGGGGGTGTCATGGCCAGAATACACAAAGGCCCTGTGAAAAGCAGTGGCAGCACCAGGACTGGCGTCTCAGTTCAGAATGGTGTGGGCCCTGGAATCTGCTGGCTGACGTGGTGTGGCCTCCTAGGGTCGAGCTTGAGGGTGGAGTGGCACACCAGAGTCTACGCAGCCATCCAGGGGGTCAGACCTGGGGAAGGAGAAGCAGGTCCTCAAGCCCTACAGGCCCATCATAAACCCAAGATGCCAAAGGGATGGAATCAGGGCTGATCCAGCCCATGAGGTGCTTTTGTGCAAAAGACACACCCCTTCCTCAAGGCACTTGGCCTCCACCTGCCAGAAAATTGTCATAATAAGTATGTGAACCCATAGCACCTGAAACACACCTCTTAAATATGGAACCAACGTGCAGTGCACAACCTGTGCAACTTTACCCAGAGGCACTGGAGAAAGGGCGCGTCGCTGGCTAAACAGGCACAGTGAAAAACATGCTACAGAAATGATGCTCACAGATGCTATTGAATCAATGAGAGAAAGAGAAGAGGCTGTGCTTGAAAGCCAGACCTCCTGGGTTTAACCCAGCTTTGCCAATCTGCCTCTTAACTTCTCTGGGCCTCCAAGTCCTCATCTGTAAACTGCGACAATAATAGTGTCCACCCTAAAGGGAGGCTGTTCTTGGGAAAAGGGAAACAGCATATGCAAGGGCTAAAGGGTAAGGGGCCCTACAACATTTTCAGGATTCTCTAAGTTTCTGGGTTTGGCTGGAAGAGGGGTCTAGGAAGAGGCTCCGAGCTTTAGCCAGGGGGCCAGGACATAGTCCTCTGGGACTCTGACCAGGGTCTGGGGTTGATGCTGGAGGTCAGGAAGGGCCATGGTGGATGCACTGGGCTTGGGGGGACCCTAGGGGAAGGCGTGGAAGCTGCTGGGCTCCTGGGACTGAAGCTTAGTGGAGAGGGTCAAGGAGCAAGAGTGGGCAGGAAGGGTGGGGGCAAGGGAGACATCAGTGCCCCCCAGCTGGACTGGGTGGGGCCCAGCAGTGTGGTGGGGCAGGGCAGCAGCTCTCCTCTGCTCAGGCTGGCTCTGAGAGGGTGATCCATGAGGAGCTTCTACCTCCTTCCCTGGCCCCACAGGATGTCCTGTGTTTACTGAGGTGGCCTTGACCGGAA
Source organism: Marmota marmota marmota (assembly GCF_001458135.2). Lineage (NCBI taxonomy): Eukaryota > Metazoa > Chordata > Mammalia > Rodentia > Sciuridae > Marmota > Marmota marmota. Next base: position 7,822,266 of record NW_026000205.1, read on the forward strand.
CCAGGACATTGGTGCCACCCCCTAAACTCAAACTTCCCATGGCCACACCCTCTTGGGTGAGGGAAAGCAGGAGGGAGGGAGAGGAGGGAGAGGGAGAGGGAGACAGGGAGAGAGAGAGAGAGAGAGAGAGAGAGAGAGAGAGAGTATGAGACAAAGAATAAGGACAGAGAGAAAGGGAGGAACCAANAAAAAAAAAAAAAAAAAAGTACAACTAGCATCCATTTTTATTTTATTATTTTTTAAGATGTGGTCTCACCATGTGGCCTGGGCTGGTCTCAATCTCCTGGGACCCAGTAATCCTCTTGCCTCAACCTCCTGAGTGCTGGGACATATCCGTGGGTCACCCTGCTGCTGCTGCTGCTGCTGCTGGGTTTCTCCTACTCTTTTCTGTCCTGGGATGGAACCGAGGGCCTTGCATATGCTGGTCAAATGCTCAGTCACTCAGCTGCACCCCAGCCCTTCAGCTTCATATTTAATGGCTAAAGATGGAAGCTCTTTCCCTAAGATTGGGAACGGCAAGGTTCTCTGCTGTGAGAGACACAGAGGACAGTGTGTCCCAAACTCTATGTTCTGTTTGACCGCGAGTGGAGAGAGGCAGATTTTCAACCTCCTTCTAACCTGACCTGTAGCTCAGACTATGTCTACCATCAAGCACTTAAAAGATCACCTTTGAGCCAGACATTGGTAGCACAGGCCTGTAACCTCAGCAATTTGGGAGTCTGAAGCAGGAGGATACAAGTTTGAAGCAACTTAGCAAGATCTTGTTTCAAAATAGAAAAACAGGGCTGGGGATATAGCTCCGTGGTGAAGTGCCCCTGGAGGTTCAAGACTTTGGTTTTTGGTTTTTTTTGTACCAGAGATTGAACCCAGGGGCACTTAACCATAGAGCCACAGCCACAGCCCATTTTATTTTTTATTTTGAGACAGGATCTTGCTGAGTTGCCTAGGACCTCACTAAGTTGCTGAGGCTGGCCTCAAACTTGTGATCCTTCTGCCTCAGCCTCTGGAGCCACTGGGAGTACAAGCGTGCACCACCATGCCCAAATGCCCCTGGTAGTTCAATCCCCATACTACAAAACAACAACAAACTCGCTTGTACATTGTCCCTTCCATAGCTGCCCAGGGCCCTCAGTACAAAGTCTCACTCCTTCCTCATTGCCTGGCTGAGCCTGAGACCTCTACTCAGCCTCCCCCCACTCTCAATTAACCACGTTCTCAAAGGGCCAATGCACAGGTCACTCCCTCTACCTCTCATTCGCTCACCACCCATTGCTCTGCATTAACTCCTATGTATCCTACGGGTTCAGCCCAAAGGCTACTTCCTCCAGGAAGCCCTCCCTGACCACTCCGCCTGGGACTTCCCATCATGACCCTCGCCATTCTGGGTTTGTTCCCTGTGGGTCCCCCTGCCTGGAACCCTCTCCTCTGCCCTCTCCCTCAGCCTCAACCTCCAGTTTGACTTTCAACGTCAGCTCCTACAGGAATCCTTTCCTGAGTCTGGCCTCCCAGAGTAGATGTGGGTCTGTTGGTGGCCCCAAAGGACCTGCTGCTGGACAAGGGCTTGCGAATGTTTGTTGAATGAGGAAACGAACAAATGAATCTTTGAGGTCAATGAAAGAGAGGAAGAGACTGCAGTAAAATAAGGGTCACAGGCCCAATGGCAGCCCTGACCACAGGTCCCTTCCACCCCGCCCAGCTCAGGAGGAGGGTGCTGGCCCGGTTCCGGCCACACCCCTACCCTTGGTGGCTGCCAGGCCAGGAAGGCATTTCCCAGAGCTCAGCACATTCCTGCCTCCCCTGGTGGCTGAGAGTGGGCAGGGGGCATTTCAGAGAGAAAAGGGAGGCCCCCAGTATTCTGGGCTCTAGCCACCCTGTTTCTGCACCCCATGTCCTCAAGAGCAGTCCCCAACTCCTATGTGTGGGGTGGGGGACAGGTCCACAGAGGGGCCACCCATGCTGGCATGAGGGCCTGGGGTGTGACTGGGGGCCCGGTGCTGGCGCCTGGCGGGACAATGGGGCAGAAGCTGCTGACTCGTGCTTTGGGGGTAATCCCCCAGCCTCATCCCAGCCCCAGCCCCAGGCCCAGGCTCAAAGAGCCACAAGCATCCAGGGCAGCGGCCAGTGGGTGCGAGGGGCATGTGGGGGTACCTGTGCTCCCTGTGCCGCCCCCCGGGGTCTGGTGAGTCAGGGCAGGCTGGGGGCCGGGCCAGGGGCCAGAGAACTGGGGTGAGGCCTGGTGGCTTTGGTTTGGGAGTTGGGCAGGTCTGGATTAAAAGCTGGGCCACTGCCAATTACCTGCTGTGCTACCTTGGGTGAGTCACTGACCTTCTCTGTCTCCTTATCTGTGAAAAGGAGGGATAGGAGAGTGTAGCAGGGTCTTTGGGGGTCCAGCAGAGTGGGGGTGCGAGCCCAGCCCCACAACCTCCTGTAGCTATATATTGGGCCAATGAACCCTCCTTGCTTTGGAAACAGAACTGTGGGCGCCCCACACAGTATTGAGCACATAGGAGGAGCCCCAAATAGCAACTTCATGAAAAGGAGCAGTAGGGTTCTGCCATGCCCAGTCTCACTGGAAAGGGTTCCCAAGTCCTGCGAGAGGACCACCTGGCCCTCTAATTTGTGTAACCATAAATAACAAAATGTGTATAGGTAGCACTCGCTCTGCTACGAGCTCCATCTTAGATATGGAGAGACTGAGGCCAGAGATGAGCTGTGACTTACTGAAGGCTTACTGAGGAAGGTCACACAGCCAGGCAGGAGCGGCTGAACTCGGGTTGAAACCAAAATTGTGAGGGGAGAGGGCAGGAAGGAGTTTGTCTCTGGGACCCCAGGAAACATCAAGGCCATGGGTGGGTCCGGGGGCCAGGAAACAGTGGGGGTGAGGTGCTGAGTCTCTAAGTTGGGGTGGCCACGTGCAGGTCTCAGAAGTGGGGCTCCCGGTGGAAGTCTGGGCTCAGCCAAGGGACAGGCGGTGCCTCCTGGTCCCCACCCCCTCGCACATGGATGTAGCTGGGAGAAGGGGATGTTTGTTTCCCCACTGCCCACCCTCTGGTGACATCATATCTCAGCAGCCAATGGCTGGGGTCTTTCCCTCCTACCCCTCCCGATTCCTTTTCCCCCCCAGCCTAGGGCTGGGACTGAACAGACGGACTGGGGAGCTCTCGATTGTGTCTGGAGGCCTAGAGGTAAGAGATCAGCCAGCCGGTCTCCTCCTGGGACGAGGCTGAGAATGAGACCCAGGGTCCTGGGAGGTCCGGGAGGGTGCCCGGGGCCCAGGAAGGAGGACTTTGAGCCAGTCCTGAATCCCAGCTGCACCCTCTTTCTGGCTGTGCAGCCTTTGTGCCTCTACTTGCTTGTCTCTAAAATGGGCTGACAGAGGCCGACTCACAGAGTGTTCATGAGTTACTGCCTGTGAAGAGCTAGAGCAGGCTTTCTGGTTCTTGGAATAGAATGCCAGGGGACCGTGGTGATTTTTTTTTTTTTTCATTTGTACCAGGGATTGAACCCAGGGGTCTTTAACCACTGAGCCACATCCCCAACCCCTTTTTGTATTTTAGAGACATAGTCTCACAGAGTTGCTTAGGGCCTCGCTAAGTTGCTGAGGCTGGCTTTGAACTTGCAGTCCTCCTGTCTCAACCTCCCAAGCCACTGGGATTACAGGCATGCGCCACCACGCCTGGCATGGTGGTGGTGATCTTATTGGTGGGAGGATGGTGCCCAAGATGGCTGGACTTTATCTCTCACTCGAAGTTCCCCTTTGGTTTGGGGGGAGCAAAGGCTGGGTATGAGACCCTGGGAGAGATGGAGCCCTCTTGCATACACTCTGCTATCAGAGATGTTTCTGTTAATTGAGCACTTTATATTGGGATGTTCTGAGGACTTGCTCTTGTCTCACAAATCTTCAAAGCCATTTTTACTGGCTCCATTTTACAGATAAGAAACTGAGGTCTCAGATGAGAAGGACCTTGCCCCTGTTTTCATACCTGGCAAGTGCTGGAGCCGGGACTCATCGAGGCAGCCAGAGGCCACTGCCTTACACTTCCCCTTGGCCCCACTGTGTGACCTCAGATAATATCCAGGTGCCTGGATGAGTCCGGTCACCCCCAGCTCCCACTGCTGAGGACACCAGGTCACCGTGGCTGGGAAAGCTGAGACTCTTAGGCAGGCAGAATTCCCAAGTGAGGTTGGTGGCAGCCACTGAAGAAAGGGCTAGAAGGGCAGAGCCTTCAGTAGATTCCTCAGTGGACCTAGCTCAGCCAAAGGGCGGGGCCTAGACGACAACCCTTAATTCCCAGCCACTCTGAAGGGCCCAAGCAGCGTCTAAATGGATATCTTAGATGCACCTGCCTCATGGAGGTGTTGGGGGGGGGGTTGAATGAGCCAAAGCACATAGTAGGTGCTCAAGAAACAGGAACGCTGAAAATTCTGGGAACTCAGGCATGAACCAGGACAGGGTCTCAGTCACTGCCCCAGTCTTGATTCATCAGGAGACCCCATCAGATCTCCCTCTGACACAAGTCAGGGACTCCCAGAGAGTCTCCCCCACCTCCTACCCCTGCCTACTAGGATGGGCATCACTGGGAACACAGAGTGCTTGGGGTGGAGTGGGTTTCCTTCCGAAGCTGCCCCCACCCCACCCCAGGAGCTGGGTATGTTCCTCAGGAAGGGCACTTCTGAGCTAAATATAACTTGGGCTGGGCAGCTGTCCAGGTAGGGATGAGGAAGGAGGGCACTCTCTTGTTCCCGCCCTGCTTGGGCTTCCTGTGTCAGGTTCTGGGTGTGACTCTCACTGCCAGGGCCTGGAGCAGGGAGCTCCTGGCCCAGGAGACTGTCCCCGCCATCTGCCGCTGCCTGCAAAAGGCCCATCTCACCCCCACTCCCCAGTTTAGAATACCGTGTTGGTCCCGGTTAGCTCTCACACCTGGGTTCAGTCTCACACCTGGGTTCAGTCGTGATGTCCTGCCTCTTAACTCTCTTACTCATCAGTAAAATGGGGGCCCCCTGGGATCAAGTTAGCCAGGTCTAGCTCCAACAAATTCACTTTAAAATTGCATTCACAGTCCCCTCTACCTCTCTTGCTCCATCTAGTTCCTGCCCAGCTGTTTTGTGGCCCCTGTCTCAGAACTACCAGCGCAAGTTTCGGTACCGAGTAAGGGTCAAGGGCACAGGCCCTAGCTCTGCCTCTTCCTGGTTGTCTAACTCTGGACACTTTCCCCCTCTGAGCCTGGGTTTCCACCCTTGTAACAGCCACCCTATCCAGGGTGACGTTGAGGCCTCTGGGTGCTGACACAGGGCCCAACTCAGAGGAACACCCCAGACGTGGGAACCAGCTTGGGAGAGATTGTCCCTGCTCGCAGGGGTGGGGGCTGAGAGAGGAGGCTGGGAGGAACACATAGACCAGGACCCCTAGGAAATCCAGAGAGGGGCCCTCCAACACTGTGGGGGACCTGGTAGTGGAATAGTTGCTCAGGATGTTGAGGGGGTCCCCGTGTCTTCTGTCCTGGCTAGTGGTGGGCTATGAAGGGCCATTGTGCAGCTGCGGGTGGGTGGGCGGGGTGGAATGTGGCTGGCCCAGCAGATGGGCCATTGTGTGAGGGAATGTGCCTCGTGAGGTCTGACCTTTCCCTCTACAGCAGGGGTTGGCGGGTTGGCATGCCAGGTGGGGGCTGTGAGGACTAGCCAGGAGTTGGGGGTTGGGGACACAATCTCTTCCCCCAGGAGAGCCTGGCAGAAGTCTGCATGTGACCCCCAGCTCTGCTTCCTCCTTTGCTGTGTGACCTGGGTTGGGGGTTGGGGACACAATATCTATGGCCATTCCCCGGGGAGAGCGTGGCAGAAGACTGCATGTGACCTCCAGGTCTGCTTCCTCCTTTGCTGTGTGACTTCTCTTGGCCTCTCTGAGGGGACAGGGTTTTCAGAGGTGAGGGAGAAGGTGAAGGTCTCAGTCCAAGGACTGGCCAATAATAACCACTCCATAACCATTAGTTATTATTATTGCCATATAAGAGGCTGGAGGCGTCAGACAAGTTCAAGTCCCAGCTTGGCCATATATACACCAGGCAAGTGACTCCCCTGCCCCCAGCCTCAGTTGTCTCCTCTGTAATGGGCTCAATACAATACTGACCTCACAAAGCTGTTCTGAGGTCCACGTGCAATGATACCTATGGGGACAGGACACAAGGTCAGGACCACAGGACATTCTTGGTAATAACAGCAAACATAAGCTCCTCCCTCATGTGGGCCACTTTATACCTACTAAGTCATTTGATCCATGGAACAGCCCTGCAAGGCGGGCATGCTTTCCCTCACTTTTTAAAAAAGCACAGGAAGGCGCGGGGCTGTGACCTCTGGGAGCACATGGGAGTGGATGTCATTATATTGTGTTTGGTCCAGGTGGTTGGCCCTGGGGCTCTGCAGCTGGACAGGCCCAGGAGTCACTTGGGCTCTGCCTCTTGTTTTCCAGTTGTCATGGGCTGTGTGTGTGTGGGTCTTCTGAACCTCATTGTCCCCACCTGCGTTATTGGGACAGGATATTGCTAGAGCGGGGAGGGTCACCCACTAGGAAGCAACAGTGCGTGTTAGCTGATAATACTGCTCCCATTATTCTTCTCAGAGCCCCGGACCCAGGAGGCCCGAGGAGCTGAAGGTGACCCTCAGGTGAGCACTGGCTGGCGCCACATGCCCCTCCTTGCCCTTTCCTGCCTACCTGGAGCCTCATGCCCTGATCTTTCCCTGGCAGGCAGCAAGACCCCAGCGGAAGGCCGGGAGCCCCACAGATAGCTGTGTGGCATCTGGGGCCGGGCTCCTGTTAGGAGGGAATACCTGCGCCCAGGCAGCGGTGAGGGGACAGCTGGGGTGCGGGGCCTTTCTCTCCTTCTGATGCCCACCCTGCCCTTCCCCTGGAAGCTGGGCTTCCATCCCTCATCCTCTCCTGGCCTCAACCCTCCATCCCTGTCCCCCAGGCTCAGAGGCAGCTGCTTCATGCAGAACTGAAGTTGGTTCTGCAGCGGAAGGGGGAAAGGAAGCAGGAGCCCGGGGCTCACGTGTCTCCCAGCAGCGCCATGGAGGCCAGGAGCCGGAGTGCCGAGGTGAGTGCCACAGGCCCTGCAAGGGGGGGTTGCAGGGAATGTGTAGGGAGCACAGACTAGGACAGCAAGGAGGCACTTCCTGGCTTCTCTGGGCCTTAGTCTCCCCATCTGTGAAATGGAAATATAATTGAGGGGGAAATAATAATGATGGGAAGGGCTCAGTGTAGTGCCTGGCACAAATCGATGCAAAGCAGCTAATTCACTGGATCATAAAGGAGTTGATAATAAGCTAAGGAAACCCAGCAGAAAGCCTTCATCAGAAGAGGCAGTGTGGTACAGTGGTTAAAGACAAGAATTTGGAATTATCAAATCCCACTCCCCACCATGTCAGCTGTGCAGCCCCGAGCAGGTGACCTCATCCCTTTGAGCCTTAAACCCCCCCATTGGTGAAATGAGATAATGGTTCCCATATCTGTGGGGTTTGAGGACTCACCCTTGGGCCATCTGCAGAGTCTGGCACTGAGGAAGACTCCTCTAAAGGTAGCTACCCTGGCTATTATGGAGATGGGGATGGTGGCACTTAATGTGCCTCACTGTATGCCAGGCATAGGGCAGGTCTGCTTTACAGGAGCCAAGCTGAGGCTAGGAATGGCAGGCAAGGGGGTCACTGCCTTCAGGATGGCCTGTGGGTTCTGGGACCACAGACCCAAGGTCAAGGCCCAGTGGCTTAACTTGCTGTGTGACATTAGGCAAGACATTCTACCCCTCTGGGCCTCAGGTCCTCCTCTGTTGATTTCCCAAGGCTGAAGGGAGAATGAAATGAGAGGCTGAACAGATAATGCTTAGACCAGGGTCTGCACAGCCAAAGGGTGGTGGGGATGGTCATGCTCTTCCAGCCGCTGCCACAGCTTTTCCTACTCCTTCTCACATTGCCATGCCCAGTCCTCTCCCCGCCTGGAGCCACCACAGTGGGGCATCAGGCTCAGAACTGCTTTCCCCTCTTCAAGCCCTAAATTCAATTCCAGTCCTTGCTGGTCTCAATGCCCTGCCCTGTCCCCTCTGATCCCTGTTGGTTTAGTTCACAGCTCACAATCACAGACTCCTTCCAGTACACCTCTGTTATCCAACTTTACAGCAGAGAAACGGGTTCAGGCAAGGTGCTCCCCCAGAGAGACACGGCAGATTGGATTCCTAGACACAACTCAGGCCTCTCACTTCCTCTTCTGGGAACGACGTCAATCACACAGCGTGCTGCTGGGCCAGGGCCAGTGTGCACCATTTACAGTAAATACCAGGAATGCCACCACTGTTGGTCCACCATTCATTTACCCACGCACCGACCCCCACCCCACACTTTGCTAGATTCCCTCCCTGGTGGGCGTTATGCAGGTCTTGAGGTTATAGAGTCTACAGAAGAGCACAGTCACACACATTCAAGCCTGCAGGGCCAAGGGCAAGTCCCATTCCCCATTGCCTCATCTTGCCGGGCTTAGGGGTCCAATCCTTTCCTAGGAATCCTATCCTCAACCTAGCCCCTTCTTCTGCTGCTATTAAAGCCCTTCCTCGTGGCTCAATCCCACGCTTAGAATATGGGTCACTGCCCCAGCTCCAAAGAAACCCCTCATAAACTGCGGCCACAGACTTCTCATCCCCAGTTCTCTTCCACACTCCATTTGCTCCCAACCTCGCCAACTGCTCTCTGATCCCGGTTCCCCGAACGGTCCCGTCCCATTACCTGGCTCCGCCCCCTCTAGCAGCCTCCACCGAGTCCCGCCTCTTCCAACCCCGCCCCTCGGGACAGCAGCCGTGGGGGCTCGCAGTGGCGCTCACGCCCGCGGAGCTGTTTAACCGTAGTGCAGAGAGCCAGCCGCCCGCGCGCTGTGCTAAAAGAGGTGCCGGATGAGTGGCCCGGACGTCCAGCCTGGGTCGCGCCGAGGGGCAGGTGCCCGGGGAACCCGCCTAAGAGCCGCTTTTAAGCGCGAAGGCGACCTCCGGGCGAGGTGTAGCCCTGGCGTCCCATGGCGACCCCTCGCCGCGGTCTGCAGGAGCTGAGGCGAGCGGAGTTGGTGGAGATTATAGTGGAGACGGAGGCGCAGACCGGGGTCAGCGGCATCAACGTAGCCGGCGGCGGTAAAGAAGGAATCTTCGTTCGCGAGCTGCGCGAGGACTCACCTGCCGCCAGGAGCCTCAGCCTACAGGAAGGTGGGCGGGGCCGGGGCGTGGGCGGGGCCGACCTGCGGGGGTGGAGTTAGGAATCTGTCCCCGGCCCAAGGGCTGAAACTGACTTCAGCGTTGTGGGCGTGGTCTCTAAAAGGCGGGGCTTTTTTTGGCACTGTGATTGTTCCGAGCTGACTCTGGGGGCTCCCTGTCTGATTTGAATCCCTGAGGCCCCCGTTTACTAGCTTGTGATCTTTCTGTGCCACCGTTTTCTCATCTTTAAAATGGGAACAACTAGTATTGAGCTCATGGGTTTATTATGTAGATTAAATGAGTCAGTATTTGAAAACAGCACACAGCTAAGTAGCACATGGTAAGCACTATGTAATTGCTAGTTAATGTTTGTGTTGTTGAGGCAGAAGAAAAGGGGAGGAGTTAATAACCTGGAGAGGTTGGAGAGGGGTTCAGTAAGCGAGGGGTGTTTTAGGAAATGTGAGTGAAGCTCACATTTATTCATACAGCATCTATTTATTAATAGCCTTCTATTTCAGGCATTACTTAGGTGCTTGGGCTATCGCAGTGAACAAACAGACAACAGTCCCTGCACTTATAAGTTATGATCCAGTGGAGGAGGAGTTAAAATAAGTAAAATCTCTGGTAAATTAGAAGGGAGTATGTGCTATGGATGCCTGGAAGAAAACTGCATTTTTACACAAGGTGGTCTAGGAAGGGTGGGAAGTCTGCAAGGAAGTAAGGAAACAAGCTATGTGGCCATCTGGAAAAAGCAGTCCAGGCAGAGGGAGCAGCCAATGCAAACATCCCAAGATGGGAGCATGGCTGGTTTGTTGGAGGAAGAATATGGAAGCCAGTGTATGCAATAAGTGAATGGTAAGACTGATGTCAGAGAGGCAAGGGGGGAGCAGTTTTTGGAAGGCTTTAATAAGCCATGGTGAGACTTTGACTATTTACTCAGAGACTTTGACTTTTATTTTATTTGTACCAGGGATTGAACCCAGGAGTATTTAACCACTGAGCCACATCCCCAACCCTTTTAAAAGTTTATTTAGAGACAGGATCTCACTGAGTTGCTTAGGGCCTCACTAAGTTGCTGAGGACGACTTTGAATCCTCCTGCCTCGCCTCCCCAGCAGCAGGGGAGACTTTGAATTGTATTCTGTGAGTGTTGTGAGCCGAAGAGGAACAGGAATGGATCATGTTGAAAGGCTACAATAACAGTAGACTGTAGGGGGCAGGGTTGGGAGCAGGGAGAACAAGGTGGTTACTTTGATTATCCAGGTAAGAGATGGTGATGCTCAGGACTAAAACAGTGTTGTTGGAGGTGAAGAGAAGGACTCTGGATATACCTTGAAGGAGAAACCTTCAGGACTGAGTGTGGGATATCATGGACAGAGATGGGTCAAGGATGCCTCCAGGGATTTTCGACCTGAGGATGGAGCTGTTAGTCTAACAAATGGGGCACACTGGGGCTGGTGCTTGTTTGGAAAAGACTAGGAGTGTATTTTGGACCTCTTAGATGCGAGATGTTTGTTGGACACCCAAGTGATGTGGAGTGGCAGTTGGATATACAGTCCACCCTCCATATTTTCGGGTTCTGCATCTGAGGATTTAACCAAAGATTGAAAATATTTTTTAAAAAAATTGCATCTGTAATTGTATCTGAACACGTCCAGACACATTTTCTTGTCACTATTCCCTAAACAACACAGTGTAACAACTATTTACACTGCGTTAGGTATTATAAGTAATCTAGCCAGAGTGTAGTGTTACGTGCCTGTAATCCCAGTGGCTAGGGAGGCTGAGGCAGGAGGATTGTGAGTTCAAAACCTGATTCAGTAACTTAGCAAGGCCTTAAGCAACTCAGAGAGACCCTGTCTCTAAATAAAATACAAAATAGGGCTGGGGATGTGGCTCAGTGGTTAAGCATCCCTGGGTTCATTCCTCCTTACCAAAAAATAAATAAGTAATCTAGATCTCATTTTATATATGTGGGAAGAGGTATGTAGCTTACATGAAAATACTATGCTGTTTTATATAAGAGACTTGAGCATCTGTAGATTTTTGATGTCTAGGAGGGGAGGACCTGAAAACAACCCTCTACAGATACAGAGAGGCCTTATGAGTCCAGAGTGAAGGAGGGAGTGCTGGCTGGAGAGATACACTGGGGAGTTATCAGCAGATGTATGATCCTTAAACTCCTAAATCTGGATGAGCTTCCCAAGAATTCCCCAAAGCCGAGTGTAGCGTGTTTATGGAGAAGAGAAGAGGCCCAAGGCCTGAGCACCTCAAACAGTGTCTTTAAGAGTTCATAAACTTGCTGAGCAAGACGGTGTATGCCCATAATCCCAGCAACCTGAGAGGCTGAGGCAGGAGGATCCCAATGTCGATGCAAGTTCAAGGGTAGCCTCAGCAACCTCCAGAGGGGTTCCAGAAGGTGTGACACCCCCCAAACCAACTGAAACAAGTAGATGAGAAAAAGAGTAAAGTTGGGTAAAATAAAATAAAGTGGTCCAAGCAGATGAAGTTTGGGATTTGACCATTGAACTACACAGGGGTCACTGCCTGAGACCTTGAAAGGTGCAGTTCATGTATGTGGTGCGAAGCGGGGCGCTAGTAAGCGGATGGAAAGTGTGGCTGGAGAATTGTAAATAATGCCGATGCATTTTTTGTCATCAAGGTAAACAGATCTATGGGACAGGAACTCCATACTGTGAGGTCCAGACATTCATTCTTATGGGAGAAATGGCATATTGTTATGCTGATAGGATAATGTAGAAAAAAAGGGCACAAGGTGATGTGGGAAAAGGGGAGAATCGCTGGGCAAACAGCGGAGGAACTGACCCGAGCCAGGAGTGAGAACAGTTCATCCCTTGAACAGGAGTAAAGATCCAGCAGAGCAGGGAGATAAATAGATGGTGTGGGAACTTGCGGAAGTTACCTTCTGATTTTATTCTCTCCGTAAAGAAAACAAAGTCATCTTTTGAGGTGTGAGGTTGGGGTAGAGAAGTGGAAACGCGACCCGCGAGACCTGAACGTTGTGGATTTGTTCGGTGCCCAGTGGGAGAGGCGGAGCTAAAGCCATGGGCGGGGCTTCGTTACTAGGGTCTTGGCCCTAGTCGGGGTGGAACGCCTCTCAAGCCTGCGCTCGGGATAGGCGGGCTAAACCCGGGGGCGGGGCTTCATTGCGCTAGCTCCCAGGAAGTGGGCGGAACCAGACCTGGGCGGAGCTGGCAGATGCCCATGCCCTGCCCACCTCCACCTCGCCTGCAGGGGACCAGCTCCTGAGCGCCCGCGTGTTCTTTGAGAACTTCAAGTACGAGGACGCACTACGCCTGCTGCAATGCGCCGAACCTTACAAGGTCTCCTTCTGCCTGAAGCGCACTGTGCCCACCGGAGACCTGGCGCTGCGGCCCGGGACCGTGGCTGGCTACGAGATCAAGGGGCCGCGGGCCAAGGTGGCCAAGCTGGTACGCGTGCTTAGCCCGGCCCCGGTCCTGGACAGCCCCAGCGATCCTGTCTCTGCGCCGTGAGCCCCACTCCCCGCCAACGTGGGCCATCCTTGCCCTCTGTCTTGTCACTAACCTAATGCTAATCCCACCCTCGTTCATTGTCCCTAAACTCCTCCCCCGGGAGGGAGTCCATCTACCCCAGACCTTGGCCCTCAACCATCTTGAAGAGGCATTCCCATCTTCGGATCCAGGCCAGCTAGGGAGGATTTGGAACCAGGAAGGCCAGGTTCCAGTCTGAGCGCTGCTCAATCCCCATCTGCACCATAAGGGTGCTGGGGAAATTCCTGGATGAGGACTTAGACATCTTGGGGTTCAGTTCCCACACTCCTGTTGATTCTACATGAATGTCTTTGCTTTCTGGGGGAAAGGCAGGAAGTGGGGATGGTTTTGGGGAACAAGATACTCTACCCAGAATATCTCCATCCTGATATACAATACCAGTGGGGCTCTTCCTGTCTGCTCCGGCCTCCCACTGTCCCACCGCCTCCTGCCTCTCTCCTCTCTCCCCAGAACATCCAGAGTCTGTCCCCTGTGAAGAAGAAGAAGATGTTGGTGGTGCCCGGGGCCCTGGGGGCCCCTGCAGACCTGGCCCCCGTTGACGTCGAGTTCTCCTTTCCCAAGTTCTCCCGTCTGCGTCGGGGCCTCAAAGCTGAGGCTGTCAAAGGTCCTGTCCCAGCTGCCCCTGCCCGCCGGCGCCTCCAGCTGCCTCGGCTGCGTGTAAGAGAAGTGGCCGAAGAGGCCCAGGTAGCCCGGCTGGCTGCTGCTGCTCCTCCCCCCAGGAAGGCCAAGGCAGAGGTAGAGGTAGCAGCAGGAGCTCGTTTCCCAGCCCCTCAGGTGGAGCTGGTTGGGCCCTGGCTGCCAGGTGCTGAGGTGGGTGTCCCTCAGGTCTCAGCTCCCAAGGTGGCCCCCTCAGCAGAGGCTCCCAGTGGCTTGGGCCTCCACCTGCCAACCCTTGGGCTGGGAGCCCCTGCTGCACCTGCTGTGGAGCCTCCAGCTGTAGGGATCCAGGTCCCCCAAGTGGAGCTGCCCACCTTGCCCTCACTACCCACTCTCCCCACACTTCCTTGCCTGGAGACCCGGGAAGGGGCTGTGGCAGTGACAGTGCCCACCCTGGAAGTAGCAGCACCTACTGTGGAGGTGGACCTGGCCTTGCCAGGCAAAGAGGCAGAGGCCCGGGGAGAGGTGCCTGAGGTGGCCTTGAAGATGCCCCGCCTCAGTTTCCCCCGCTTTGGGACCCGAGGGAAAGAAGTCACTGAGGCCAAAGTGACCAAGATCAGTCCAGAGGCCAGGGTGAAGGGTCCTAGACTTCGAATGCCCACCTTTGGCCTTTCTCTCCTGGAGCCCCGGCCCTCGGCCCCTGAGGCTATTGCTGAGAGCAAGTTGAAGCTGCCCACCATCAAAATGCCCTCCTTTGGCATTGGAGTCGCGGGGCCTGAGGTCAAGGTGCCCAAAGGGCCTGAAGTGAAGCTCCCTAAGGCCCCTGAGATCAAGCTCCCCAAAGTGCCTGAGGCAGCCCTCCCAGATGTGCGACTCCCAGAGGTTCAGCTCCCCAAAGTGTCAGAGATGAAGCTTCCAAAAGTGCCTGAGATGGCCGTGCCCGATGTGCACCTCCCAGAAGTGCAGCTCCCGAAGGTTCCAGAGATGAAACTCCCTGAGATGAAGCTCCCGAAGGTGCCCGAGATGGCCGTGCCCGATGTGCACCTCCCAGAAGTGCAGCTCCCGAAGGTTCCAGAGATGAAACTCCCGAAGGTGCCCGAGATGGCTGTGCCCGAGGTTCGACTTCCGGAGCTGCAGCTGCCCAAAGTGTCAGAGATGAAGCTCCCGAAGATACCCGAGATGGCCGTGCCCGATGTGCACCTCCCAGAAGTGCAGCTCCCGAAGGTTCCAGAGATGAAACTCCCCAAGGTCCCCGAGATGGCCGTGCCAGAGGTTCGACTTCCAGAGGTACAGCTGCCCAAAGTGTCAGAGATGAAGCTCCCCAAGGTCCCCGAGATGGCCGTGCCCGAGGTTCGGCTTCCTGAGGTGCAGCTGCCCAAAGTGTCAGAGATGAAACTCCCCAAGGTCTCTGAGATGGCTGTGCCCGAAGTGCAGCTCCCAGAGGTGCAGCTGCCCAAAGTGTCAGAGATTCGGCTGCCAGAAATGCAGGTGCCAGCGGTACCAGATGTGCAGCTGGCAGCTCCCAAGGCACCGGAGGTGAAGCTAAAAGCTGCTGGGGCGGAGCAGGCAGAGGGGATGGAGTTTGGCTTCAAGATGCCCAAGATGACCATGCCCAAGTTGGGGAGGGTGGGGCCTCCGTCCCAAGGCAAACCAGGTGAGGCAGGTGCGGAGGTCTCAGGAAAGCTAGTGACACTTCCCTGTCTGCAGCCGGAGGTGGGTGGTGAGGCTCGTGTGGGTGTCCCCTCTCTCACTCTGCCCTCTGTGGAACTAGACCTACCGGGGGCCCTCGGCCTGGAGGGACAGGTTCAGGAGGCCAAAGTGGGCAAGGTGGAGCAGCCAGAGGGTCCCCAGGTGGCAGTTGGTGTTGGGGAAGTGGGCTTCCGAGTGCCCTCTGTTGAGATTGTCACTCCTCAGCTGCCCACAGTGGAGGTTGAGGAAGGGCGGCTGGAGATGATGGAGATGAAGGCCAAGCCCTCCTCCAAGTTCTCCCTGCCCAAGTTTGGACTCTCAGGACCAAAGGTGGCCAAGGCAGAGGCTGAGGGGGCTGGACGAGCTACCAAGCTGAAGGTGTCCAAGTTTGCTATCTCACTCCCCAAGGCTCGGATGGGAACTGAAGCTGAGGCCAAAGAGGCAGGAGATGGAGGCCTGTTGCCTGCCCTCGATCTGTCTATTCCACAGCTCAGCCTGGATGCCCACCTGCCCTCGGGCAAGGTGGAGGTGGCAGGGGCCGATGTCAAGTTCAAGGGGCCCAGGTTTGCTCTGCCCAAGTTTGGGGTCAAAGGCCGGGACGCTGAGCCAGGAGAACTAGTGTCAGGGACAGCTGAGTTGGAGGGCAAGGGCTGGGGCTGGGATGGGAAGGTCAAGATGCCCAAGCTGAAGATGCCCTCTTTTGGGCTGGTCAGAGGGAAGGAAGCAGAAGTCCAGGGTGGACGCATCAGCCCTGGGGAAAAGCCAGAGTCTATAGCTGGGCAGCTTAGGATCCCTGAGGTGGAGTTGGTCACCCTGGGGACTCAGGAGGAAGCAGAGGCAGAGGGAGCAGGGGCTGTTAGTGGAGTGAGGCCATCAGGCCTGCAGGTGTCCACTACTGGGCAGGTGGCCACTGAGGGCCATGAGGGGGTGCTGAGGATGCCCCCACTGGGCATCACACTGCCCCAAGTAGAACTAACCGGCTTTGGGGAGGCGGGCACCCCAGGGCAGCAGGCCAAGAGCATGCCCCCTCCAGCAGAGGGCACAGCAGGCTACAAAGTCCAGGTGCCTCAGGTGAGCCTGTCCCTGCCTGGAAGCCAAGTGGCAGGTGGTGAGCTGTTGGTGGGTGAAGGCATCTTCAAGATGCCCACCGTGACCGTGCCCCAGCTGGAGCTGGACGTGGGGCTGAGCCGGGAGGCCCAGGTGGATGAGGTGGCCACAAGCGAGGAGGGGCTGAGGCTGAAGCTGCCCACACTGGGGACAGGAGCCAGGGGAGAGGAGACTGAGGGCCAGCCCCCGGGGGCCGAGCACACCTTCCGCCTCTCGCTGCCAGACGTGGAGCTCTCGCCACCCGCCGTGGGCAGCCACGCCGAGTACCAGGTGGCAGGGGGTGAAGGAGAAGCCGCACAGAAACTCAAGGTGCGGCTGCCCCGGTTTGGCCTGGTGCGGGCCAAGGAGGGGGTCGAGGAGGGTGAGAAGGTCAAGAGCCCGAAGCTCAGGCTACCCCGGGTGGGCTTCAGCCCAAACGAGTCTGCCCCTGGAGAAGGTTCCCCCAGCCCTGAGGAGGAGGAAGAAGAGGGCAGCGGGGAAGGGGCCTCGGGTCGTCGGGGCCGGGTCAGGGTCCGCTTGCCCCGTGTGGGCCTAGCAGCCCCTTCTAAGGCCTCTAAGGGACAGGAGGGTGATGCAGCCTCCAAGTCCCCTGTAGGGGAGAAGTCACCCAAGTTCCGCTTCCCCAGGGTGTCTCTAAGCCCTAAGGCCCGGAGTGGAAGTGGGGACCAGGAAGAGGGTGGCTTCAGGGTCCGGCTGCCCAGTGTGGGGTTTTCTGAGACAGGGGCTCCAGGCCCCACCAGGATGGAGGGGGCCCAGGCGGCTGCTGTCTGAAGCCCTGGGCAGACGGAGACATCCCCTCCCCTCGTTTTGTGTGTGAGTTAACTAGCACTAACCCTCAGAGGGCCAGGAGGTGGGCGACTGACCAGGGCAGGGTGGAGGCCTGTCCTCTCTTCAGCAGGAGTGCCTGTATCATTCCAAGCCATGTGAATAAAATAATCCCGAGGTAGCCATGTGTCCCGTTTCCTGTGTGTGTGTGGTAGGAGTGGGGGTGGTGGGAAGGGGAAGAGAAAGGAGGTCCTGGTGGGGACCTCCCCAACCTGAGGGGATCCTCTGGCATGAGAGAGAAACAGGCCACCTCTGGTCTTAGAAGAGGCAGGTAGCCCTGGTGGAGGGCGCCTGCTCTCGCCCTTCAGAATTCCCAGAGGCCTTTGAGGAGGGCGCTGGGGAGCTCCCTAGCAGAGCACAGCAGTGGATCAACCTCTCTGCCAGGGAATCTGCCGTCCGGGGCGGGGGGCCCACTCCTACAGGATGGCTGCTGCCCCCTGCTCACCGCACACCTCTATACACCCTGCCTTCTTTCCTGTCAGGCTGGTTCTACTGCCCCACCCAGCTGGCCCCACCCAGGAAGGCCTGTCTTGGTCTCCTCTTCAGAACTATGGGTTGAGAATCTCCACATCAAACACCTGGCTGCCTCTTAGGACTGGGTCCTGGGATCCTCAGCACCTCTCAGTGCTGAGCCTTGGGATCATAGGCCGTCCGTCTCCCTGCCCAATCCCCACTCAGGATCTAAGCCCCCCTAGGGCCTCCATACTACCTCATGTTTCTGCTGTGATATAAAAGGACACTACCCTGCTCTCTTCATACCTCCTCCTCCTTGTCTCAGGATGAGGGATGCAGACTCCATGCACCTTCTCCCATCGCCGGCTGCCCCGCACTTCCTGCGTCCCCAGCACACACCACAGGAGCCGTCTCCACTCAGGCGCATGCCTCTGCAGCACCCCCCCCCCGTCGCGTGCTGGGTTTGCCTCCCACTTTATCTGCCCCCCAGCACACACTGGGGCTTCTCTGTGGCTTCACCTGCAGTTTTTTCCAACTTCCCAGGGAAACTTCTATCTTCTGGCCCTGGCTCTTGTCTCTCTTCCCCACTCCTCTTTCTCCTCCTGCCCCTGGGCCATCAGGGCTCCTACGAGGTCCTGGACCACCCCCACTCCCTCTCTGGGCTGTGTCCCCTTCCCCTGTGGTTTCTATTTATTTATGTGCAAGCAACTCCCAGACTCTCTCCTGCATCCACCAGGGGAACCGGTGGCCTCTGCAGCCTCCCCTTGGACACTCAGAGACTGTGAGGGTGGTAGTTCAGAGCTTGCTGTCCGCAGGGTCAATCAATGCCTGTCTCTGGCACCCAGTTGAGGGACTTTTTAGGTATTTTAAAAACCTCTTTGCCGGGCACAGTGGTGCACACCTGTAATCCCAGGGACTCAGGAAGCTGAAGCAGAAGAGTCACAAGTTTGAGGCCAGCCTCTGCAACTTAGACCTTGTCCCCAAACAAAAACTAAAAGGGCTGGGGTGTGGTTCAGTGGTTAAGCATCCCTGGGTTCAATCCCTGGTACCAAAAAACAAACAAAAAACTCCACGTCTTTGTGCCTTGATTCTCTCGTCCCTGCAATTCCTACTCTATTACAGGTTTAAACATCTTAATGTTTACTCTGTAATCTGGCCCCAGCATCTTCTCCCCCAAACTGCTCCATGTTCCTTTCTCAGATACTTCCCTGGGCCTTGTCCTGCACAGATTCATCCTTTCCCCCCAACCTGTCTGTCACACGGCCTGTCCTTTTGTACCCTTCCCAAACCTTTCCCACCTGGGCCCTGCCCTGGACTCCTTCCTGGGTTTGGGTCCTCCACTCTTGCCCCTCCACTTTGTTCTCGACACTCAGATCTGACCCTATGCTTCCTTGCTCAAAGCCCTTCTGTGGCTCCCCAGTACCCTAGGAATAAAATCCAAACTCTGTAGTCTGTATCCAGGACCTTCTACAACCTGGCTCTGCCCCAGCCACAGCTCTCAACCACAGGTGTTTTCTGGCCACGAACACGCGTGCACACATACACACGCACATACACACACACACACGCGCGCGCGCGCACACACACACACACACGCACACACATCCCCTTAACAGGAAAAGTCTGCCTCTCTCCCTTGTCTGTAGGTACACCCCGATTCCTGCAGACTCCAGGTCCATGATCTGAGTCCTTCTCGGTCAACCCTTCCTCAGCCAGCCTCTCTAGGGTTCCACCACCGGGTGGGGGAGGGGGCCCAGCCTGGCACCCCACCCCCACTCCAGCTGAGGGCTCAGGTCTCCAACAACAGAACCAGAGGCACTCAGCAACACTGGAACCCATTTGGGGGGCCTGGGGCCCCTCATCCCAAGCCGGGAGGGCTTTGGGGGAGGGGTGCAGCCCCTGGTAGACTTGTCGTGTGGCCAAAGGGGCCGAGGGGTGCCAGGGAAGTGGGGACCAACCTTGTAGGGGAAGGCACGAGTGCGGTTCTCTTTCCCCCACTGGGGGGGCCACGGGGCCGTCGGAGGGGTGGGAGACCTCGGAGGCAGAGCCTTTGGTTCCGGGGTCGGGGCAGGACAGCGTGTGTCAGCAGGGGCACCATGGCCACCATCCAGTCGGAGACCGACTGTTACGACATCATTGAGGTGCTGGGCAAGGGCACCTTTGGGGAAGTGGCCAAGGGATGGCGGCGAAGCACGGGTGAGATGGTGGCCATCAAGATCCTCAAGAACGACGCCTACCGCAGCCGCATCATCAAGAACGAGCTGAAGCTGCTCCGCTGCATGCGGGGCCTGGACCCCGACGAGGCCCACATCATCCGCTTCCTCGAGTTCTTCCACGACGCCCTCAAGTTCTACCTGGTCTTCGAGCTGCTGGAGCAAAACCTCTTTGAGTTCCAGAAGGAGAACAACTTCGCACCCCTCCCGGCCCGTCACATCCGGACGGTCACCCTGCAGGTGCTCAGAGCCCTGGCGCGGCTCAAGGAGCTGGCCATCATCCACGCCGACCTCAAACCCGAGAACATCATGCTGGTGGATCAGACCCGCTGCCCCTTCAGGGTCAAGGTGAGTGCAGCTGCGGGGGGTGGGGGGACACCCTTGTGACATGGAGGTCTTTCTCATCTCAGCTCCTGGACTCGAGGTCTCCTGACCCTCTTCATGCTGTCACCCCTCCCTGCTGGCCCCACATCCCCCCATCTCTCCATCCCAGACCTGAGGCTTCCCCTGCGCCTCCTCCAGGCCCTGACGTATCCCCATCCTGTTCCAACCTCAGTCCCTCTGGTCCTGTCCTGTCGTTGTGGGGATGCCATTCTCGTGGTAGACAGAGTCACCATCCTCTCCAGGAACCAGGTCCCAGTGGTCAGGGCTCTGAATTCAGATTAGTAACCACTTCATGACGCTGCTGTCTGGGGATGGACCGTCAGGAATAACTCAATGAAAAGAACCTCAGAGGGAAGTCAGGGCCTCAACAGAGACAGAGAGAGCAGCTGTCCAGGTTGACCGCCAAGCACCTGTCATGTACCCAGGGCCCGTGGGGGGGGTCAGCAGTGCCTGGCGGTGAAGACAGAAGAAGACCCGGCCTTCAGGGTGGTGGTGTCCTTCTGTTGGGTGACATAGAGACAAAGATAGAGAGGGACACAGAGACAAGAGACAAACCATGCAAGAAGCAATTGCCAAGGGGTGTGGCTAATGTGGAGCAGCAGCCTGGCGGCATAGACTCTGGGTTCCTTTCCCGGCACCGCAGGAGAACAGAGAGAGGGAGGATTGAAGAACGGCAGGCAGGGAGGTGAAGCCCCGTGTTCATTCACTCCCTCTGCCGGGCCCCTACTGAATGAGTACCAGGCACTTTCTAGGCCTCTGCAGATGCTGCACTGAACAAAACAGACAAAATCCTTGACCTCGTGGGCCTGGCCTCTTTAGTTGGGGAGAAAAACACAATGAACTTGATGAAAGAGTAAAATAATGTGAGATGGTGTTAACAGTAAGAGCAAAAAGCAGAGAGCTAGGAGGGGGAGAGAGTGGCAGGAGGCCTCACGGAGAAGGTGACGTTGAGGAAAGACCTAAAGGAGGTGAGGGAGCCTCGTGGACATGTGGCGCAGAGCATCCAGGCAACGGGAAGTGGTTCAAAGGCCCTGAGCGGGGGACGTGTCTGGCTTAAGGAACAGTGAGGAGGCCCATGTGGCTGGAGGAGGGTGAGTGGGGTGCAGGTGAGGGCACGGAGTGGCAGGGGCAAATGTTGGAGCTTGGTGGAGAAGGAGGAGGATTTCGGCTTTTATCAAGGGACGTGGGTGTAGGCAGGAGATCAGACTCAAGTGGGCAGATGGAGGGTGGACAGGTGGTGCAGGGAGACCAGCGAGGAGGCCGGGAGGGGACCAGGGTGGGGACTGTGGATGGAAGGCAGAGTAAGCAGATTCTGGGTTGGTTTAGAAGTGGAGCCAAACAAGGTGTGGGTAAGGGGAAGAGGAGTGCACTAACCCTCAGTCATGAAGTCTGTTTTCCTCTTGGTGCTGGAGATGGAACCCAGGGCCTCGCATGTGCTAGGCAGGTGCTCCACCACTGAGCTACATCCCCAGCCCTGGGCACAAGTTCTAGTGCAGAGAGTCAGACACAGAGCCAGACACACAACCGGACAGAAGGGCTGGAAGACAGGAACATCCATGGGGAAGGAAGTCTCACTGAAACAGAGTCCAGAGCTGGGTGCAAATGGACTCCAGGTGAGAGACAGCAGGGGAGGCGCGGAGGGCTGTCTGCCACTCCCCTGCCACCTGCTCCTCCTCTCAACAGGTGATTGACTTTGGCTCAGCCAGTATTTTCAGTGAGGTGCGCTACGTGAAAGAGCCGTACATCCAGTCTCGCTTCTACCGGGCCCCTGAGATTCTGCTGGGGCTGCCCTTCTGTGAGAAGGTGGATGTGTGGTCGCTGGGCTGTGTCATGGCTGAACTGCACCTGGGCTGGCCCCTCTACCCCGGCAACAACGAGTATGACCAGGTGCGCTACATCTGTGAGACCCAGGGCCTGCCCAAGCCACACCTGCTGCACGCCTCCTGCAAGGCCCACCACTTCTTCAAGCGTAACCCCCACCCTGATGCCACCAATCCCTGGCAGCTCAAGTCCTCAGCTGACTACCTGGCTGAGACCAAGGTAGGGGGGGAGGTGGGGTGAGGGCAATCAGTGGAGGGGGAATGCTATATCAAGAACAATCTTGGTTAGACCTCAGGGAGGACTAGAAGATTGGGGCATCAGCTATGGGGCTTGTCATGGCAAGAAAGATCTGGGTGAGACCAAAGGTGGGACTGGAAATATGGCTCTGGGCTCAGCAACTTGTGTAGCATGAGGGATTTGGGTTAAGCCAAACGTGAGATGTGGGGTTTGGTGAGAGAGTTCCAACAGAAAGAGGCATGTGAGAGAGACCCCAGGTGGGCAGTCCATTTGCTATCTCTATGGTGTCGTCATCATACCTGCGTAGCAAGAGAATCTGGGTTAGGTGGCAGAAGGGACCAGAAGTTTGAGGCCAGCTTAGGAGCTTTCATAGCCAGAAGGATCCGGGTGAGATCAAAGGTGGTTCTAGGGGTTGTCAAACTAGTGTGTACGAAGGGTCTGGATTTGACCCCTGAGAGGTCTGGAGGGTTGGAATCAGATGTGGAGGCTGCAGCAGCAAGAGGATCTGCATTTGATTCCAGAGAGGACTAGAGGTTTAGGGCAACTGCTGGCAGGGGCTGAACCCATGGCTCTGGAGAGGGCTGGAGGTCTGGGGTGAGGTGTGGAGCTTGGGTCATGGAGCGCTCTGGGTAGGTCTCAGCAGGACCAAAGAGCACATCGTCAGGTGTCCTTCTGGCAGCAGCAGGAGAGGTCTGGATTAGACAGGAAGGCATCTGGTGGGATGGATCAGGTGTCTCTGACTTGGCAGCCCGAGAGCCCCAAATCAGATCATGGGCAGAACTGGGAGTCCGGGGTCATATGTAGGGCAGGGGCATGTCTGGGGCTCCGGGCCTGATGCAGGTCAACCCCACGTCCCCCATGCTCCACCAGGTGCGTCCCCTGGAGCGTCGCAAGTACATGCTCAAGTCCTTGGACCAGATCGAGACGGTGAATGGTGGCGGGGCTGCCAGCTGGCTGACCTTCCCGGACCGGGAGGCGCTGGCCGAGCACGCGGACCTCAAGAGCATGGTGGAGCTGATCAAGCGCATGCTGACGTGGGAGTCCCACGAGCGCATCAGCCCCAGTGCGGCCCTGCGCCACCCCTTCGTGTCCATGCAGCATCTGCGCAGCGCACACGAGACCACGCGGTACTACCAGCTGTCCCTGCGCGGCTGTCGCCTCTCGCTGCAGGTGGAGGGCAAGCCACCCCTGCCTGTCATGGCCACCACAGAGGATGGGCCCCCTTACTACCGGCTGGCCGAGGAGGAGGAGGCCGTGGGCATGGGCAGCGTGGCGGGCAGCGGGCCCTTCTTCCGGGAGGAGAAGGCTCCGGCCGTGCAGAGAGCCATCGACCAGCTGGACGACCTGAGCCTGCAGGAGGCCGGCCGCGGGCTCTGGGGGGAGACCCGGGCCGACGTGGTCTCCGACATGCTGGCCCCGTTCAAGGCGGCCACCACGGGCCGCGGGGTCCCCGACTCTGGCCCAGAGCCCATCCTGGCCTTCTATGGCAGCCGGCTAGCAGGACGCCACAAGGCCCGCAAGCCGCCCGCGGGCTCCAAGTCCGACTCCAACTTTAGCAACCTCCTCCGGCTGAGCCAGGCCTCGCCCGAGGACGATGGGCCCTGCCAGGGGAGTGGCTGGGAGGAAGGCGAGTGCCAAGGGGCCTCTGCGGAGCCGCCTGCCATCCCACAGCGGGAGGGAGATGGACCCAACATCAAGGACATGACCATGGACGCTGAGGTAAGCCAACGGTGGGTGGTGGGCAGTGGCTCTGGCCAGGGCCTCCCCAGAGCTGGCTCCAGGGTGGGGGTGCAGATCACCGGGCCTGGCCTTCCACACACCTCTCGCTGGTGCAGACACCCACTGACCCACCCTTAGGATGTGGGGAGACCGGGCACACACTAGCCCATGTTCAGGACACAAGGACCAGCCAACGTGAGGCCACCCTTACTCTTGAGGCTCAGCACACACGAATGCCCTCAGGACAGGACAAGGCTCCACCATACTGTCCCACCTTCACGCTGTGACCCAGTAACCTCCTATGAGAAGCCACGACCCAGACTGGACAGGCCCTTAGTGCGTCTTGTCCCTCTCAGGAAAGTGGGACTGAGGCCCAGCAGACACCAACACTTCTTGCTGATGCCCCTCTCTTGTCCCAACAGAGGTCAGGCCCTGAGCTCTTCGACCCCAGCAGCTGTCCTGGAGAGTGGCTGAGTGAGCCTGACTGGACCCTGGAGGGAGTCAGGGGGCCACGGGCTCAGGGGCTCCCACCCCGCCACCCCCACCCACATGGTCCGCCCAGGGCCACCAGCTTTCTGCAGCACGCTGGCGGGCACCACTGATGGCAAGGCCCCCCCTGCCTGCGGCTGGGGGCTGCACTGGCTGGGCTGGCATCCCTCTGACCTGAACTGCTCCACAGTGCCATCCCTGAATCCACAAATTATTCTTACAGAAAAGATGATTATCCAGAAATCCCCCATACCCCCTCCCACAGCGCATGCCTGTACCACCACCCATAGGTGGCCCTAAGGGCCTGGCTCATGGCCCCCTTGGCCAGGGACGGCAAGAAGAGGGTTGCACTCCACTGGCCCTGAGCTCGCCCTTGGCCCCGCTGCCTCCGTGTAGTTCAATAAAGAAACGTTCAACAGTCCTGCCTCCCCGTCCTCACTGCCTGAGGCCTCTCCAGTCCAGGGTGGGGTCCTCAGCGGGCACCCAGGACCTGACTCTGCCATGCTCTGCCCAGGTGGCTCATACAGCAGGCTATGACGCTGGGAGGAGGAGGCTTGGACACTAACCCATTCCCTAAATATGCTGAGCACCAGGCACCGGGGAACCTCCCCCCAGAACACCCCGTGTTCAGCACAACTCGTCCGAGCTTACCAAACGCAGAGGCCCCGGGGAGCCTCGCCCCTCCTTATGCTCTGGGCCGGGCATGCACTTACCTGTGCTTGGCACATGCTAGGTGTGAATTTACCTGGCAGGCAAAGGTTCAGGTTTGGCCCACACTCCAGCATCCAGCATGCTGGTCCCCCTTGGGATAGGGGATGGTTCAGACCAGGCTGATCACCTGGGAGCATGCTCAGTGTGTAGCACATGCTTCCCCATGCTGGCTACCCAGGTGCTCGGTCCGTGCCAGCCCACATGGTCACGCCGCATGCTCAGCACACGCCAGCCCATGTGTGATACATGCCAAGGGCTCGGCACACGCCAGGCCACACTGGTCACACGCTGAGGGCTTAGCACATACCAGCCCACACACGTGGTAAACCAAGGGCTCAGTACATAAGATGTCCCCAGCAGAGGCCCATGCCAGCTGTCCCCTGCCCTACACTCCATCGTCCAGCACTCAGTCAGGCGCAGGCTATACAGACAATTATTTACTTGTTATTATAATCTTGGGCCCTCTTTGGCCTGGAAAGGGGGGTGGGCCAGGGGTCCAGGCCCAGCATGCACCCCCACTTCTTTGGGGGCTGATCCCTCCCCCAGCTCTGCTAGGTCCCGGGGCCGTAGTATCAGGCCACTGGGGGTGGAGGTAGAGGCGGGAGCGCAGGACAGAGCTGTGGAGCCACGATGGGGCAGACAGAAGCGGGGACACGGGAACAGGGACCAGGACCCAGAGCGTCTAGGGCCATGGGGGCCTCGCAGACCGTGGCCTATCCACTGGATCAGGCCTCACAGCAGGCGACAGGCACTGCCCACACTGTCCGCTGCGGTGTCCAGGTCGTGGCTATAAGGGGAGTCCCAGTCCCTCAGGAAAACAGCCTCCAGCTGGCTGCGCAGGCCACCACGCCCGTTCTGCGTCACCAGCAGCGAGGTGCCCGCTGTCTCCGTGAAGTAGCTGCCAGACCAGTTGGAGGTTCCTAGGGAGGGTAGGGCGCAGAGTAAGGGCCCCGTGGTGGCCAGGCCCTGGTGCCCGGACAGTCCCTTCCTCAGTAACTGTGGAGGTGCTAGGGACACTCACCAATGTAGGTGGCACGTTCAGTCACCATGTACTTGTTGTGATTGACACGGGCATATGGGATTCGAGCCTGGGCTTCATCCGCAGGGACCACAAAGAGTTTCTGTGGAGAATGGGGCAGGGGTAAGAGGGTGGCATGGAGCCTGAGGTGCAGGTCAGGAGCCAGAGAAGCCCTGGGTAAGACGGGTGTGTGTGCAACCAGGTCTTAAGGCCTCGGAGATCCCTGGGGCCAGAGCAGGGCCCCATGTAGTGGGTCCCCAGTAAATGCCAGCTGAAGGGAGGACCTCTTGTCAACTGCAACCCCATTCCCCCAGGAGTGACTCCTGTTCATCCCTGAAATCACATCTCTGAGGATCTCTCTTTTTTTCCCTCCCTTACTTTTTTTTTTTTCGGTCCTGGCGATTGAACCCAGAGGTGCTTACCACTGAGCTCCATCCCCAGTCCTTTTTATTTTTTTGAGACAGGACCGCTTCTAAATTGCCCAGGTTGGCCTTAAACTTGGGATCATCCTGCCTCAGCCTCCCAGGTAGCTGGGATCACAGGCCTGTGGCACCAAACCCAGCTTGATGTCTACTTTTTCAAACAATCTTTGAGGGGTCAATTCTTGACCCCTCAGCCGGAGGCAGGGACTTCCTCTGTGTTTCCCTCTCCCAGCCACGACCCATGCTTTCTCCCTCACAGCCTGGTTCACTCTGGCTCTTTCCTGTCAGATGTCACATAAGCCCCACGAGGGCTGAGTCCCTAGCATTGCCCTGCACACAGGCCGAGGGGGTGGTGGGTGGGTGCTTACCACCTGGATGTCGGAGTGGGTATGGTTGTCCCGCAGGGCAGCCAGGGAGAGCAGGAAGGACCGCATGGATGGCTCAGAGTGTCCCCAGCAGCTGATGAGCAGGCGCACC
This sequence comes from Marmota marmota marmota, assembly GCF_001458135.2. Classification (NCBI taxonomy): domain Eukaryota; kingdom Metazoa; phylum Chordata; class Mammalia; order Rodentia; family Sciuridae; genus Marmota; species Marmota marmota. The sequence goes on from NW_026000205.1 coordinate 7,849,199, forward strand.
TTGATGCCCCGCTCGTAGGCAGCCCGGCGCAGCCCATCGTCGATGGCAGGCCAGAACCTGGGGGCAGGGCAGAGAGGGGGTGCAGGAGAGCAGCTTTATCCACAGCTTCGCCCTCAGCTTTGGGGAACCAAGCCTGGGCCCTGCATTAGCTTGAGATTCCCCAAACCTCAAGAGCACCCCACTGTGGACTTCAGCTCCCTGCTCCTTCCTCCATCTATCCCTCATCTCCTGCTCCTGGCCATCGTTCCTGCGCCCCCAACCCAGTCCTTTCACCTTATCCACTGGCTCCACATTACCTTCCTCCAGCCCAGTCATCCCCCGCATCCCAGATCACAACCCGGCCCTGTGCCCCAACCCCAGGACCCCTGGCTTCTTCCCCCAGGCCCTCATCCCAAGTCGAGTTGTGTCCCCTGCTCCCTGGCCCCTCCCCCTGCACTCCTACCTCAGGCCTCCAGCCAGGCCCTGCCCCAGCCCCAATATTCTCATGCTTTTCTCCATCGCCCGCCATCCTCCTCTCTGGGAACCCCTTTCTCCTGCCTCAAGCACCTCGGCCCTCTCTCTCTCTCCCTGTGACTTCCCCCGTCTGTCCTCTTGCCTCAGGTTCCTGGCCTGCTCTTGGAGTCCCATCACCCCTCTCCACATGCAGGGGCTCCCTGCCCCGAGCCCTGTCTCTGTGCCCAGTGTTACCTGCGCGGGTGGGAGAACTCCATGGTGGGCAGGTAGTTCATGACCGCAATGTAGATGAAACTCCGGGCGTTGTCCACCACGTTGAGCAGGGCCTTCAGGTCTGGGGTGCGGCCACTTGGACACAGGGGTGGGGGTGCACTCTGGGGGTGAGGGGAGAGTCAAGAAAATTTTCCTGCCAGGGGTATGGTCACAGTGGATCCTGTATAGGGACAGCTCACCATGAGCCTGGTCTTATAGATCTCACTGAATTCTCAGCCTCCATGAAGGGGAGGGATGCTCACTATGTTTTGAGGGTGAGGAGTCAGGACCAGAGAGGGTAAGCAATTTCCTAAAGGTCACATAGCTGATATATGGAGCCCAGGCTGCCTGGTTCCAGAAATTATGCTTTTCTGATCCAGCAGCAGTAGCATCCTTGGAAACTTGTTCAAAATGCAAATTCTTGTGCCTCTCTGCACACAATATCGTGAACCAGAGTGCTGCCGTGGGGCCCAGGAGTCTGGGTTTTAACAAGCCCTCCAGGTGATTCTGGGGCACATGGTTTGAGGACGTCTGCTCTATTCCACTCTCTGCCCTGCCTCACAGCTGGCTCTGACTGGGCAACTCGATGTCCAGTGCCATCCCAGGCCCTTTGGCTACCTCCTTTAATCCTCGGGACAGAAGAGGAAAGTGAGGCTTTGGAAGGGGAGTGGTCAAGGTGGAGACCTCGACTCAGTGGAGACCACTGTAGCAGAGGACCCCGATGAACCATGCTCTCCACAGTGACTCAGGGCTTGGCCAGGTGACATGCTCAGGGGCACTGAGGGGGATCCAGGTGGTCCCCCAACAACTAGAGGCAACATCAGCAGTTAAAAACAACAGCGCCTTATCTAAAGTGCTCAATATCCGCTACAGGAAAAGTGAGCACTGTCTGGCAGAACCTCTAAGGTGATGGAAATGTTCTTTATCTACATTGTCCACTTGCCACATGTGGCTACTGAGCACTTGAAATATGATTCATGTGACTGAGGATCTTAGTTGTCCGCTATGTTTAATTTAAGTCAATTTATTTATTTCAGTACTGGGAATCAAACCCAGAGACACTTAATCACTGACCTTTCTTTTATTTTTTACTTATTTTTAAAATATGTTTTCAGTTTTAGTTGGACACAATATCTTCATTTTATTTTTTGTTATGTGGTGCTGAGGGTGAACCCAGTGTCTCATGCATGCTAGGTGAGCACCCTACCACTGAGCCACAACCCCAGCCCTCTTTATTTTATTTTTATGTGGTGCTGAGGATCGAACCCAGGGCCTCATGCATGTGTTTTACCACTGAACCACAACCCCAGCCCTCTTTTATTTTATAGCTGGCTTTGAACTTGCGATCCTCCTGCCTCAGCCTCCTGAGCCACTGAGATTACAGGTGTGCAACACCACACCTGGCTCTACTTTTAATTAATTTAAACAGAAAGAACTTCCTGTGGCTGTGTGGGACAACACGGAGGGCTTGGTGTGCATGAACCCAGCAGCTATCCCCCACCCAGAGGTTGGAAATACTAGGAGACCCATTTTCTTAATGAAACCAAGGTTCAAGGAAGTTGAGACAGATCCAGGACCCTGGGGAAGCAGAGCGAGCAGGGGTGAGGGCCAGTATCAGGACACCCCTCCCTGAAAATCACTGGGCAGGGCTAGCTGGAGACTCTGGGTGACACACACCAGGATGTGACAGGTCCCACTCTTCCCAGACTCACCGCCAGGTAGGCCAGAGCAGGGGTTCCATTGAGGCAAATCTCCATTGGTGTCTCCTGATTGTATCGGGTATCATAGGGCCGGGGCCAGGTGGATGGAATGGAGCTGCCCGCCTGGCCCAGGAACCAGTAGGCCTCGAAGATCTTGGTCAAGTCTCGAGCCAGGCAGCTGCAGTTGTACATCACTATGCCCAGCTCCTTGACCTGCGGGAGGGCAGTGCTGAGTCCAGGGACAGTAGCCAGGTGCCCACAGCGGACAGGGACACCTCCATCCAGTCTGCTTCTTGGTCTACTCCCCTCTGTCCCTCAGTCCTTCTCCCACCCCTGTGCTGAATAGCTGAGCTCTGCCCACGGTTCCCCCATCCCATCCCACTTAAATTCATAGGCATAAACTTAAGTTTTGGAGAAAATCATTCAGTTATTTCAGAGTTCTAGGTTTCCTGAACTTTCTCATAGGCTGCAACTTCTACCCTGCACAGAGCCAGCTCCTTCTCATTCTTAGGTCTAGTCTAGGCTGATGTGCTTCCTCCTCCAGGAAGCCTCCCTGGGATGCCCAGGCATTCCCCTGGGCTCTCCTAGCACTCTTGGGCTTCCTTCATCATTCTTTCTGGTGACAAACCCGTCTCCCCATTGGGCAGGAGGACAGGCACTGAGTATCTTCAGCATCTCCCTGCATAATTGGTGAGACTAGGGATTTGGAGAACTATCCTTTGAAATGAATTAATGTCCTGTCTTCTCTTACCCTCACGTCACTGCATAAGCTGTTTTCCTCATCCCTATCTTGTGCCAATTCCTGTTGATCCTTCAAATATCAGATTAGTTATCACCTCCTTTGGGAAAACTTTCCTCACATCCCAGGTTCGGTCAGATGTCTCCTTTGGGCTTCCACAGCTCACTGCTTCCCCCATTCCATCCCTGAGTCCTCTGGGCTCACTGCCTGGTGGATGGTCAGGCTCCACATGGAACTGGGAGTTCCAGTCAAGTCCACCTGTCACCATCATGCTCCCAGCACCACCCAGGATGGAGCTGGGTTTAGAACAGGCGTGCAGGGAACGTGTAATGAAGGCCAGATGGGTAGACAGGGCCTTGAATGCTCTGTGCACAGTTGGCAGCTGCCATCAAGGATCAGAGGGAACCCCAGGCACCTGTGAGCAGGGGGAGGGCAACAGAAGGCTGGCATGGGGAATATTTAGGGATCCCTGGTATGAAGCAGGAAGAAACCACTGCAGAGAACGGGCAGAGAGGATGCTGGGTTGTGGAGGGGTGCAGCTAGAGGCTGGCTGTCCTGTAGAGGGGGAGGAGCCTGGGGGGAGGTAGGCAGGATGCAGGCGGACCTGGGTCAGCGAGCGCCAGTCCATGTTGGCACTGCCCAGGTAGAAGTGGGTCTGATCCACGACCCAGAACTTGGTGTGCAGGACGCCGTGGGTCAGCTTCTGCATGTCCACCATGCGGACCTGGGCACCTGTGACCGATGGGGGCAGTGGTCAGGGGCCAAGGTGGGCAGCTCCAAGCCTGCCACCCCTGCCGTCCCCAGCTCACCGCTCTGCAGCAGGGTTTGCAGGTCCGCCTGTGGCTGGGGCCCATTGGGCTTGCTCACGGCGATGCGAACCTTCACCCCTCGAGGTGCCAGGGTCTGTAGTTGCCGGAGGACCTCCTCACCCTGTGGGGAGGGGACAGTTTTGGAGAAGCTGGGCCAGCCAGGATGTCAAACCCACAAGGCACCTCAAAAGGCACCGTTTTGAGATCTGGCTTTGAGATATGATTAATAATAATTTAAATATAAATCTAAAAGGCTTAAAGTTAAAATATTAGAACACTTCTTTATCTGTCTTAAACTTTGACCTCTTTGAGTCACTGGCTGCTCTGAGACTTATGCCCCCAGGCCTCTCTGTCCTTCTGCCCCTCCAGGGACCTTCCCAAGATCCAGAACATTGGAAATGTCAGCGCAGGAGCCTCCCGGCATATCACAGGCTTTGAGGTGAGGCTGGGGCTGAGGGTCCAGGAAAATATGGGCTGAGGCACACTGACCCCAGTGACAGTGAGAACCGGTGATTCTCTGGTACCAGCTCTGATTCTAGGCCCCTTGACGCCTGAACTCACTGAATTCTCAAAATCCTATGAAGCAGAGTTGTTTACAATTCTCCAGGTACAAATGAGGAAACTGAGAGTTGGGAGAACTGAGTGGTGGAAGGGGATTGAACCCAAACACTGCCTCCAGGTTGAAGTTCTGATCCACTTCACCCTCAGCTGTTTCTATTTTTTTGAGACAAATCTTGCTAAGTTGCTGAGACTGGCCTCAAACGTGTGATCCTCTTGCCTCAGCCTCCCCAGTCCCAGGGAGTACAGGTGTGTGTCACCACGCTTGGAACTCTTATGGCTTTTAACTTTATTTTTTAAGGTGGTATTTAAGGAGCCCTGAGATTTTAGTAGATTTTGAGTCTACTTCTCACAAACAGAGGCAGCAGGGAGAAGAAAACAGAAGGATCAGGTACTCATGTTTTTCAACAGTAGGGGTTAACCTACGTTGTTTCTTTTCAAGTAATGAAGGTTTTTTGATTTTTAAAGTTTTCAGCAAACCATAACAAGAATTTCTGTTTTTTGTTCTACTGACTATTGAACCCAGGGGTGATCTACCACTGAGCTACAACCCCAGCCCTTTTAATTTTTTTATTTGGAGACAGGGTTTCACTAAATAACCCAGGCTGGCCTCAAACTTATGATTCTCCTGCCTCAGCCTCCAAATCACTGGAATTCCAGGTGTGTGTCATTATTCCTGGCTTGTAACAAGGGTACCTTATTGGCAAATGCTTATCAAGGGCAGATTCTGTGCTAGGCACTGTGTTAAAATTCACAAGAATAGGTGTTATATTTTTGGCCCCACTTTATTTTATTATTTCTTTCTTTCTTTCAGCACCAGGAATTGAACTCAGGGAAGCTTTACAACTGAGCCACATCCCCAGCCTTTTTAAATATTTTATTTAGAGTCAGAGTCTTGCTGAGTTGCTTAGGGCCTCATTAAGTTGCTGAGGCTGGCTTTGAACTCAAGATCTTCCTGCCTCAGTCTCCAGAGCCGCTGGGATGACAGGCACACCCAGCTGTTGGCCTCATTTTACAAGTAAGGAATCTAAAGCCCGAGAGGAGAGGTGACCCATCCAAGGTCACATAGCTAGGAGGCAGCAGTCTGGCTCAAGGATAGGTTGTTACTTCTCTCTTCCATTTCTTTGTGTGAGAGGGTCAGGACAGTTTATGGGCAAGTGACATCTGCCAGGCTAATCCCTTGTAACCAAACCTGCACCCTGACATTCAGAGGTCTCCAGATGATCGTGACAAACACCCTCAGTCCAGAGGGCCATGTGCAGACAGCTGCTTCCAAACACCTGTGTCTAATCTGCCACATGAGATGTGCCCATCTGTTCCTAGGGCATCAGGGGAAACCCCTTCACTCTCCCCATTGTCACCCCCCTCCATTCCCAGCCAGGGCCCAGGCTGCCAGGTACCTGCTGGGCAGAGGGCTCCTGTGTGTGGGTATCATTGTTGGTGAGGGTCCAGTAGAAGGATGCGATGTCCAGGCTGCTGTGAGCACCGGCGAGCAGGCCCAGCCAGGCCTGGCTAGTGGAGGGGTTGCTCATGGTGGCATTGGGGAAGTCCAGGCCCTCAGGAATGCTCTCCACCAGCACTGCTCTGGGGGTGATGGGGACAGTATCAGCCATGAGGCTGGAGAGGACTGGCTGGGATGAGTGCCTGTCTGCCCAGGGACGTAGATGGGAGGCTATGTATATTTGTGTGTGTGCATTTATCTGTCCAGAGGTGTGGTGGGGAGATTGCGTGTGTGCATGTCTTCATTCACAGATGTGGATGGAATGGTGTGCTTGTCTATTTGTTCACAGACCTGCAGAGACGATGACGCTGTGGCTGCCATGGAAACTGCACTGCATGTGGGGGAAAGGGGGGTGGGCATGCACTTGGGTGCCTGCAATCTCTTCACTCTCTCACTGCACGGGGTGAGGCCGGGTGCAGCCCCTGCTCAGTGTGTGTTTAAGTGTCCCCTGGCCTAACAGGGTTCTTCCCCTCCACCCAGCTTCCCCCTCCCACTTACTCGCAGGGGTCATAACAGGGGGCTGGGCGCTGGTTGGGTCCAAAGAGATGCAAGTCCCCGTATTCCCATAGAAACAGCTGAGTCATCAGGGCACCGAAGCCCACCACCGCCAGGATGAGGACTAGCAGGACCCAGCGGGCTTTCTGTGGGGAAGAGGAGGCAGTCAGGTGACCCATGGTGGGCAGCTCAACCCATCCCTGAGAGGGATGAAGGGTATCGGAGGGCTCCTACCTTCTCAGCAGCCTTCCATGCCTCAATCTCATTCATGGGCAGCTCGTTGGCTGGCTCCTCAACAGGCACCTTCAGCTGGGAGATGGGGATGGGGATGGGAGGGGGGCAACAGCGCGGCTCGCCCGGTCTCCGACCTTCCACTGCACCAAGCCCATCCCCACTAGTCCCCATCCACCTACCTCCTGGTACATCAATTTAGGCTTCATCTTGCTTTGCAGCTGGGGGATATGCTGAGCCCAGGCGGAAAGGTGGGTGTGTCAGGGTCTCCCAACTGGGGGAACAAAAGCAGGCACTGTGTGAGGTGTTCTGGGCTTTTGAGGGACATCAGAGAAGGCAGATTAGTCTTGGGCTTGTGGGATTCACTGAGTCCCTCTCCCATGATCACGGGGGCCCTTGGCACTGTGCCTGCCACCCCAAAAAGAGGAAACTGGTCGCTGGTCAGCAGGAATTTCGAAATTCTTTTAAGATCCAACGCCTCTGCTTTCTTTACATCACTCAGACTTACCCTGCCGGCCTTTGGCGTCCACCCTGCCCCCTCCCCCCATTTGTCACCACGCTGCTCCCCACCAGCACCCTCCTTTATCCTTCCTCGGAGCTCTAATCTAGACAGTCTCAGACAGCCCTGGATGGGGTCTGCGGAGGCCCCGAGTCTTTGTGCCTGTTTTTCATTAGCACTGGGACTACTCAGGGCATTTTCCAGGTGGTTCCTCTGCCCTCGCCCTCAGGTACCCACCACGCAAGACAGCTCAGGCTCGCAGCCCAGGACCACCGGGGCCTCCCCGCCTCCCCTAGCCCATCCCCCCCACCACCCTTGCCTCGAAGGACCTCGGCCTTACTGGGCAGGCGTCTGCAGCTACCTCCGCGGGGCCCCAGCTTCTGCCCCAACAGGCTGAGCAGGGGCGGGAGGTAAGGAGTGGAGGGGCGGGGCTCCTGTAGGCCCCGCCCACTGCAGCGGGGAGTCTGCGCAGTGCGAGCGGACAGCCCCAGCTCACCGCAGCGAGGAGGGGGGCTCGGCCCCCAGATGCGGTCCGCCAACCTGGCCCGAGTGGGGGCG
>NW_026000205.1:7857007-7869932 GCF_001458135.2 Marmota marmota marmota
GCGTGTGTGGCTGGGGGATGGGCTTCGCCACACTCCACCCCGAGCCCCCGGGAGGGGCGGGAAGACCACCGAGAAATGGGAACCCCGCATCTTTTCTGGTCTACAAACCTTGTGAGTTTTTGTACCGTGGGCATGCATTACCTAGTCAAAAAATAAATACATAAAAATTAATAATTAAAACGCTTATAAAATAAGATGGGGAAAATCAAGGTTGAATGGCATGATTTGGAGATGAAGCGACAAAACCAGCAGAAGACTCAGCCCACGCTACGGATGGGAAGAGAGAGGTGGGGGAAGGTGGTGGCGGACTTTCTGTCGGAATCTGTGTGGATTACGGTATTTGATTTTTTTTTTGTTTAAGCCAACTGATATTTTCATAGGGATTAAGACAAAAATATTTTTGAGGTCCGGGCTTCTGGATCAAATCCCATTTCTCCCAAGTAGGATTTAAAGCCACACCTGTAGAAATAAACTGGAGACCCCTGCTCCTGCTCCTTTCCCTTCTCTCTCCTCTGAACCCGTGTCCCCCAAACACATAGGAAGTCAACAGATACCTGCAGAAAAGGAACTCTTGAGAGAAGCAAGTGTCAGAAGTGGTTGCCTGAAAGGAAGTGGAATTTTGGGAGGGTTTTGGATTGCTGCTTCTTTTTATATAAACCTATTTTTTTCTCCTTTTGATTTACTTTATTTTATTTTGATTTTGGCAGTGTTGCCCATTGGACCAAGGGTTTCATGCATGGTAGGCAAGCGTTCTACTGCTGAGCTTTTAGAAAATTTTGAGAACTTGCCATCCTTCTGCCTCAACTTTCAGGGTAGCGGGATTACAGGCCTATGTCAGAGCACTAGGTCCGTTTTAGTTTTGAAAACTGTGAAATGTAAGCTACTTACAGAGAAGTATAGAAAACATCTCAGAACAGGTTAAGAAAGACGTATAGCTAGGTGTGGAGGCACAGACCGGTAATCCAAGCAATTAGGGAGGCTGAGGCAGGAGGATCGCAAGGCTCAGCAATAGCGAGGTACTAAGCAACCCAGTGAGACTCTGTCTCTAAATAAAATACAAAAAAAGGCTGGGGATGTGGCTCAGTGGTCAAGTGCCCCTGAGTTCAATCCCTGATACCCAAATGTGTGTGTGTATATATATATGTGTGTGTATATATATATATATATATACATACACACACACACATAATACACACACACATAAAAGGGCTGGGGAGTGGTTCAATAGTTAAGCACCCCTGGATTCAATTCCTGGTACCAAAAAGAAAGTATAAAGTGAACACAGCTATTGCTTGTTTTAGTACTTTAAAAAAAATTAAGGGACCTGGGCGAGGTGGCACAAGCCAGTAATCCCAGCAACATGGGAGGCTGAGGCAGGAGGATGGCGGGTTCAAAGCCAACCTCAACAACAGCGAGGTGCTAACCAACTCGGTGAGACCCTGTCTTTAAATAAAATACAAAGTAGGGTTGGGGATGTGGCTCAGTGGTTGAGTGTCCCTACCTGGTGCCTCCCCCCACTCCCCCAAATTAAGGGAATGCATTGCTTTTTTTCTTTCTTCTAGAAGAAAATCTCAAAAGGTTCTCCCTGTCACTCCAAGATTCAACCCAGATCTGAAGGAATAACTGGAGAACCCCTCATTAGCATCTGATCCCAATAGTGGAAGGCAAGAGAATTCCAGATCTCTTTCTCTCCCAGACAGGGATGGGTTAAAAAGGATCCTGCAGGAAAAAGGGCAATAGCTCAAGGTGATCTGAAACCCAGGAGGTTATCAGAGCAGAAGATAACAGTCTTAAGGAGTGGGCCAAAGTGTTGTGGGGAGGTGGGGGAGAGGCAGGAAATGTCAGACTTTAAATTTTGAAGGCATTGGTGAGAAATGTTTTATATAAGAATGTGGGGTTGAAACAGCAGGTGAAGTGAACTTAGGGTAGTCAAGATGAGTAAAAATATAACAGAGGGGCATGGAGAACTGGAATGGCCAGGCTAGACCCACGACAGGAAGAGAACAGACACCATTCACACTGTCAGGGGCCATTGGCTTTCAAGTTGTACAGAGGTTATAGGTCTGTAAGGATGGATATCCAATTTTAGTTCTTTTTATTTTTAACCAAAGCAATATACCAAAGATCTTTCTAGCAACCACTGAGTGGCAGTTTAGATCTGATTAGATTGCAAGGCAGTTAAAACGGTGGGTGCTGGAGCCAGACACCTAACTGAGCCTGAGCTTCAGTACCTCTGTGTGACTCTTGGCTTCAGAGAAGTGCTAACACCTCCATGCCTCGGTCTCCCTTTCTGCAAAAGGAGCATGGTGACAACAGCATCTTTTTCATAAGGTTCATTAGTTTCACTCATTTATTAAGTATCTGCTGTGCACCAAGTATTGTTTTAGGCCCTGGGGGTACAGCTGTGAATAAAATAGACACGAGGGAAGACATAACCAGTAAGATCGCAAATTAGGCCTCCATATTCACGGGTTCTGTATCCGCTGATTCACCCAACTATGGACTGGAAATATTACAAAAAATTATGTTTGTACTGATCATGTATAGACTTTTTCCTTGCCTTTATTCCCCTAACAATACAATATAACCATCATTTACATTGCATTTACATTGCATTAGACACTATGTCTAGAGAAGATTGAAATATACAGGAGGATGTGGGTATGTTATATGCAAATAGTACTTTTTCTTTTTTTTTTGGTACCAGGGATTGAACTCAAGGGTACTCAACCACTGAGTCACATCCCCAGCCCTTTTTGTATTTTATTTTTAATAACTTTTTTCAATATTTTTTTTAGTTGTAGTTGGACACAATACATTTATTTATTTATGTATGTATGTATGTATGTATGATGCTCTGGATCGGACCCAGTGCCTCACACATGCTAGGCGAGCATTCTATCGCTGAGCCAAAATCCCAGCCCCTTTTTTGCATTATATTTAGAGACAGGATCTCACTGAGTTGCTTAGGGCCTCACTAAGTTGCTGAGACTGGTTTTGAACTCTTGATTTTCCTGCCTCAGCCTCCTGAGCACTGGGATTATAGGCATGCACCACCATGCCTGGCGTACTTTATTAATTTTTTTTAAGGTGTAGATGGACACAACACAATGCCTTTATTTTTATGTGGGCTGAGAATCGAACCCGGGTCCCGCCCGTGCTAGGCAAGCGCTCTACTGCTGAGCCACAATCCCAGCCCCTGGTGTACTTTATTTTATATAAGGGATTTGAGCATCTGCAAATTTTGGTATCCCTGAGGGTAGGGTTTGTGGAGCCAACATCTGACCCCTAGATACTGAAGATGAATGGAATATGCTGGAAGGTAACACCTGCTGTGGAGATTTGGGGAACAGGGGTGGGGGTGGAATGGTGTGCAGTTTTAACAAGGAGGTCAGGGAAGTCCTCACTGAGTTGGGGCTACCAGAGGAAAACTTCAAGGAAGGAGGGAGAGTACAACCTGGACTTCAGGGGGAGAAAGGGTACAAAGGCTGAGGCAGGAGTTGGCCAGGCGTGAGGGGAGGCGGGAGGAGGACAGTGTGCTGTGGTGGAGTAGGCTGGGGAGAGAGGGACATGAGTCAGGGAACTGATGGAGCCACATCCTGCAGGGCTACGTGGACGGTGGTGAGTAGGACAGGGTCACAAGTGGGTTCCCAGCAGAATTAGGTTTATGTTGGGGGTAGTGGTAGGTTGAATGGTGGCTTCAGAAAAGATATGTCTGAGCAGGGCACACTGGAACAAACCTGTAATCTCAGCAACTGAGAGGCTGAGGCAGGAGGATCCCAAGTTTGAAGCCAGCCTGAGCAACTCAAAATAAATAAAAAGGGCTGGGGATGTAGCTCAGTAGTGAGGAACCCTGGATTCTACCCCCAGGACCAAAAAAAAAAATAAAAATAAAAAAAAGGAGAGAAAAGAAGAAAGATATGTCCAGTGGTATTACCTCTGGAACTTGTGTGACCTTGTTTGGAAAAAGCAGGTGTAATTACATTTAGGATCTTGAGATGAGATCATCCTGGGTTATTTGGGTAGGCCCTAAACACAGTGACAAATATCCTTATGAGACAGAAGATACCCAGAAGGCCACATGACCAGGGAGGCTGAAATGGGGGTGAGGTGGCCACAGCCCAGGGATATGGGGAGCCATCAGAAGCTCAGTGTAGTGCTGAGGACAGAATCTCCTCTAAAGCTGCTGGTAGGAGTGTGGCCGTGCCACCAGCACTTTGAGATTTTAGATTTCTGGCCTCCCAAACTGGGAGAGAACACATTTCCTTTGTTTCAAGCTGCCAAGCTGTGGCTACAGCAGCGTCTAGGACACTAGCACAGATGTTCAGCTCCCTCTGGCTGTGTGGGGCCCAGGGAGGCTGCTGGGAGCACACAGGCAGGAGATGAGGGTAGACAGGAGCATGGGGTCAGCCAGGGGAGAAGGATGGGTGGGCTCTAGAAACCTTCTGAACATGGAGTGGATGAGGTTTCTGGACTGGGTGTGTGTTCGAGAACAAGAGAGGCACTCAAGATGACTCCAAGGGTTTTGGACTGTCCCCTGGGAAGAATGGTCAGGGGAAGACCGAGGGAGAAATAAGTTCGGGGAAAAGATCAGGGGTTTGGTTTTGAACATATAAAATTTAAGATGACTAAAAAAAGCAATTAACACAAAAAATGTAGAGTCAGCGGTATGGTTTGCGGGGTGTAGCTTGACTAGCATGTGGGCCTTGTGTTCCGCCCCCAATGCCACACACAAAAAAGGCAAGTGTAAGAAGAGCCACTGAAGCCAGGTGTGGTGGCACATGCTTGTAACCCCAGCAACACAGGAGGCTGAGGCAGGAGGATTACAAATTCAAGGCCAGCCCAGGCAACTTAGGGAATCCCTGTGTCAAAATAAAAAATAAAAAGGGGTGGGAACTTATGGGCTCAGTGGTAGAGCACCCCTAGGCCCAATCTCCAGTGCAGCCAAAAAGAGCGTGTGCCACCATGCCTGGCTTGAATGTGTATAATTTCTACAGAAATTAAATCATAATGAGGCTCAAGGGCTGTGGCTGCCGCTGGAGAAGAAATCTGCCCCGTCCCCAGATGGGGTTGAGCAGTAAAACTGAATCAGACCCTGTAGTGGGTGCTGGCATGTCTGCCTGGCCCACCTTGGTGCCTGTGTTCCCAGGACCCCAGAATCCCCATAGGGCCCCAGTGCAACCAACCCAGGCAAATCCTTATACTCTGCTTTCTTGATGATGTGGAGCACACCACGGCCAGGAAGCCCGTTCCCTTCTAACTTACAGAATATTCCCCCAGGCCCCTTGGCTTGTGGCCATGCCTGCTTTGGGGTGTGATACCGCAACCCACAGAAAATGAGGAAGCAGAACCCTCTGGGCTTTTAAGACCTGTGCTTCCTGAGCATCCCACCTCCTAGTGAGAGTGACAGTGGCAGTTTTGATCTCTCCTTCACCAGCAGCCCTGGTTCAAAGCCTTTGCCATTTTCTTGCCAAGTGACCTTGGCCATGGATTTTACTTCTTTGATCTCTGCTGGCCTCAGGTATTTGTGTGTGTGTGTGTGTGTGTGTGTGTGTGTGTGTGTGGGTGGTGCTGGGGATTGAACCCAGGGCCTGTGCATGTGAGGCAGGTACTCTTCCACTGAGCTGTAGCCCCAGCACTGGTCTCATCTATTAAACGGTAATCTCCAAATGGTTACCTGGGCCAGTCCACAGCCCTGCTGGCTCAGGGTTTTTTTTTGGGGGAAGAGGCTCCCTTCACTGAGCCTCTTTCATTCTCTGATCAACTGGGAGATAAATAATACCAACATCACATTTGTTGGGAAGAATCAATGAGGTCAAGCTGGTGTGGTGGCCCATGTCTGTAATCCCGGCGACTCAGGAGGCTGAGGCAGGAGGAACAGAAGTTTGAGGGCAGCCTGGGCAATTTGGTGAGACCCTGTCTCAGAATGCAAAGGGCTGGTGATATGGCTCAGTGGCAGAGTGCTCCTGGGTTCAATCCCCAGGGGGGAAAAAAAAAAGTCAAGGATGGAGCTGGGATTGTGGCTCAGCGGTAGAGCGCTCGTCTAGCACGGGCGGGACCCAGGTTCGGTTCTCAGCACCACATAAAAATAAAGGCATTGTGTTGTGTCCATCTACATCTAAAGAGTGAATATTAAAAAAAAAAAGCCAAGAAGATCATGAACAGCAGACACCAAGTTCATCTCCTGCTATATGCTGGTTGGTGAGGTCTGTGGCCCCTAGTACCTTGTACACACTATTATCACCACCAATAGACTTGTATGTCCCTCAAAGAACTATAGTCTGTATCTGATTTATTCCTCTTTCCCAGGGTCTTGTGCACTGGACTCTCTCCATAAATATTTGTTGAAAGCAGAAGAAATACAAAAGAATGGAAAACTTTGAGGGAAGACTTTTCTAGATGTTTTTCTAGACCAAATGATACTTGTTTTATTCACAATGGTAACCAGCTTGTGTTCTAAGCCCAGAACAGACTGGGTGGGTGCAGATAATGGCATGTCAGCTGACAGTGGGGGAAATTCAAGGTGGATTCAAGCCAGCAGAGAATAAAGAATAGGGGACATACTAAAATACCTAAGTGGATCCCACCATCGTATCCACCCAGAAGAATGGGGTCCTAATTAGAATAAGATATATTCCATGCTTGTATGATTTTATCAAGTGGATTCTACTGTCAAGTATAACTAAGAAAAACCAAATTTAAAAAAATGAGCAGGAGACTACTAAGGCATATATGAATCATCTAGAAATTGACAGGTCTTCCAACAAAAATGCCCTCAAGTTTAAAGGCGCATATTTTCACTTGATGGGGCAGGCCCTTTTGGACTGAACAATCAAGAGTTGGTGGCCAACTCTACAGAAAATAGTACACTAGTTTTGTAAACAATTTAAAAAAATTTTTTTTTAGCTGTTGATAGACCTTTATTTATTTATATGTGGTGCTGAGAATCAAACCCAATGCCTCACACGTGCCAGGCAAGTGTGCTACCGCTCAGCCCCAGCCCCAGCCCCAGCCCCTACTTTTTTTCTTTTTTTTTTAAGAGTAGAAATTTTATTTCAAAGAACACCTTAAGATAAATACCCCTATAGGGAGAGAAGATGCTTGGTCTGAAAAACAATTAAATAAGTCCAAAAACCATCTTAAATGGTAAATATTACTAAATCTAAAAATCTGAGTTCCCACTCAAAACTTTTCTGCTCCTATTCCTGCTCAGAACCTTTCTGTGACCATCGGAGCCAAAGTGCAAACTTTCTACCATATCATTCAGGGCCTGTGGACCCTCGCTCTCTACTACAGCCCCAAGTCCCCTTTCTGAATCCTAAGCCCCTTTTTTTTGGTTCCTACCTCTTGCCTAAACTCCAGCTCTGGAGGCTCCGTGGCCTCCTAGACACTTCTCCTGAGTATCCCTGGGCCCCTCACACCCACCACATCCCCAGCTGACCTCACCATCTCTCCTAAACTGGTTCTTTCTCCAGGTACTCATTTGGGGTGGGGGGCGGGAACCAAGGATGGAACTCAGGGGCACTCAACCACAGAGTCATATCCTTGGCCCTATTTTGTGTTTTATTTAGAGACAGGGTCTCCCTGGGTTGATTAGTGCCTTGCTGCTGCTGAGGCTGGCTTTATTTTTTTTAATTTATATTTAAAATCTATAGATCCTTGCTGTCCACCCTCGTGATCCTCCTGCCTCAGATTCCCAAACTGCTGGGATTACAGGCATGCACCACTGCACTCCGCCCAGGTACTCATTTTTTCTTTTAATTTTTTTTTTATTTTTATGTGGTGCAGAGGATCAAACCCAGGTCTCGCCAGAGCTAAGCAAGCGCTCTACCACTGAGCCACAATCCCAGCCCCTCATTTGTTTTTTTTAATCATCTTTATTTATTTTTATGTGGTGTTGAGGATCAAACCCAGTGCCTTGCACGTGTGAGGCAAGTGCTCTGCAACTGAGCCCCAGCCCCAGCCCCGGCCAGGTACTCATTTTAAGGAGAGTTATCCCACTCGTTCTTCAGGTCTCAGCCTGGGTGCCACTTCTTCCAGGAAGCCCTCCCTGACTCTTTCAGTCCTGGACCTTGTTTAGGACCCCATTTGGCCTCCTGATGATGTCTTCCAGCTCCAACCTGGCCTCTGCCACCTGGGTCCTCATTTCAGTCATCTCCCTCTGCTCCCAGCTTTTACTAGACCTTCCAATCCTGCCTCTATCTGATTTTTTTAAAATATTTTTTTAGTTGTCAATGGACTTTTTTGTTTATTTATGTGCAGTGCTAAGAATCGAACCCAGTGCCTCACACAGGCTAGGCAAGCGCTCTACCACTGAGCCACAACCCCAGGCCCCTCATCTGAATTTGACTTGTCCATCCCAGGTCAAACACTCTCTGTGGCTCCCCAGTGTCTCAGAACAAAGTCCTGGCTCCTTATTGTGCTCCCGGGGCCTGGGATGATCTCTCCCCGGCTATTCTTTGGTTCATTTTCTCACCGCAGTCAGACTGAATATCTTTCAGTTCCTGGAACCAAAACCACACATGCATCACTGATCCTACAACGCTGCTTCTCCTGCTGAGCACACCTTTTCCTCCTCTCCATGCTGCGTGTCCCTTTCCACCCACAAACCGCCTCCTCCACGAAGCTCTCCTTATCCCCCATGGCTGAATTAGGTATCCCCTCTGGGTCCCCCAGTCCCCAGTCCCTCTCCATCCCATCCCTGACACTCTGCCGGTCTCTCCTTTATTCTGACCCTGACCTCTCTGGGCTATCACTACTTGGTGACATGACTGTCTATTCCACTGGACTAATGAGTCGTAAGAGGCAGGGCCAGGCCGTCTCCATGACCACGGTGTCCCCAGCACCAGTGAGCACAGGAACAACACATACCATGCTCAGAGACCAGCTCATTCATCTATTTGGCCAAGCCCTGCTCTAAAAAGTGGGGATACAAGCCATATAAGCTGGGCACGGTGGTGTATGCCTGTAATCTCAGCAGCTTGGGAGGCTGAGGCAGGAGGATTGCAAGTTTAAAACCAGCCTCAGCAATTTAGCAAGACCCTGTCTCTAAGGGCTGGGGATGGGGCTCAGTGGTTGAATGCCCCTGGTTCAATCCCCAACACCCCCACCCCGCAAATAAAGTGGGTGGGTGGGGGATACAGTGCAAAACAGGGGAAAAAAATCCTTCTAGCCAGGCATGGTAGGCCTGTATCCACCTGTAATCCCAGCAACTCAAGCAGAGGAGGCAGGAGGATTATAAATTTGAGGCCGAATAGGGCAATTTAATGAGACTCTGTCTCAAAATAAAAGTGCTGGGGATGTAGCACCCCTGGGCCCAATCCCTAGTACTGGGGAAAGAAAAGGAGAGCGGAGGGGAAGGAAGGGGAGGGCCGGGACCCTTCTAATAATGAAATTCTCCTTTTTGGCAAGTAAGAATAAATGAGTAACATATGGTACATGCCTTGGAGAAAAATAAAGCAGGGGACAGTGGCATCACAACTGGAAATGAGTAATGTTCTAGTTCAAAAAATAACTCAGGCCAGTCTGGGGCGAGGAATATTATCACCATCCCTGTTTTTCAGATGGGTGTCAGGGTTCAGGGAAGCCACCTGCTCGCGTGGCACAGTATGGGTTGCTCAGCTGGGAATTTGAATCCAGAACTCAGTTCTGTTTCAGAACCATACACTGTTGAACCAATTCATGAGCAAATAAAATACAGCAGATCTCCTGTCATGGCCTCCTGCAAGGGACCCAAGTACCACGAGGGAGGTGTGAGCCTGTGGAGGTACAGGGTGTGGGGGAGAGGGTAGGCTCCCATGTTAGGACTTGCTCTGCTCAGAGGACTTTCTATACTTAATTTTCATGACAGTCTTTTTTAAAATCCCATTTAACAGACAAGGGAGCTAAAGGCTGACGTGTTCCATGGTTGGCACAGCCAGGAAATGGGGAGCCAGGATTTGAACACAGGCTGTTTCAGGGATCCAGGGACAGTGGCCCCGTGACAACCCCCTTTCCTTTTGTTTATAATCTGTAAATTCCTGCTACCCACCCATCTACCCTCCCCAATACCAGCTGAATACTACAGTGGTGTTTTTAGCCTCTCAAAACCCCACCAGCACCCCATCCCTCTCCAAAAATCTGAAGGGGGTATCAGAAGCTTTGTCCAAAGATAAAGGATATCTGAGTACAGCGTGAAGAGGACTCTCTTTCCAACAAGGCTGTCTCTTGCCAATCCATCCTGAGTAGGAGTTCTGGAGCTGCTGGTGCTCAGGGTGATAGCTTCATGTCACTTTGGATTGTGTCCTTCCTCTGCTCCAAATCCTCCTGTGGCTCCCACCTCGCTCAGAATAAAAGTCAGTCTTCTTTGTCGCTAAAGAGGCCTCAAACAATCTTCCTGCATCTCCTACACTTCTTCCCCTCACTGGGCTTCTGCTATTCCTTAAATACTCTTAAGTACTTTCCTACCTCAGGGCCTTTGCATTTTGTGTTCTCTCTGCAGAATGCCCTTCCCCCAGAGAGTCATGCCACTCTCTCCTCTCCTGAAAGTTTTTGTTAAAATGTCACTTTCTCAGAAAACCTTCACAGACTGATTTATTTATTTTGGTCCTGGGGATTGAACTCAGGGGCGCTTAATACTGAGCTACATCCCCAGCCCTTTTAATAGTTTATTTACAGACAGGATCTTGTTAAGTTGCTTAGGGCCTTGTTAAGTTGCTGAGGTTGGCTTTGAACTTGCAATCCTCCTGCCACAGCCTCCCGAGCTGCTAGGATTATAGACATGCATCACAGCCCCCAGCTATAAGACCATCCTATTTAAAACCACAGGTTAGCCAGGCATGGTGATACATGCCTGTAATTCCAGCCACTCAGGAGGCTGAGGCAGGAGGACTGCAAATTGGAGGCTAACCTCAGCAACTAAATAAGACCCTGTTTTAAATAAATAAATAAAGGGGTTGGGATGTAGTTCAGCGCTAGAGTGCCCCCTGGGTGTGATCCCTAGTACTGTCAAAACAAAGAATCCAACGAACAAACAAAAAACCAAACACATACACACACTCAGCAAAAACAAACATCACGGCAAGGTGTATAGCTCAGTGGTAGAGCACTTGCCTAGTATGTGCAAGGCCCTGGGCTCCATCCCCAGCATTACAAAATAAACACATACATACATACTACAACTTTGACCGTGTATTCTGCACCCCTCTTCTAACAAATCAAATAATCTACTTACCTACTTACAGTGTTCACTTCTTGTCTCTTACCCATACTAGAATGTAAACTCCATTAAGGCTAGGGACTTTTCTGCTTTGTTCACTGACTTGTCCCCAATGCTCAGCACTGTGTTGAACACACATGCTTAAGAAATATGTGTTGAATGACTAACTTGTGTTTTCATTCCTATATTGTACATGCCACATGCCCAAGGTCATGCAGCTCTTTAAGTACTAAGTGCTTAGTCTAACTAGGGTGTTCTAGCCCCCAAGGCTCACATCACTAACCACTGTACTATACTGCCTAAGATGGGCTGAATGAATAGGACTCAGGACTGTTGAATATGGGACTAAGACCCAGGAGACCTGGGTCTAAAATAACTGTAGTTTCCCTTGCAGAACCCTACTTACTCCCACAGTTCTAGCTGAATGCTGTCATTTTGGGGGTGGGGTCACTCCATACACCAGGATAAAGAGATAGGGATTAAGAATTTACAGAAGTAAGGTTCATGTGTGGTAATTGTGGCGGAGGTGAAGGCAATATGAAGATCGTGGGGTGGGGTGGCTGCCGTGGTAGGGCCTGTCACAGCAGTGAGGGAGGTCACCACAGGAATGAGTGCAGCTGGGAAGGGGGAGGGGTGGATTATGAGAAGGTGAAGAAGGTGACTGGATGAGAATGACATGGTTAATAACAATATGATCCCAAAGGCCGTGACAGGTTGACCATGCCATAAAAATGGATTTGCAGATTCTTGACGCTCATCCTTGACACGCATGTCCTTGTGTGTATTTTACAGATGAGGAAAAGGGGATTGGAGAGGAGCGATAAGCTGGTCCACGGTTCCGGGCGTTTAGAGGTGGAGCCGGGACACTGACACATCCCAAATAATGGACTCTCCTACTCCATATGGTGGGAATATGGAAAGGGTGTCGAAAATGAGGGAAGAGAAACAACTGTACGGCCGGTTGGCTCTTTATGGAGAAAACAAGGAGCATGAGGCACAGATGGAGACTGTCAGAGGAGCAATGGTGGCAGAGGAGAAAGGAAGACATAAGGGGTGGTAAACGTCGTAAGGAAAGCGTGGTAAACGTCGACATAGTGACGGGGGGGGGTGCGCGAAGGTGGGGTCTGATGACGATTTAGAAGTGAGGATTTCATGAAGGTGAAACGGCAAAAAAGAGGGATGCAGTCGACGTAAGGCAATGACGACTTACAGAGGGCAATGAGGACTTAAGGGAAAGGAAAAAGAATCAAAGGGATTGGTGGTTGCAGAAAGAGGGTGATGGCAACACAAGGGGAGTGGTGACGACTTAAGTGGGATACAGCATGAGAAGAAATGGGTGACATGAACATGGATGGCATAGAGGAGGGATGCATTATAGACAAGAGGATAACACAAGGAGGGCAGCGGGGCGCCGTGCCCCGGATCGCACAGTACCTGCACTCCTTGCCTTCCACTTCGGGACCCCACACTCACCTTCTAGACTGGAGCCCCGCCTTCCTGCCCCACCTGAGCGCAGGCTCGCTCCGGCTGGACGGCGGGCACGCGGGGGCCAGGCCTGCGCCCTTCTCATTGGCTGAGCTCCTACCTAGCGTCGGGTGAAGGAAAGCTCCAGGGAGCCTGGGCACGTTCACGTGACCACCCGCCGCACTCTCGATGGTAGCGGCCCGGCGGGCTAGAGCGGTCGCGAGCGGTCAGTCAGGCTTCCGGTGTTGAGGGCGGGCTTCCGGG
>NW_026000205.1:7869957-7908999 GCF_001458135.2 Marmota marmota marmota
GGTCGCCGGGGGGAGGTGGGCCTGGGCCGGATGCGGTGGGATAGGAGGGAGTACCGGGCTCCACTGGGAGACCCCGAGTGATTTCTTTCTTTTTAGCCTCTGCTTCCTTCTCTGTAGAATGGGGGTCCGAATAGAACTGTAGCACCCACTTCAGGGGTCGAATGCGAAGTGAGCGCTTGCAGGTCACAGCCGCTGCTCAGAGCTTGTACCTAGTGCTCCCTGCCTTTCTATACCACTGTTAGCATTGGTGATGATTGCGTTGGGCGTAAGAGATTGTTGGACTTGGAAACCTACTAACTTGGGTTCCAGTCCCAGATCCACTGTGTGGCAGTGGGCCCGTGCCTTCACCTCCCTGAAGCGCAGTTTCCTGCGCTGACAGTCTCAATATCATATGGTCATTTTGCAGATTGTGATGAGACGTGTATGTTAAGCATTTAGCATAGCAAGAGCTCAGTAGATTGGGACTATAATGATAATGATTCAAAGAGTCATTGGTGTATCTGGGAATTCCAATAAAAAGGAGGAAGGAATCTCAGAGACAGCAGTAGAAAAAACAGAACCGCATCTGGGAAAATCGACATTCTGCCACTTATTATTTGGCCAGTTTTGTCCAGTCTTGTAGTATAGATTTTTATTTTTCTTGAAAATGACTGGTGCATGTTCCTTTGTCATTCATTTGAGAAGGAATTCACATTTCTGTTCTAATGGAAACCTAACATTGCTTGCCATGAGAAAGGAAAAAAAAATCTGAAATACAATGAAAACAAAACAGCCCATTATATTGTAGACAGTGAATGAAATATAATTGAAAAGAGGATAATTTATATTCTATGAGTCCATGTTGTCAAATCCCATCGACTCCATCAAATTGTTTTTGTTTTTGTTTTTTGGTAGTAATAGGGATTGGACCCAAGGCTCTCCCATGGTAGGCAAATGTTCTACCACTGAGCTATGTGCCAGCTCTTTTACAATTTTTTATGTTGAGACAGGGTCTCGAAAAGCTGCCCAGGCTGGCCTTGAACTTGCAATTCTTCTGCCTCAGCCTCTGGTCAAAAGTCTTGGCATGCAGCTGATGTGTCCCATCCTGAACCTAGCTTACTGAAGATTTATTTTATTTAAGGCACACTTACCACTTGCTGAGTATTGTTCCAAGAGCTTTGAGTTTATTGGCTCATTTAACCCCTCTAACACCTTTAGCAATAGATACTCTTTCTTATTGTACAGTTGAGAAAAAATGAGTTCCAGAAAGATTTAGCTACTTGCCCAGGATTAGGAAGAGGTAAAATTGGGATATGTATCCAAATCTAAGAGCTTAGCACATGGAATCTGGTACATGTTATTTAATTGAGTTTTGGGAACTGCCATGTAAAAAATTTCTATTTTGTTAAATTTCAACTCTGAAGAATGCACTGGAAGTGGCTTTTAAGGTGGTAGAGAAAGGTAATTGGGTCCAAGAGGGAATTCCACAGCAATGGGGAAGAATACCAATACTTAAAGGATTCAGATAAGTATTAGCTAAGATCTTGCAAGGACAGACTCATAGTAATACCTTGTTTGGCTAGTAATACCTTTTTTGGCATTAACCACAGTTTGAATTCAATTCCTGGCCCTGCTGTGTGTTGTTGTGTGAACCTTAAACCTACCTCTCTCATGTTAAATTTTTTTACTTTTTTGCTCTTTTTTTTTTGTAAATATTTATTTATTTATTTATTTTTTTTTAAGTTTTTCGGCAGGCACAACATCCTTGTTTGTATGTGGTGCTGAGGATCGAACCCCGGCCGCACGCATGCCAGGCGAGCGTGCTACCACTTGAGCCACATCCCCAGCCCTTTTTTGCTCATTTTTACTTTTTTCCCAGGCTGGCTGTGAGAAGTCACTGACTACATACTCAATTCCTGGCATGTAGGAAGCACTCACAAGGACTTACTCCATGGGCATCGGAATCAAGGAGAACTTGTTTTTGAATCTCAGTAAGGTCAGTTGCTAGATGTGACATTTGACAAATGACTGCTCCTTATGAGTCAGTTTTTTGATTGATTAAAATAGAGCTAATAATAGTCTTTGCTCATGAGGCTATTGCGAGGCAATCAGTATGATGCTTAACTTTTGTCCTGATGCTGTTAGTGCTGGTTTGTGAGTTGCTGACATCTTACAGACATCTTTCCATGCCCTGCTCTTTTTTTTTTATTTTAATTTATTTTTATTTTTTAGTTATCAGTGGACCTTTATATTTATATGTGATGCTGAGAATCAAACCCAGTGCCTCAAACATGCTAGGCAAATGCTCTATCACTGAGCCACAACCTCAGCCCCATGCCCTGCTCTTTGAGGGATGCATATTGTATTATCTTTGTCCCATGGTAAAATCTAGAAGGGAAAGTGAATATGAGTGTCAGGTGCAGGGCAAAATGGTGTCTGGTCATGTTCGTCAATCATGGAATCAGCAGAAGCCAGAAAAGGCCAGGGAAGAGGAGAGAGTCTCACATGTGGGAACTGAGGGAAAGCATCACAAAGTGGGGGACAGCCAACAGAGGGAAGAAGAGCTTGCCAGGAGGATGATGGGAGATAGGTATTATAGGCTCATGTGACATCCTGTGTAGAAACTAGGAGGCAAGCTGGGTTCAGAGGCACATGCCTGTAGTCCCAGCTACTCAGGGAGGGTAAGGCAGGAGGATCACTTGAGCCCAGGTGTTCAAGACCAGCCTGGGCAACATAGTGAGACCCCCAACTCAAAATTAAACAAAACAAAACTGAGACACAGGTAAAGCACCTGATGGAGAGGAAGGCTGACTGCGAGACCAGGGGATGAGGCTAGGAGGAGCCCTTCCCAGTCCACTTAGTATACACCAAGCCTAGTCTCAGCTCCCTCCCAGGCCTTGGTACATAGCCCACTTTGCCCTCACAGCAGTCCTCTAGAGTAAGTAACATCCAGCCACACCAGTGCACAGATGGGGATCCTGAGACTGGACTGCAGAAGTAACTTGTCAAGGCCACACAGCTAGTAAGTGGTACAGCTGGATTTGAACCCCTTGCAGTCTAGTTCAAGTCTTTACTCTTTTTTTTTCCCCCTTTTCTTCTTCTTCTTCTTCTTTTTTTTTTTTTGGTACCAGTGAGGTACATCCCCAGCCGTTTTTATTTTTTATTTTGAGACAGGGTCTCCATAAGTTGCTGAGGCTTGTGATCCTTCTGCCTCCCCTCCCAAGTTGCTGAGGTTGCGGGTGTGCCGCGCCACCATGCCTGGCTCCAGAGTCCTTACTCTTGACCACTCTGTTATACCCTCAGAATGGAGAGATGAGGGAGAAGCATCAGTGTTGGAACTGGGCCTGGTTGAAGAGGGCAGAGTCAATGGAGAGGGCAGAGGAGATGGAAGAGAGGAAGTAAGTTTGGCCCAAGACAGTGTGGCCAGGTGGTCCTGGAGGCAGGTAGCACATGAGAAAGTAATTTCCTTTAGTTATTTTTCTACACTGCCATTCATGCCTGGAAAGTTTCCATTGGTGCTGATGTGTCTATAATGCCTTTCAGCATCTGCTGGTCTTATCCAAGTGAAAATTGGCTTTCCATTTCCTCTCTGGCCCCCCACCTCTCTGACTAGGCTCCTGCTGTCCTGGCTCGCTCCACTGCAGCCACACTGGCTCCTCATCCTTCAGACCTGCCAGCAGAGCCCCTGTCTTAGGGCACCGGACTCACTGGACCTTCTCTGTAAAACTACACAGCTTAGGCTGGGGTTGTGGCTCAGAGGTAGGGTGCTCGCCTAGCATGCATGAGGCACTGGGTTCGATCCTCAGCACCACATAAAAATAAATAAAGAAATTGTATCCATCTATAACTAAAAAACAAATATGAAAAACAACAACAACAAAAAAAACACAGCTTCCTCCCTCCCCTCCTTCAGGTCTCTGTGTCACTTTAGGTCTTCTCTGATTATCCAATTGAAGATTGCGACCGTCCCCTCCCAGGCCCTACATGTTTTCTCCATAACACTGGTAGCTTCCAACACTCTGCACTGTGAGCTGTTTTGCTTGTTGACTCTCGTCTCACTCCCCTGTCTCTGCACATGCTAGGCTCCATATTTTGTTCATCTCAGTATTCTAAGTGCTTCACACGGAGTACATTCGCAGTAAACAACGTGTAAATGGGTGAGTGAACAGCATTTATGAAGAAGATTTTTGGGGCAGGAAGTGTCTTTTTCTGTCCCTGTTCTAATCAGACCTTTGAGGTGTGTGGGATCGGAGCTGTGGACATTTGTTGTCCCTGTGACTTGTCCCAGGCACAAGTGATAGTTGTGGTGGCAGCTCTGTCTGAGCTGACGGTCCGCCAGTTGCTCTAGGCTATTCCTGGACTGTGAGCCCCTAGCCCAGGAATGCTCCTCTGGCAGGCAGGCAGGCAGGCAGGCTGGCCGGCAGGCACTGGGAGAGGGACGTGTGCTCACATGGTGGCGATTCATGGGCCTTCTTTTATTCTCTGTTCCAGGCTCCAGGGAGCAGTGTCTGGCCCAGCAAGACGATGGTCTCAGTGACTATGGGTGAGTCTGTCCTTCTCTGGATGGCCCCCTCTCCCCACTGCCCTTTCTGAGGTATGGCTGGGAGGGGGAGGGAGGGAAGGAAACTGGCAGGAACAGCTGTACTCTGACGAAGGTGGGGGGCAGGGCTGGGGCCAGTTCAAGGCTGCCTGCCCCTTCTGTGTATCTGGATCTACTGACTGCATAGTTTAGCCATAAAGAACTTGCAGTATGACGTCTGACAGATCTCCTACAGGGCTTCTCAGAGCCTTGGTTTTCTAACCTGTGAAATGGAGATCATAATACTCCTTGCATCCTGGCATTCTGGAGATTACCGCAGGTCATTTCTTGGTCATATGATCTCAACAAATGTTAACTGTTGTGATTTTCATGAGCTGTATCACCTGATTTTCTTTACACTCTGATTTCAGGATTGCCCAGACACAGAAATTACTTGGTAGCTTTGGAGAATCTTGAAATTTACTATACGTGTAGTGAAGTACAGGAAACCCATTAACATGATATTTGTTTTGGTACTGGGAATTAAACCCAGGAGTGCTTCTCTGGTCCTTTATTTTATATTTTATTTTTTTGGTGCTGGGGATTGAACCCAGGGCCTTGTGCATGCAAGGTAAGCACTCTACCAACTGAGCTATATCCCCAGCCCACCCTGGTCTTTTTTTAATTTTTAATTTTGAGAGAGTCTTGCTAAGTTGCTGAGGGTCTCTCTAAATTGCTGAGGCTGGCCTTAGACATGAGATCCTCCTCTCAGACTCCTGAGTCACTGGGATCACAGGGATGTGTCACCACACCTGGCTCCCATGTTTTTTTTTTTTAAATATTTATATTGTTAGTTTTGGGTGGACACAGTATCTATTTTATTTTTATGTGGTGCTGAGGATGGAGCTTAGTGCCTCATGCATGCTAGGTGAGCACTCCACCATTGAGCCACAACCCTAGCCCTCCCATGGTTTTAAAACAATTAAAAAACAAATATCTGAAATAATTATAATCCCATTTAAATACAGCATAGAAGCTGACAAAATCAATCCATGACTTTAGAAGGTAGTTGTTGCCCTTGGGAAGGGGTAATAGTGGCAGTAGGAGGATCTGGGATGTTGGGCATATTTTCTTTCTTGGTCAGAGTGCTGGTTACATGGAGTGTTTGGTTTAAGAAAAATCTATTGACTTGTGTACCTTTTGGCTTATACATAGTGCAATAGAATGATTGAAAAACCAAACTCCCTCTAACCATCCTTGTCAAGAAGTGTAATATTTTCAGATGCCTCGGGGTCCTGCCTTGGTCCTACCTGCTCCTCCAGGTGGAGTAAACCACTCTCTGATCTTTTCTGGACATATTTCCTTATCTTTCTATTTCTGTGTAGTAATTTCACTGGTAGAAACCTTTTTATCACTCTCCTGTTCTACAGACTTTTTATCACTCTCCTATTCTACAGACTTTTTTTTTTTTTTCAGTGCTGGGGATTGAACCTAGTGCATGCTAGCAAGCACTCTACCACTGACTGAGCTGCACCCCCAGCCCCAGTCTTGGATTTTAAAATTATGCAATGAAGTCTTCCGTTCTGTGTTCTTTGGTGTCTGACTTCCTTGTTTGAGGGTCATCTCTGTGGCCAAACATAGCTGTTGTCCTTTCTTTTTCGCTGTTGTGTAGTACTTCACTAAGTGACACAGTATATTCATAATGCCACCATCAAGGGTTGAAGCTCTTCTTTCTTTTTTTTTTTTAGTTGTTGATGGACCTTTTATTTATTATTTATTTATTTTTGGTGCTGAGAATCAAGCCCAGCGACACACATATAGGCGAGCACTCTACCACTGAACTACACTCCAGCCCTGCCATGTATATTCTTGTATCTGTCTCCTCCTGGTGTGTACAGCAAACATCCGCTCACCCATTCCTAGATACATTGTTGCTCAGTTAACATTTCTAAAGTGGGGCTACAACTTAACAACCAGCCGCTTATGACAGTTTAATTGGCTGCTGGTTTTCCTTCTTAGTAATAAGTGAGATGATGATATGTACTGGGTGGGGACATTTGCAGTTTCTTGGACACTGGGTTTCAATAATCTTATGGTTAAAATTTCAGGATTTTCCTCAGGCAGAGAGTTATTTCCAACCTATGTGATGCTTTTTCTCTGCTGAAGAATAGATTAATTAAGATATAATTCATAAACGAGACATTTTACTTATTTAAAGTATACAAATTTAATGGTTTTTACATTCTCTATTCACAGGCCTGTACAGCCACCACCACAGTCAATTTCAAAGCCTTTTTATCACTCTCCAAGGAAACCTCATGCCCATCAGCAGTCACTACTTCTTTTCTCCCAGCTCCTGGCAACCACTAATCTACTTTCTGTTTCTGAATTTGCCTGCTCTAGACATTTGTAGAAATGGAATCATTATGTGGTACTTTTTGCTACATAGACACATTGCCTACTGTGGGCTAATGGCACCCAGAGCCCTGCGTCTTGGCCAGTGGGTAGTGCCTGTTCAAAAGAGTGAAACAGCTCCCTTTTCCTGTGGGCTGGTGGAGGGCGCCTTAAGGTCAGGAAGCCTTGTCTGCTCTCTAGCCCCACAGGGCTCAGGCCACTGAAAGACACTGGCTGGGCAGGGTCCTCCTTGGCAAGATGTGACCTAGGGGTCTGTGCCTGAGTCCTGCATGCCACCCATAAAACACCTAATCCTGATTGAGTCTTTTTCTCCACTCTAAGCTTCAGTTGTTTTAAAAAGAAAATGAGTGAAATTATACTAAATCTTTTTTGTTTGGGTACTGGGTAACTACTGAGCCATATCCCCAGCACTTTTTATGTTTTGTTTTGTGACAGGGTCTTGCTAGGTTGCTTAGGGCCTCACTGAGTTGCTGATGCTGGCCTCAAATGCAGTCCTCCTGCCTCAGCCTCCTGAACTGCTGGGATTACAGGCGTGCCCTGCCGTACTTGGCCCAAATCTTTTCTAATCCAAAATAGCATGGATTGTTAGGTGTACTATTATCACCACGAGAAAGAAGTTGCTGGTGAAACTGGCACACCATCAATTATGAGGTAGATCTTCATTTTAGAGGTATTAAAATGTGAAAAAGAAAATGTCTACTTGGAACCCCCCCTTTTTTTTGTACCAGAGGATTGAACCCAGGGGTGTTTAACCTACATCCCCAGCCCTTATTGAGACAGGGACTTCCTAAGTCGTTTAGGGCCTCCCTAAACTGCAGAATCTGGTCTTGTGATCCTCCTGCTTCAGTTCTCTGAGCTGCTGGGATTATAGCCACTAAGCCCGCCCTGCAAGGAACCATTGGTCTTGTTGTGTGTTTTTGTTTTTGCAGTGCTGGGAATGAACCCAGAGCTTTAATTGCCTTACCACTGACCCACACCCCCAGCCCTTGGGATCATTGATCTTATCTTCCACCTCGCCTGACAAGTCAGGGTCAGAAAAAGAAGTTTAGGTATTACAATGCTTCATGGCGGAGTCTGCCAGTGGCTCCATGTGTTTTTGTTTTGTTTTGGCTCTGGTGATAGAACTCAGGCCCGGAGCATACTAAGTATGCTCTCTGCCGCTGAGTTACACCCCCAGCCCGGCTTCATGTTTAGTGGTGGTGAGAGGAGAGAGGAGGACCAGTAGTAATGGTAATAATAAATAAATAATAAATATAAAAGATGACATGGGTTGAGGAGATCCTCTGGCCAATCACCAGTTGAAGGCCTTTATGTGATTTTTCTCATTGAGTCTGCACAGTGATCCAAGGATGTTGGTGATGCCACCAATAAAATGTCAGTTCCACAAGAGCAGAGACTTCAATTTGTCCCCTGTGGTACTCCCAGTGCTTGGAACAAAACCTGAACTGTCCCAAGTACACAGTATTTTCCCGAATTAATAGATGAAGAAAACAAGGCACTGAGCATTGTTGACTTGCCCAAAGTCCCTTAGTCAAGCAGGAAATGGCAGATCTGAGACTTGAACCCAGAAGGCAAAGCTTATGCTGGTCCTTTTCATGCCTCTTTCTGAGGCAGGGATGCTTCTGTGACGGGTAGGGTCTTGCTGAAACTTGTGGGCTAGCTCTGTGACCCTTCCCCCTGGGCCTGGGGAGGGGAAGGGAAGAGAACCCCTCATCCCAGGTCTTGCAAATTAGTCATTGACCAAGTGCCTGCAATGCTGTGGCAGCTTGAGGGCAGGACAGAGCTGTGAGGAGAAGGTGGAGAGCTTGGGAGCTCTGTTCCTGGTTAGCTTTGTGCCCTGGGGTGGGTTGCCCAACCTCTCCAGCCTAGGTTTTGTTTCCTCCTTGGCAGGTGGGGGAATCTCAATAGTGTTTAAGTCGGGTGGTGAGGGGACAGTTTCCTTCCTTGGTGTGTGCACTCAGCGGGAGGCCTGGCAGGTGATGCGCTCTGAATCTCAGGGAGCCACTGCCGTTGGGGTTCTGCTGCTGCTCTTCCCTCAAGAGAATCATGAGAATAACAAGCTCTGTTCAACTCCCCAGCCACCTCTGAGTGGATCCAGTTCTTTAAGGAAGCTGGCATTCCTCCAGGACCTGCTGTTAATTATGCTGTGATGTTTGTGGATAATAGGTGAGGTGACTTGTGGGGACAGGGCTGATCTTGGGTGGGGGGAGGCAGGGAGCTGGCTGGCCCACTTTGGGCCTCACTGCTGACCCTCCTCTGCAGGATCCAAAAGAGCATGCTGTTAGATCTCAACAAGGAAATCATGAATGAGCTGGGCGTGACTGTGGTGGGTGACATCATTGCCATCCTAAAGCATGCCAAGGTGGTACACCGCCAGGTGGGTGCTCTGCCTGGCCCTCTGGGTTTAGCATGGAGGGCAGTTGCAGATCTAGCAGGAGACCTGGCAGCACAGCAGGGGGACTTGGGTTCTGAAGCTGATTCAGCCATTTGCTCTGTGACATTAACTTATGGCCTAACCTCTCTGTGTCTTATGTTCTCTGCCTATAAAGAGCAGAGAGGTAAACCTATCTTGAAGTGTGGCTGTGTTAGGCTAGCACAGTGTACTCTGCCTGAAGCAGAGCCTCAGTAAAAGGTTCTAACTTTTATCATTATTGTGAATTCGTACCTTCCCCATAATCATCATTTATTTCTAGAACTTTATCTGTCCCCAGGACAGCAGGGTTTTGTTTTGTTTTGCTTTGATTTTGCAGTGCTGGGGTGGAACCAAGGTCCTTGTGCATACCAGGCAAGCACTGTACCACTGAGCTACACCCGAATCCCAACCCTGACACTTTTTTTTGGGGGGGGAGATTGAACACAGGGTCTTGTGCAAGGCAAGCACTCTGCCACTGAGCTGCATCCGCAGCCCTCTTCTGGATGTTTTAAAGAGTACTGGTCAGATACTTTGTGGGATGTCCCTCGGTTTGGGTGTGCATGGTGCATTTTCCTGGTCACGAATGAAATGTTTGAACATCCCTTCTCTGGCAGTCAGGTTCTGATCCTTCTCCATGTTGCTCGGATCTCTGTCCCTGGTTCTGTTGTGTTAACCCAGGTGCCTGTTTTTTACAGGACATGTGTAAAGCTGCCACTGAGTCAGTGCCCTGCAGCCCCAGTCCGCTCCCAGGAGAACTTCGCCGTGGTGCCTCTAGTGGTGAGTCTCATTTATTCAGGCCTCTTTTGCTCTTCACACTCTGTCAGCAAAGAGGACACACCTGGTTATCCATCCCATCACTTCTGAATTTTGCAGTGGTGGAAGCAAAGCCGTCTCGAACCCTCTTTTCTTTTTTGCATGACTGGGGATCTAGTCCAGGAGCCCTCTGCCATTGAGCTACACCTGCAGCCCCTTTTATTATTTTGAGACAGGATCTTGCTAAGTTGCCCAGACTGGCCTCCTCCCTCAGCTTCCCAAGTTGCTGGGATTATAGGCATGGGCCACAGTGCCCAGCCTTCTGCAGCCCTCTTTAAGGGAGAGAAATAAACTGGGAAGTGAGTGGCTGTTCTTATAGTGTGTTCTTATTCACTGTGGACATGTTCCAGGGTGCCCAAAAGCAATCTAAGAGGTAGAAGCAAAGCCATCTCAGGCCCTCTTTTCTTTTTTGCAGGACTGGGGAATCTAGTCCAGGGGGCCCTCTGCCATTGAGCTACACCTCCAGCCCTTTTTATTGTTTTGAGACAGAGTTAGGCCCCAGATGTGTGTAAAGCACATCTTTAGTCTCTGCTTGCATAATATTTGCTCTTCCCAACTGGCCAGCATAAGCACCTTGTGCTAAGGCCAGAATCACTGTAGGCAGCGCCAACTCAAAGGCATGAATTCAGGGAAGCTGAACAAATCGGTGATTATTTTTACAATAGTCCCACAACATATACGCAGAAAAAGGTTTGATCATAATGGTACAGCTGAATGACTTATGTGTAGGACACCCGTGTTGCCAGCATCCAAATGCAGAAACACAAACATGACCAGCCTCCTAGAATCCCCCTTGAGGTCCTCTCAGTCACTTCCCCTCTCTGGGGCATCACTGCCTTGATTTCTAATAGCATAGAGTAGTTTTGCCAGTCTTTCAAATCTTTAATGAGGACATTTTTTATACCTTTCTGAATATTGTTAATAGTTTAGCCAGGTGTGGTGGTGCATCACCTTTAATCCCAGCTACTTGGAAAGTTGAGGCAGTAGGATACTAAGTTCAAAGCCTGCCTGGGCAACCTAGTGAGACTGTGTCTCAAAAATAAAAAGTGGGGGCTGGGGTTATGGCTCAGTGGTAGAGCGCTTGCCTAGCATGTGTGAGGCACTGGATTCGATTCTCAGCACCACATATAAATAAATAAAGTCCATTGACAACTAAAAAAATATTTTAAAAATAAAATAAAATAAAACAAAAAATAAAAAGGGCTGACGGTGGAGCTCAGTGGTAGAGTACTTGCCTGGCAAGTGCAAGGCCCTAGGTTCAAGTCCCTAGTACTACCAAAACAAAGTTTAAAAAATGAGAACACATATACTGAAGAACTAGTGAAGAAAGTAGGCAATTAAGAAGAGAAGGGGTAACAGGCAAAGAAAGAAAGAAAAGGGTGTGGAAGAGCTCTCCAAGCAGCATTCCCACTAAGATCACTTGTATGCATTTCCTAGCATCCGTCACGTGTGTCTCTCTGGTGCAGGAGGGAGGACAGTTCATTGTTCTCTGACATCCTGACTCAACTCAATTTCAATGGAAAACCAGGCAGGCTGGAGCATGCCTGTAGTCCAGCAACTTGGGACGCTGCAGCAGGAAGATTGCTCTAGCCCAGCAGTTCAAGGCCAGCCTGGGAAACATAATGAGAGACCGTCTCAAAACGAAAATAAAGCAAAAATTCAGTGGAGCCAAGACAGAGTGTTTCACCTCCACCCAAACAGTGCTTAACTGTCATGATGATAAAGCAGCAGGTCCCTGGCCTCTGTCGGCAATATACTTCCCTCTGTGTCAATACAAGAAGTGTGGCCATCTTAGCTGCCTCCCTTTTATTGTAGAAGTTCCTGATCATGGTGCACCTGGCCAGGTACAATGCTGTGAGTGGAGGCTCTCCTGGGGCAGATTCTACACAGCCCAAGAGTTTGTAGCTGCTGGTCATAACGCCACCCCATCCAGCTGAAGGAAGAGCTGGAGAGATGTCTCTGGGAAATTGACCCTGGGTATATACCAGAGCCTTAGCAGAGAAGAGACCAGGGCTGGAACCAGGCATTTCTCTCCAGAGAGGAAGGCGGTCTGATAGGACCAGGACATTGGTGTGTGCATGTGTGGTACTAGGGATTGAACCCAGGGTTTCTCTACCACTGAGCTACATTCCCAGCCCTTTTTACTTTTTTATTTTAAGACAGGGTCTCACTAAGTTGCTCAGGCTGACCTCAAGCTTGCAATTCTCCTGCCTCGTCCTCTTAGTTGCTGGGATTATAGGTGTGCACCACCATGCCCAGCTCTAGTCCTAGGACTTTGAGGAACTAATATTGCTCTGCCTCCAGACTTGGGTGCTGGGTATGTGAGGATCATCTTTTGTTAAATGGTCTGGGTAGGTTTAATTTAGTTTTCTATATGTTATAGTTATTATTTAAAAAAAAGAAAGCAATAGGTAATTATAGCAGTGCATTGAGGGTCATTATGGGAGAGAAAGTTCCTACAGGAAAAGAAGATGACTTTGGGAGGGTAGTGAGACAAAATACTGAAGTCTGGGAATGGGGATGTAGCTCAGAGGTAAAGTGCTTGCCTAGCAAGCACGAGGCCCTGGGTCCATCCCTAGCACCTGGAAAACATCAACACACAATCTGAAAGCCAGTTGGCAGAAAGTAGGGTTGAGGTGAGGCTTCTGGGACTAGTCAGAAAGTAATGGCAGCATGAAGACTTTCCCCCTTCCCTCCCCTGCAGCGGCTCCCCAAGAGCTCTTGAAACCCATGCCCTAGAGCTAGCAGCAACAAACCCCAGGCAAGACCATCTTCTTCATTCTGGGGCCGGCCCTCCCATTGGCATGCTGTAGCTCCCACCCTCGCACCCCAGGCATCCCCGCTCCTGCTTCACAGGCGACAGACTACCAGAGACTGCCCACCCATCACCAGAGGGAGGCCACCTCTTTCTTGCCCCAGCACAACTAGAGCCAACCCCATTGCTCAGAGCCTGGCTGAGTGACTCCCCTCCCTGAGTCCCGATCCTTCATCTGTAGAATTGGTTCGAAGGGGTTCCTTTCTAGTGGGCATGTTGGTGTTTTCAGCGACGGGTTCATCTCTTCAGAAGACTTGACTGTGGACGTATGAAGGGTAGAAACCACTTTAGGTACTGGGGACCCTGCGGTTAGCAGACCATGTCTCCTCACAGACTCTTGGTTTTGTGTGGGAGTTCATCAGTAAACAGATATAACTGACTGTCAAGCAGAGTTGAGGGCTACAAGAACAAGAAAGCATAGTGTGGGTCAGGGCGATAGAGGTGACAGGTGCTGACCCAGAGTTGCCACTGAGAGGAGTCCTGAGTGAAGAGAAAGCCAGCCTGTCGGTCCTTGGGGAGCAGCATTCTAGCCAGAAGGAACAGAGAGTGCCCAGGAGGCTCCCGGTTGCCAGGTGAGGAAGTTCCTGGAGACTGGCACGGCTGAGGAGCGTGGGGAGGGGAGGAGTGAGCTCAGCCCAGGGCTGGGCACCTGATGGGCGAGGTGTGGTAGAAACGAGTCTGGTCCGGGGCACTGGGAGGGGTGAGCTTCACAGGGAAGGTGAAGCCCTCCTCCAAGCATCCCTATTATGAGGAGAGTGCGGCCACAGGGTGACACGGGCTGCCCCTTCCTTGTGCTGTCCAGTGCCAGCCTTCTCCACTCTGGCTCTGAGGCTGCTGGATTCAGGCCTTCCTCCCAGGGCCCCGCCTGACTGGACCCCCCTCTTTTCTCCCCTCAGCTGCCTCCCGAATGATCGCCAACAGCTTGAACCGAGACTCCCCGCCCAGCACTCCCACCAGACGGTCAGACACCAGCACTTCCAAGATCTCTGTCACTGTGTCCAACAAGATGGCAGCAAAAAGTGCCAAGGCTGCTGGTGAGGGACTTGGGCAGGTGGTGGGCAGAGCTGGAGGTGAATATGTGTTGACAGAAGGTATTTGGGGGGGTCATATCCCCAATATTGCAAGGTTCTTTGAAGGCTACAGGGGCTACAAAACCTTTGAACTTAAGTCACCTCTGTGAACTTGGTCAAGTCACCACACCTCTGTAGGGCTCACTTCACGTCTCCAACTGGGAGGATGGTGGGCAGTGCTCAATGGCATGTTGGCGCAGGTGTGCATTGCTCTTGTCACTCAGTGGCTCAGTCTTTTTTAGCAGCCATTCACTGAGCCCCACTAGTGCTGGACCCTGTGCTTAGTGCCTGGGTCAAAGGTAAAGAACCTACTGCCTCCTTCCAGCTGTCAGTCTGAGCCTGTAACCCTGTGTCTGTAACCCTCTGGGCTTCCCATTTCTGAAAATGAAGCCCACCCTTGTCCCATGGTCTCCTAGGGCCCTGCGTGGGTTGGACTCATCTCTTGCATCTCCTCTGCATGCTCTGGCTCAGTGCCTCTCCGGCCTCCTTCTAACAGTGGACCTCTGCCCCTCACATTCTGTGGGCATCCTCCTCAGGCTTCTCCACGATTGCCCTGTGTTCCTCTTCCCAGTCTCACCTTGAGAGCTGGGAGTGGGACTCGAACCTTTGGACACCAAGATCTGCCCTACTCCTGTGCCTTGGTTGGCCCTGGCCCCACAGTGTGGTGTCATAGGCACTGTGGAAGCTGAGGCCCAGGGGGGACTGCGGGTTTCCCAGGCCAGTTCCATCGTACTCTTCCCACCTCTATCACATGGGCTCCCCTTTGCCTGGTTTTTTTGGAAGCCTCGCCCCCTTTTGGCCTTGATTTGTGTGCCACAAATAAGAAGGCTACCATTAGTTTATAAGGTGTTGAAATAATGGTGACTGGCTCTTTCACCTCTTGACACATTGAGGAATTCTTTTTTTTTTAATTGAAGTGTAATTTAGTTATGCACAATGCCTAAGTGATACATATACAGCTTTATTAGTTGTCATAAAATGAGCATTAAAAAAGGGGGGGGGAAGCACAGTTGTGAAAGTGTAGACCCTTCCCTTCACCCAGAAGGATCCCCATCTGAGGGCTTTTGGGCTGGATTTGGGTGAATCACAGAGAGCCTGGGTGCCCCCGATGTCTGGAGATCCCGAGTGCCTTCTGTGACCTTGTGACACCCAGACCTTTGAGTTCCTCAGGGCTCAGTTGGTGGTGATGGGTCCAATAAGGGGTCCAGTCATGCAAATATGGAAATAAAGAACATATGTGCCCTTTGCCTAAAGTCTAACCCTAACCCTCCCCTAGCAGCCCTAGCCCGCAGGGAGGAGGAAAGCCTGGTTGTTCCCACCAAGCGTCGCCGCGTCACTGCTGAGATGGAGGGGAAATACATCATCAACATGCCCAAGGGTACCACCCCCCGGACCCGCAAGATCCTGGAGCAGCAGCAGGCAGCAAAAGGTACTGACCTGTGTGTCCTGGAGACTGTGGGTCTCCTGGCTACGTCGCACAACACCCATCATGGCCTGCAGGTGGGGGCTGAGAAGTAGACTAATGGACTTAGGGGACCTTGGGCCAAGGAGATGCAACAGTGGCCATAGAGGAGGGGAACACATCACCTGTGTCCTGTCGTCCTGCAGTTAGTGTAGCCAGGCTCCTGAGGGGCAGGGGCAAGGAGTCAGTGATGGCTGCCTGTGAAGTGAATGACCCTGCCTGAGTGAGGGCAGGTACCCCAAAGTGAGCATTGTCATTGTGAGCCAGGGAAGTTAGACTGAGAGTCGGTGCAAGCGGGGGCTGGTAGCATGGAGATGTACTTTGTTATGGTAGCATTGTTTTAGGATGTTGTGTTTGAGGCCAGGTACAATGGCACACTCCTGTGATCCCAGTGACTTGGGAGGCTGAGGCAGGAAGATCACAAGTTCAAAGCCATCTTAGTAATATAGTGAGGCCCTAAGAAACCTAGCAAGACCCTGTCTCAAAATTTACAAAAAGGACTGGGGATGTGGCTATGTGGCTCAGTGGTTAAGTGCCCTTGGGTTCAATTCCCAGTACCAAAAGAATAGAAGAATGTTACGTTTGTTCTTATAGAAAAACTTTCAGGTGGGGCAGAATCATACAGTAAAAAGACTTTCCCATCATTTCTGTATCCCATGGTTGCTGTTAACCTGTTTAGGGTAACATCTGTGAACTTGTGTGTATCTGCTCACATATGGACATTTTTTTCTTTTTAAACACAAATAGCATCATCTTACTTTTTTATTTATTTGTTTATTTTTGGTACTGGGGATTGAACCCAGAGCCTCAAGCATGCTTGCCAAGTGCTCTACTACTGAGCCACATCTTTTAGAAATTTTATGCTGGGGGCTGGGGTTTTAGCTTAGTGGTAGAGCACTTGCCTAGCACGTATGAGGCACTGGATTTAATCCTCAGCACCACATAAAAATAAAATGAATAAAAATAAAGGTTTTCTGTCCATCTACAACTAAAAATGTGTTTAAAAATAAATTTATGTTGAGATGGTGTCACTAAGATGTCGAGATTGGTCTTGAACCTGTGATTCTCCTGTCTCAGCTTCCTGAGTCTCTGGGATTACAGGTGTGTACACTGTGCCTGGTTCCTCATCATTATTGTTTTTTTTAAAATTTGTTCTAATTAGTTATACTCTTCATTCGGTTTTAATGGCCATTTATTTCCATGGTATTTGTGAACCATGATTTGGTAAACATTCCGTTGGTGGAGATTTAGGTTATTATTTGCTGAGAGAACTCATTACCATTCATCAGAGTCTCCTAGGACCCATGATCCCCAAAGAGAAAGGAACAAATAGGAGTTAAGGACTCTCCCTACACACATTTCATGAATTTGTACTAAGGAGTAAGGAGTCTAGGGTGTCAGGGTGTCAGTTTGTGATTATCTTTCCCACACTGACTCTAGCCGGTGTGAGGGTGAGGGTCAACAGTGGCCAATAGTGCGAGTGTACAGCTGACTTGGCTGTAGTGGAGCTGACTAGAGTCTGCTGGCCTTGTCGTCCCTGCCTCAGGGTCTGCATTGCTCAGCCTGGGCCTGGGCCTGCAGGGCTGCTGGGCAGGTGCTGTCTCATGGCCTCTCTTCCCTCACAGGTGTCCACAGAAAGTCCGTGTTTGACCGCCTCGGTGCTGAGACCAAGGCAGACACGACGACGGGGAATAAAGTGAGTTGGCAAAGGTGGAGCCTCGTGGGGCTTGAAAGCTCTTGTCTTCCTGGATGTTGTTCCTAATGCTCCTGCATCTCGCCCCTTATGGGCCCCAGCACGGGCTCCCCACCTTCCCAGGCTGCTCCCTTCTTTGCTTGGGTGGCTTTCCCCTTTGTCTTCTGCCCCCGTGTCTGTCTGTAGTCTGTCTATCTGTCTGTCTCTCTCTCTCTCTCCCTCTCTCTCTCTCTTTCCAGCTCCAGTCCTAATCTGTCCTGATTTCTGCCGGTCGTTTCCTGTTCTCACCAACCCAAACTGTCCTCAGCATCTTCCCCCAAAGTCACTCTTCTTCTAGGACCCCTTCTTAGGGATGTCCCCCTCCTCCATTCCAGTTAGTCCTTGAATTGGGTAACTGTCTTTCTCTACCTCTGCTGCCACTTCTTCCTGCCTGGATGGGGTGACAGCCACCTAACTGGTTTCACACAGCTGCCGTTAACCCCCTCCAGCCCCTGTCTCCCCAACGGCAGGGTGTGCTGCCCACAGGATGGGCTGGCTTCCTCCTCTGCTGGAAACCCCTCTGAGGCTTTTCCCTGTCCCTGTGACGAAGCCCACTGCCTTGTAGTGGGCTGCAATTCCCTGGGACCCAGGCATGGAGTATGTTTTGGAGCATACCCTGGATTGCGCTGTGGCTGGCCACGTCACCTTGGCCATTCACTTAGGCCCTTTGTGCCTCAGGTTCTCATCTATACAGTACCAGCTCAAAGGGTGGTCATGAGGCATGAGTCAGATAATCCCTGCATGGTGCAAGGGCATGGGTGTGTAATGAGCCGATGTCACCTTTGCTGATCTGTGGGTCCTTGGCTCTTTCTGCTTCCTCACTCCCTTGCTCACCAGGTGCCACTGCTCTGGCTGTCTCTCACCTCCTCTTACCACTGGGATGATAATCACTCTTAGGGTCATGTGGCTGAGGGATCCAGCCAGGTGGAGGCATCCCTGTGCTCATCCATCCTGCAGGGTGCCTGGCTGTGGAGCTGGAGTTTGGAGTCCCTCTGAACTCTAAGCAGGGTTGAGCTGCCCCTAGCTCCTCCCCTCCCGCGTTCTTCTGTTGTATAAATTATGGGTTTATTTGAGCCAGTAAGGCAGGGAAGCTGCTTTTCTGGGAACTCCTGGGTGAAATTTCCCAGTTTGAGAAAGCCTCAGGATCAAACACAGCCACCCGGAGGTGGGGAGATGGGCATAACCTGCCAAGCACCCAATAACCTGTTTACCTCAAGATCCCTGCCTTTGAATCCTTCCCCTTAAATAAAGGATTGGAGCCTTTTTCAGTTGTTCAATTCCAGTTCCTAGCTGGGCTGGAAGACCCATCAAGCACCCCCTTTTAAATCTGATTTCTGGCTGGCTTTGTCTTTCTTTCTTTTTCTTTTTTTTTTAATTGTAGTTGAACACAATATCTTTATTTTATTTACTTTTATGTGGTGCTGAGGATGGAACCCAGTGCCTCACATGGGCTAGGTGAGCACAATCCCAGCCCCTGTCTTTATTTCTTACTGATTATTTCAGACTTTTATTTTCCCAGGTGGCTCACACCTCCGAGCGGGAATCTGCGCTACTGGGGTGCTGGTAACCCTGGCATACTCTTCCTCACAGAACACCTCACTGTCATACTTGCAGTTATTTATTTATTTATTTTTAATATTTATTTTTTTAGGTGTAGGTGGACACAACACAATGCCTTTATTTTTATGTGGTGCTGAGGATCGAACCCGGGTTCCGCCCATGCTAGGCGAGCAATCTACCGCTGAGCCACAATCCCAGCCTCATACTTGCAGTTATTGCTGTCATACTTTGGAGCCAAGCCTGTCTTCCCCACTGGACTGTGAGCCCCTTGAGAGCAGGTCTGGAACTGCTCTGTACCCCAGCATTGCTTGGTCTAGGGCCAGGCCCCAGAGTTGGGGCTCAAGATATATTTGCTGAATAAATGACCGAGTGACTTTTCCCCATGCTCATCTGTAGACCCCGCCCGTGTTGTCCCTCTGTGCGGCACACCCTGTTCCTTCCCTGCTTTATTGGACCCTTTCTTTTACCATTCAGATCTCAGACCAGCTGCGTCCTCGTCCAGGGAGCCTTCCTGAACTTCCAGGCAAGGTCTGGTGCTTTCTCTGGGCTTGCTACTCTCTGTCATCTCCACCCCATGCTGTCACCACCATCTGACTGATGGGTGTTTCTTCCAGCATTGAGTTCCAGGAAGGCAGTGTGTTGAGTGACTACATGACTCACTGTCCTATCTCTGATGTCCACAGCCCACGGGAGTTTTCAGTCGCCTCGGGGCCACTCCAGAGATGGATGAGGATTTGGCATGGGACAGCGACAACGACAGCAGCAGCTCTGTCCTGCAGTATGCTGGGGTCCTGAAGAAGCTAGGACGGGGCCCAGCCAAGGCCAGTCCCCAGCCAGCACTGACTGTCAAAGCCAAGGCCACAAGCTCAATGACAACGACGGCTGCCCCAACACTGCGGCGCCTGACGCTTTCCTCACGCCCTGGGCTGGAGAGGAAGCCGGAGTCCCTGTCCAAAGTCAGCATCATCCAGAGACTGGGCAAGGCCACCCTTGTGCCTGAGGCCCAGGACAGCCAGGTCACAAGCACCAAGAGTAAGTCCTCGGCTGAGGTCAAGGTCACCATTAAGAGGACTCTGGTGGGGCCCCGGGGGAGCAGCTCCACTGAGGGCCTTGGTGCCCAGATGGACCATGCAGGCACTGTGAGCGTGTTCAAAAGACTGGGCCGCAGGACCTTCTAGCCCACATGCGGGGCGGGGTGCAGATGGCAGAATTGCCGGCCTGTGTCCGGCCCCTCTTCAGGCTCCTGGTCCCTTCAGAGCCTTCCTCGAGGGCCTGTCCGCCCACCTGCCAGCTCCTGGTGACACTGCTTGTCTCCCTCAGGCACTCACACTGGGCCTGAGCACTCTGAGGAATTGCCCATAG
The DNA here is from genome assembly GCF_001458135.2 of Marmota marmota marmota. Lineage (NCBI taxonomy): Eukaryota > Metazoa > Chordata > Mammalia > Rodentia > Sciuridae > Marmota > Marmota marmota. The sequence continues at coordinate 7,890,098 of NW_026000205.1, forward strand.
TTCCTGGTCTGGCTGGTCACTGGCCTGGCTTTGCCTGCTATGGGACTTCCCTTCTCTCCTGCCCTCTGTTCTCCGCTCTCTGGCCATGGCCTTGGCAGAATCCACTTTTCTACCTCTTCCAAGTGCCAAGTGCCATCATCTTTCCTGTGACCCCTTCCTCCCTCTCAGCAGCACTTGCTGCCTCAAACTCCAGCTCCTTAGCTCCCTGTTCCCCTGCCCACGCTCAAAGTGGGTGTCCCCTGGGGGTCTCCCTTCTCCTGGCACCCAGCCTTTCTCCCTCCTCTGCCCCTCCCCATTGCTGTAACTCCTCTCTTTCTTCCTCTTCACTCTGTTCATTTCTCTTCTGTTTTCTGTCCCCGTGGCAAGGCCCGACTGTCCGCTGCGTCCTGCCTGACCCTCCTGCACCTCCGGCCTCCCAGCGGCCCCCTCGTCGACGGTGGCGTCGAGCCTGTAGAGACTGTTAGCTGCCCTCCACGCCCAGGCTGGAGGGACTTCCCAGGCCCTGGGCTACTGCTGGGGCACCTCCATTTTCCTGCCCTGGGCATCTTTTTCTCTAAAAGTCTGTGGTGGGTGGTGGGCAAGGGGCATTGGGAAGGGAGGCCAGTTTTGAGAGAGAAGACAACAGCTGATTTAATATATTTTTGTGACTTCCAAACCGTTTCTCTCCCCTCCTTCAGGGTGAGCTAAGGGTGTTCACTGCAAGCCTAGTGTGGGGTAGGGGTGCCGGCCAAGGGTTGGGCTCCGTCACTGAAGGTCAAGCTCCTGTACACGTGTGGGCCTCAAGTAGAGGGAGTAATGGTCACAGTCACCATTCATTCCTCCCCCAACATGCTGCCACTATTCTGCCACTCTGCCCTTCCTCCACAATTCCACCTGTTTCTGCCACTCTGCCTGTTGGTGGCTCTTCAAACTGTGGGCTCCATTTGTGAGGAAATTAGTTTTTGTTGATTCAGTTGTTCACCCCCTCACTCTGCGCAGCCCCCGCCTGTTCTAGCAGGTGGGCAGGGCTGGCCAGCATCCTGGCTGCATGGTCAGCCTCTGTAATGAGGGAGAAGGTGGCTACAGGATGGTGCTCTCCAAAAAATTGGAGGGATAAGAGAAAGAGGCCAGGGCCACTGTAGGTATATGGGATGAGAAAGCCTTTCAGAGGAGGTGACATGTTGACTGAACTGGGATACAAGAAGTGGCTTTGTGAAGTTCAGTAGGAACATTCTAGCACAGGGACAAGCAGGGGCAAAGGCCTTGAGGTGGGTCAAGGAACATGAAGAAGACCACGGGGCTGCCAGTGAGGGGCAGCTGTCTCCCATGAGATGGGGGCTGGTAGACAGGAAGCAGATGCTCTGGGGCTTTGGGACGCAGGGCGAGGAATGTGGATATGGGGCTGAGGGCTCTGAGTTTTGAAGGGTTTGAAGCAGGGGAGTGATGAACTGAGTTGCTGTGTATGACAGTCAGTGGCACTGGCTGCTGTGAGGAGAGTGCGTTGTTGGGAGGGCAGAGGTGGAGGCCACTGAGGTTTCCAGGCAGGGAACGAAAGTGACCTGCCTGATACTGTGGCAGTGGGGGAGCAGAGAAACCATGGATATAGGGTGTGTGCTTTGGAAGTACAGCAGCAGACGCTGATTGGAAGAAGAGAATCATCGTCCCACCCAGATTTTACCCCTGAGCTGCTGGGGAATAGCCATTGGCAGAGACAGGGAGGCAGGAGAGAGAACAGGCTGGGGATCAGGGAGCTTTGTTCTCACCATGCTGAGAGTGAGGCACTGCTAGGGTTCCCAATGGGTAGGTTGCAGGCTGGAGCCAAAGCCGAAGGCCCGGTGATACCAGCTGGTAAGAGCAGAGAGATTGGGAGGTCCCTGGAGGAGAATTGGTGGACCTTTCCCTATTGAGAGGACAGGATCTGATAAAGGAGTCACCCAGGAGGGGGCAGGGGTTTGGAGGATATCTAAGAGAGCCAGTGATAATCAGACTAGACCTCATATCTTTATTTTACTTAATTTGTTTTCTTCTGTGGTATTGGGGATTGAACCTGTGGACTCAAACATGCAAGACAAGCACTTTACCACTGAGCTACACCCCCGGTCCTTGTCATTTCTTGATGTGTAATAGGAACTACAATGATAGAAAAACACACCTAGCTCACTTACCACAGAAGGCTTACCTGCACCACAGGTAAGTTCTGTCATTGTTGCTTTTCATAGAGGCTCACAGAGGGGAGTATATTGTTGAAGGCCTCAGCCAGCTGGCATGTGCCTGGATGGGTTGACCTCAGGGAGCTGACTCCAGGATCCTTACCTTGACCCTGTCTTGCCTCCATTCTGTATTTGAAACATGACCCTTTGGAGATGGGGGCAGGGTCCTAGGACAGTGGTTCCATTTATTTATTTATAATTTTTTTAGTTGAGGGTGGACATGATACGTTTATTTTATTTATTTATTTTTATGTGGTGCTGAGGATTGAATCCAGCGCCTCACACATGCAAGGCAAGCGCTCTACCACTAAGCCATAACCCCAGTCCTCCAACAGTGGTTTTAGACTACAGTTATCTATGTGAACATGTCCTCAACACCCCATCAACTTGTCCTAGGAAGGATTTGTAGCTCTAAGATGCCACAGCTCTAAGACACTGCCCTGTCCTGCCACTGTCCTCAGAATGACCAGAACTGATGCCTTCTCTAGCTCTCAACCTCTCCAGACTTACAATGTCCCATTCACTTGACTCAGAGATTCCTCCAAATTAACCCAAACAGCTGTGCCCCACAGGGCTGGATTATTCTTTTCTTGATTCTATTAAGCATTTTTGAACACAAATAATATACTCACATGGTTCAAGATGGAAAAGGAACAAGAATGAAGAGTCTTCCCATGTCTCCTAGCACCCTATCCCTTCCCCAGAGGCCACCAAGGTTACTAATTTTTTTGTGTGAACATTACAGAGTCGTATGTGACACACACACACAAATTTACATATACGATACATACATAAACCAGAGGAAAAGACGTACACACAAGCAAACACACATACATACTAACAGCCTCATTTGTTTAATTGGTTCCTTTTAGGAGGAAATCCATATTGTTTCCAATTTTTTGCTATCATTAGTAGTGCTATGATGAATGACACACATGTAGGATCAATTCTCAGGGGAATTTGAAGATCTCCAATGATATCATTTTTTCTTTTTTTTTTTTTTTTGTGGTACTGGTGCTTATACCCAGAGGCACTGTACCACTGAGCTCCATCCCCAAACCTTTTTATTTTTTACTTTGAGACAGGGTCTTGCTAGGTTGCCCAGGCTGGCCTTGAACTTGTAATCTTCCTGCCATAGTCTCTTAAACTGCTGGGATTATAGATGTGCACCACCAAGCCTGGCTTTTTTTTGTTTGTTTGTTTTGTTATGTTTAAGATTTGGAGGATTGAACCAAAGGACTTGTGCGTGCCAGGAAAGTGCTTTATCCCTGAAGTACAAGGCCAACCCAATTTATCTGAAACCGGATCGGGTCATGTTAAATTGCCCTGGATGACCTTGAATTTACAATCCTTCTACCTTAGCCTCTGGAGTAGCTGGGATTACAAGCCCGCAACTCTGTGCCCTGCTCCAGCGATATCTTTAAAGTGCAAATACTGATGGTGGGTCAATAGCAAATTTGACCCAGGCTCTCCCCCAAGATTATTGGTATTCTTCAGCTGGCATATTTTTATAATGACCACCCCATTTCAAAAAGGAATGAAAGGGAGGTGGGACTATAGCTCAACCGCAGAGTGCTTGCCTAGCATGTGTGAAGCACTGGGTTCGAGCCTTAGCACCATATTAAAAAAATAAACAAAGGTATTCTGTCCATCCACAACTACAAAAAAAAAAAAAAAAGGAGGAGGAGGAGGAATGGAAAAGCAGGTCATAGTAGTGCACACCTATAACCCAGCTACTTGGGAGCCTGAGGCAGGAAGATCACAAGTTTAAGGCCAGCCTGGCAACTTAGTGGGACCCTGTCTCAAAATACAAAATCAAAAGGGCTGGGGATGGAGCTCAGTGGTAGAGCACCCCTGGGTTCAATCCCTAGTACTGCAAAAAAAAAAAAAAAAAAAATCAAGATAAAAGGAAATGAATAGAAGTTGGACTCTTCTAATTGGAGACTTGCTTGAGAAATTGGGTCAAGGGATACCAAGAGCCAACACTGACCACCACCTCTGCGCTAGGAAGTACTAAATAAGCATTTGGTTAAGTTGGTGGACTTGTTGAATCCCAGGGGCAGCACCATGCAGGGCCTTTCCGTTCTCATCAGGTGAGCAGGTGAGGAGACAAGTGCAGTGAGCCCAGGGCCAGGGTCAGATCTGAGACAGCACAGCAGAATGATTCTGTTTGGACGGTGGTCTTGGTCGCCTCTGGACCTGTCATCTCCTTTGGTGGCTCACATCAGTGGATACTAAAGGAAAACAGGAACTTGCAGAACCTGTGGCAGGCAGCCAGGGCACAGGCCACTCCCTATCCCTTCCTCCAGTGCCTGAGATGAGCCAAAAGTTGAGCTGCAGTGACCTTGTCCCTTGCTTTGGGATCCTGAGCTGACTTAGTTTGGTAAACACTGCTCCTACAGACTGATCTGCCTTGGAAGGTCTGAGAGTCCTGGAGAGGATGTATTTCCCTACCTTGAACTTCACTTGCTTTATGAACTCCAAACCAGAGCTTCACAGACTTGAGATAGCAAAACTTTTTTTTTCATCTTTTTCCCCATCCCTTCTTTCCTGTTTTTTTTTTTTAGTAATAGATGTTAGTGGGTTTTTAAAAATAGTTTTAGAGTTCTAGAAGAATTGAAATGGTAGTACAGAGAGTTGCCATATGCCCCGTCCCCAATTTTCCCAGTTATTAACATAGTACCTTGACATGGTGTATTTGTTATAATTAATGTACCCATATGGATGCATTAGTATTAACTAAAATCCAAAGTTTATTCTGATGGCCTTAGTTTTTTTCTTTTATATATTCTAATTAGTTATACATGACAGTAGATGATATTCCAGAATCCCATTCAGGATACCATATTACATTTATGTTGTCAAATGTGACATTGTCATCAAATAAGAAGTTGCATGTCTCCTTAGGCTTCCCTTAGCAGTGGCAGTTTGTCAGATTTTATTTGGTTTGGGTGATGACCTTGATAGTTTTGAAAAGTGCTGGTCAGGTTTATTATAGGATGCCCCTTGACTGGAACTTATCTGATGTGTTTTCAAGATCAGACTGAGGTCAGGAGCTTTTCAGAAGACCTTAACCATCTAGTGCCACTTCACTATCATATCAAGCCTTCACACTCCAACCCAAGTTAGTATTGTTTATGTAAGTTGTGATTATATTTGTCAAGTTCCTCACTTTGTAAAGTTACTTTTCTTTTTCCCTTTACATCTTGTGCTTTTTTTCAAGGAAATCACTCAGTGCAGTCCACATTTAAGGAGCTGGGGGAGGTGTTGCACTCTCCTTTTTTTCCTAAAAATACCTTATTTTATTTATTTATTATTATGTGGTGCTGAGGATTGAACGCAGTGCCTCACATATGCCAGGCAAGCACTCTACCTCTGAGGCACAACTCCAGCCCTGCGCTGTCCTTTTTGAGGGCAAAGTACCTACGTAAATTATTTGGAATTCTACATGATCCGTCACTTCTGATTTATTAACTTATTCAAAAATTTATTTTATTTTATTATTATTATTTGGTACTGGGACACTTGACCACTCAGCCACATCCTCAGCTCTATTTTGTATTTTATTTAGAGACAGGAGCTCACTGAGTTACTTAGCACCTGGCTTTTGCTGAGGCTGGTTTTGAATTTGTAATCCTCCTGCCTCAGCCTCTGGAGCTGCTGGGATTACAGGTATGTGCCACTGTACCCAGCCAGTAATTTATTTTAATTTAAATTTTAATGAATTATTTTTTAACTGAGCTGGTGGTGCATACCCATAATCCTAGTGACTCTGGAGGCTGAGGCAGGAGGATGGTAAGCTTGAGGCCAGCCTCAGCAACATAAAGAGATCCTTACCTCAAAATAAAAATTAAAGGGCTGGAGATGTAACTCTGTGATAAATCAATCCCCAATACCACACCCCCCAAAAAAAAATCAACCAAGCATTGTTAATTAATTAAATTAAGTGGGGACACTGTACCACTGAACTACATTCCCAGCTTCTGTTTTGTTTGATTTTGAGGTAAGGTCTCGCCCAATTGTCAAGGCTGGCCTCAACTTGTTATCCTCCTCCCTGGCATCCCAAGTCTCTGGGATTATGGGCATATGCCACCATGCCTGGCTATATTTATTTATCCAGACTCATGGATATTTATTTTACTCTAAGTTATAAACCTATGTGACTTTTTTTCCTTCTTTCATTATTCTGGGTTTGGCCATCGGAGCTCTTTCAGTTGGCTATTGTGTCTCTTTGACTTGACGTACTTCTACCTGCTTTATTTTTTATTTTGAGACAGGGCCTCCCTAAGTTTCTGAATCTGTCCCTGAACTCCAACCCTCCTGCCTCAGCTTCCTGAGCCTCTGGGATTACAGGTGTGGGCCGTCATGCTTGGCTTTTGTTTTTCCAGCCCATCCTTACTTTCTGGCACTGCATGGTGCTCCAGTTCATCTTGTGTGTTTCCTGCCCTGGTCCTAGAGTTGGCCCTGTCTTCAAGGAGCCCAATTGCTTTTATTGCTGAACAGTATTAGAAACTAAGATATTTGGGCTGGGGGTGTTGCTCCGTAATAAAGTGCATGGTTAACATGCATGAGGCCCTGGGTTTTGTCCCCAGCACCAGAGAGAGAGAGAGAGAGAGAGACACAAATGTCTAGTTGTGAAATATAGTTTTTGCTACTAGCATATCTTCTTTTTTTAAAAAATGAAATCTTAATATGGAACCCAAATATGTACCACATGTTTAAAACAGAAAAGCACTTATTCACATACATTGAAGTACTTATCTTGAATTAATTCATGCAAACAGTACACAATTCAAAGGTTCAAAAGGATACACAGTGCTGGATATAGTGGTGCACACCTGTAATCCCAGCAATTTAGGAGGCTGAGCAGGGGGATTGCAAGTTCAAGGCCAGTCTCAGCAACTTAATGAGACCCTGTTTTTTTTTTTTTAGTTTTTTTTTTTTGGAGAGAGAAAGAGAGAGAGATGTAATTTTTTTTAAATTATTTATTTTTTAGTTTTCGGTGGACATAACATTCTTTGTTTGTATGTGGTGCTAAGGATCGAACCCGGGCCGCACGCATGCCAGGCGAGCGCGCTACTGCTTGAGCCACATCTCCAGCCCCCTAATGAGACTCTGATTTAAAAAAAAAAAAAAAAAATTGCTGGGAATGTAACTAACTCAATGGTTGAACATCCTTGGGTTCAATCCCCAGTACTGAGGTGGGGGAAAAAAGATACACAATAAGTCCATCCTGTGCTCAGTAGACTGGCAAAAATCTAAGTCTCAAGTGTCAGGGAAGATTTGGATAACGAGAGTATATATACTGCTGACGGGACATAACTTTGTGCCAACCACTTTGGAAATAATTTGATGGGCTATGAAAAGTTGAGGTTGACATACTCTCCTTTCCAACCCAGCAATTTTTCTCCTAGGAATGTACCCTGGAGAAAGGACAGACTGTGACAGAGTCCAGTTGTCCAATGCCTAACGAATCACCTCAAATCTTAGTTGCCTAAATCAACAATCATTTTTAAAAAATTTTTTTATGGTGATGGGGGTTTACTGGGTTCAATTAGGCTGTTGTCACTTACTGTCTCTCAAGTGTTTGCAGAAAGATGTTAGCTGGGGCTGGTGTCCTCTTAAAGATTCTTCACATATTTGGTGATAACCAGTGCTAGTACTAAGCTGGGACCTCAGTGTGTGCCATTGACCAGAATGCCTATGCATGGCTTCTCCATATGGCCTGGGCTTCCTTATAACATGGCAGCTAGATTCCAAGAGGGAGCTTCTCAAGAACCAGAGGAAACTATTGTCTCTTCTAATGTGGCGTTGAAAGTTGCATTGCTCTACTTTTGCCACAGTGACTGGCCCACTCAAATTCACAGGAGGGATCATAGACTTTACCACTCAGTGAGAGGAGCATCAGTAATAAGAGCATGTGGGATGAGAAATTGCATTATGGCCATCTTGGAAAATTAGGCATCAATGTTGGATATATTATATACCGAATAGAATATTATACAGCAAAGAAAACAAACTAACATTGCACGTATCAATATGAATGAGTCGAAATATTACATGAAAAAAACAATTGTAAAAGAATATGTATAGTTTAACATGCAGTATTGATTAGGGATACTTAAAGTATAGTAAATATATAAAATGCATGGGAAAGATAAACCCCAAATGTAGGACAGTAGTTCCCTCCAGGGGTAGCTGGCATGTGATTGGAGAGGGACACATGGAGATTGAACAACAGTATACATTTTGTGTGTGTGTCTGTGTTGCTGGATATTGAACTGGCTTCACTCATGCTGGGTAAGTGTTCTACTGTCGAGCTACATCCACAGCCCTTTTTATTTTTATTTTGAGACAAGAGTTTGCTAAGTTGCTGAGCCTGATCTTAAACTTATGATCCTTTGATTCAGGCTCCTGAATTCAGGTATTACCTCCAGCGCCCAACTAGTAATGACCTTTAAAGGCAGGTGGTGAGGGCTGGGCCTGGTGGCACACACATGTAATCCCAGAGACTTGGGTGAGTCAGGAGGATTGCAAGTTTGAGACCAGCAATTTAGTGAGACTCTCAGAATTTAGCGATACCCTGTCTCAAAATTAAAGAAAACAAAAAGGTCTAGGGGCTGGGGTTGTGGCTCAGCGGCAGAGCGCTCACCTAGCAAGTGCAAGGCCCTGGGTTCGATCCTCAGCACCACATAAAAATAAATAAATAAATAAAATAAAGATATTTTATTTATTTTTTATTTTGAGACAAGAGTTTGCTAAGTTGCTGAGCCTGATCTTAAACTTATGGTCTAAAAAATAAATTAAAAAAGAAAAAGAAATAACTTTAAAAAAAAAAAAGGTCTAAGGATTTGGCTCAGTGGTTAAAGCACTCCTCAGTTCACACCCAGTACAATAAAAAAATACAGGCAGGTGGAGGGCACGTGGGTATACATTGTGTTATTCTTTATGCTTTTCTAAATCTCTCTTAATTAAAAACTAGCAATTCCCTCTCTTACTCTGGGTCCCTCATTTCTCCAGTTTCCCTCTCTAGAACCAATTTCTATTACTGGAGCTTTCTGTGCGTTCCAGAAATATCCTGTACCTATACAAACAGCTGTATTTTCCCACTCAGTTGCATAAATAATTGTTTGTGTTTTACTTTTTTTTCACTTAATATATTTTGGAGATCATAACAGTATGTAAAGAGCTTCCCTTTAAACACTATATTGACATATAATCTTCAAGCCAGACAATTCACCTATTTAAAGTGCACAATTCACTGGCTTTTAGTTATTCAGAGCTGGGCAGCCATCACCAATTTTAGGACATTTCATTATCCTCCCCCCAAAAATCCTACACCCACTAAACACCGTTCCCCAAGTCTTCCATCTTTGCCCCTCCCCCGCCCCTCAGCAATCATTAATCTGTTTTTCATCTCTATAGAGTTGCCTATTCTGGACATATATAAATGAATTGTACCATATATGGCCTTTTGTGCATGTTTTTTTTTTTTCATGTAGCATGTTTTCAATGTTCATTCAGGTTTTAGCATGTATTCCTTTATATGGCTGAATAATATTCCATTGTATGGAATGTATATCACCATTTTTTTACCCATTCATCAGTTTGGGTTGTTACACTTTGGGGCTATTATGAACAATGCCCCTACTATAAGTATTCATGTGTGAGTTGTACTTTTTTCTTTTCTTGTGGTACTGGTGATTTAATCCAGGGGTGCTTTACCACTAAGCTATATCCTCGGCCTTTTTCAGTTTTTATTGTGAGACAGAGTCTCCCTAAGTTGCTGAGGCTGGCCTTGAACTTGTGATCTCCTGTTTCAGACTCCCAAGTTCCTGGATTCTAGGCATGTGCCATCCATCCTATCTTGGACCTTTTTTTTTTTTTTTTTTTTTTGGCTACAGGGATTTTTGAACCCAGGGTGCTTAGCCCAGCTGAGNTTTTTTGGGGATACTGGGGATCTAATGCAGAGGTGCTTTACCAGTGAGCTCCTTCCTTCCTCCCTGTCTCCCTCCCTCCCTCCTTCCTTCCTCTCCCTTCCCTTCATTTTCTTTCTTTCTTCCTTTCTTCCCAGGGATTGAACCCAGGGTGCTTAGCCACTGAGCCACATCCCCAGACCTTTTTTATATTTTATTTAGAGATAGGGTCTGACTGAGTTGCTTAGGACCTCACTAAATTGCTGAAGCTGGCTTTGAACTTGCGATCCTCCTGCTTCGGCTTCCTAAACTTTGGGATTACAGATGTGTGCCACTGTGCCCAGCTCTATCTTGGATGTGTTTTCAATTTGAGTGTGTGTGTGTTGGGGGGGTGGTTTCTGGGGATGGAACCCAGAGTTTTGCTCATGATAGGTAAGTACTCTCCCACTGAATTACATTCCCAGCTCCTATTTTAATTCTTTTGGCCAGATATCAGGATTGGAATTCTTGGTTCATTGGTAATTCTGTTTTTAACCATTTGAGGGAATCTAGACCATTTTAACCTTTCTATCAGGAGTATATGAGGGTTCCAATTTCTCTACATTCTTGCCAATATTTATTATTACTTAAGTTTTTTTGTTTCGTTTTTGTGGTGCTGGGGATCCAACCCAGGTCTCAAGCATGTTAAGCACATGCTAACATGCTAAGTTCTATCCCTAGTGAACTTTTTTTGGGGATACTGGGGATCTAATGCAGAGGTGCTTTACCAGTGAGCTCCTTCCTTCCTCCCTGTCTCCCTCCCTCCCTCCTTCCTTCCTCTCCCTTCCCTTCATTTTCTTTCTTTCTTCCTTTCTTCCCAGGGATTGAACCCAGGAGTGCTTAACCACTCAGCCACATCTCCAGCACTTTTTATTTGGAGACAGGTTCTCAATAGGTTGCTAAGGGCCTCACTAAATTGCTGAGGCTGGCCTTGAACTTCTGCTCTTCCTGTTTCAGCATCCCAAGATGCTGGGATTACAGGCGTGTGCCACTGTGACCGGATGAATTTTTTATTATAGTTATCCTGGTACAAAGTGGTAGCTTATTATTGTGGTTTTGATATGCATTTATTTCCCTGATGGCTAATACTGTTAAATGTTATTAAATGCCTTTTAGTATGCTTATTGGAAAAAAACTTCCTTTTAAAATAACTGCATAGTATTCCCTCAAGTGGACGCACTATGGTGTGTTTAACTGTCATTATACTGTGGACACTTAGATGGTTGGTTTCCTGATGCTTTGCTATTAGAGACAGTGCCTCTTATGCACGCTATATTTTGTTCATGTGTGAACATACCCATAGGGTAAATGCCCAGGGATAAAATTGTAAAGGTCAAAGGGAAGTGTACCTATGCTTTATAAGTTTGAATTTATGGGGCTGGGGTTGTGGCTCAACTGTGGTGGCCTAGCACATGAGAGGCCCTGGGTTCAATCCTCAGCACCATATAAAAATAAATAAATAAAATAAAGGTATTGTATCCAACTACAACTAAAAAGTACTTATTAAAAATAAGTTTGAATCTATGCCATTTGTGTATTTAAAAGTGGACATTGATAATAACCAGATTTGTTTGAGGAACATTCTGATTTTTCCTCCATAATAATGGTTAGTGGGCTCAATCGCATTATACTCAGCAGCCACCTTATCTCCCTATTTTATTTATTTTATTTTTCCTGCTGTTTTATTTTGGTTAAACAATATGGATTAAATGTGCATTTGAGGCAGGAGATTCAGAACACATCAACCTACATTTGTTTTAGCAAAGTTTTCCCCTACAGCTGCCTTCTCTATCACTTTATATTTTGTACTGTGGTTAGCAATAGCCCCAGTATCACATTTTCTGGCAACTATTTGGTCTTCTTTACCTTTTAATTTTTATTTTTTAGTGCTGCAGATTGAACCTAGGGCCCACATGTGCTAAGCCCACATACCACTGAGCCCCTTGTTTGGCTTTTTTTTTTTTTGCGGGGGGTACTGGGGATTGAACCCAGGGGCACCCTACTACTGAACTACATCCCCAGCTTTCTTATCTCTTTTCCCCCCCCTTCCCTGAGATAGGATCTTGCCACAGCCTAGAACTTGTGATCCTCCTGCCTCACCCTTCTGAAGCCTGCATCTGCCTTGATTGGCCTTCTGGACAGTGTATTATTATTAAGAACCTAAGCTCTACAACTGTGTGATCTTGAACAAATTATTCAACCTCTCTGTTTCAATTTCTTCTGCACTAAAATGGGAGGATTAATAATAGCACCTCCCCCATGGAATGGTTATGAGAATCGAATGAATCCATTAGTGTGAAGGGCTTAACGCTGTGCCAGGCACATAGAGCTATCTAGCTTTATCTCTGAAATTGATGGTTTTCGGCACTGGCATTGGCACCACCATTTAAAGAACCCTTTAATGACATTCTTATAGGCTGTTAAAAAAAAAGAGAGAGCTTTTTTATTTTAATATAATTGTAAATGTTTAGAAAAGAGGCAGGAACAAGCCAGGCGTGGTGGTGCCCACCTGTGATCTCAGGGACTCAGGAGGCCGAGATAGAAGGAGGGCAAGTCTAAGGCCAGCCTCAGCAACGTAGCAAGGCCCTAAGCAACTTAGTGAGTTCCGGTCTCTAAATGAAAACCAAAAAGGGCTGGGGATGTGGCTCAGTGGCTAAGAGCCCTTGAGTTAAATCTGGAGTACCAATAAAGAGAAAAAAAGAAAAGTAGCAAATCTATACCCTGATTGGTTAGTTGTTTACAATTTGCGCTGCTTGTCTTAACTGTTGGCAATTCTCCCCTGCATAAGGAAACAATTACATATGTATGCAAGTCCTGATTTGAAACATTTGAGAGTTAAGTCAGAGAACATCATGCTCCCTTTACCTTGATCATCCTCTCTTTTGGGGGGCGTTTAGGGAAAAAACCCAGAGCTTATGCACATTCTAGGCAAGTGCTCTACCACTGAGCACCCCCAGTCCAAGAACATTCTCTTTCATAAGCACAGCACAGCTATCAAAATCAAGAAATTGGGCTGCGGAGGTAGCTCGATGGTAGAGCACTCACCTAGCTAGCATGGTGGAGGCTCTGGGCTCCATCCCTAACATCACAAACAAAACAGAACAAAAAGAAAAATAAATTTAACAGAGAAACGGTACTCAAATTCATATTTATTGTTCCAATTTCATCATCCGTCTGAAGAATGTTCCTTATTGTTATTCCCCCTCCGACTTAGAATGCAGTTTAGAATCAGATGTTGCATTTAGGTGTCATATAAGAACTTCCTTTTGTACAATGAATGTTGAAGTAACAGGGAGGGGACCAGGGTCCCCACAATTGCTCTAGAAAGTCTTGACACCTAGGGGCTGGGAATGTGGCTCAGTGGTAGAGTACACGCTGAGTATGTGCAAGGACCTTGGTTCAGTCCTCAGCACCACATAAAATAAATAAAGATAATGTGTCCAACTACAACCCAAAAAGTAAATACATATATTTAAAAAAATCAGTCTTGATACCTTCAAGCAGGGATGGCCAGCTTGTGTGGTGCCATCTTGTGGCAGTAGTGTGAATAGAGTTAATAAATCATTCCAGTATCTGAGAAATTATTTTCTTTGTTTTTGAAGTACTGGGGATTGAACCCTGGGGTGTTGTACATTGAACTATATCCCAGCCCTGTTTATTTCATTATAAAGCAGGCTCTTGCAAAGTTATCCAGGCTGGCCTTGAACTCAAGATTTTCCTGCCTCAATTTCTCAAGAACCTAGGATTAGAGGCAAGTGCCACAGCAACCAGCTTCCCTTCTTGATGACATTATATGAAAAAAAATGGTTGATATTTTAATTTTTCATAATAGGGTAGACTTTTAGGTATTTCACTGTTTTAAAATTACCTACTTTAGCTTAACACAAAGGAGACTTTGCTGTATCTCAAATCTGGACCCACATAAAGGAGTCCTGTGCTGCAGGTAGAAGGTTGGGCTTTATCTGAGATATCTTTGAAGATAATCTGGGAGCCACAACATTCTGGCTGTGTGATCTTTAGCAGGGGATTGCCCCTCTCTGGGTCTATGTTTACTTCTGCAAAATCAGCCTTAGAGACTTCTGCCTAAAGAACATGTAAAGATGTTGTGGAGCTGAATTTGGTGGTGCATGCCTATAATCCCAGTGACTTGGGAGGCTGAAGCAGGAGGATCTCAAGTTTGAGGCCAGCCTTAGCAATTTAGGAAGGCCCTAAGCAACTTGGGGAGACTCTGTCTCTAAATAAAATATTAAAAAGGGCTTGGGGGGCTGGGATGTGGCTCAAGCCGTATCGCGCTCGCCTGGCGTGCATGCGGCCCGGGTTCGATCCTCAGCACCACATACAAACAAAGATGTTGTGTCTGCCGAAAACTAATAAATAAGTATTAAAAAATTAAAAAAAAAAAAAAAAGGGCTTGGGAAGTGGCTTAGTGGTTAAGCACCTCTGGGTTCAATCCCAATACCAAACATAAATAAATAAATAAAAAGAAAGAAAAAAAGTAAAAATGTGGATATAGTTCCTAATACTGTGCCTGATACATGGAAATTCTTCAATAAAGGCTGGGAAGATACTTTACTGTTCATTTCAATTCTTCAGGAGTTTACCAGTTCAGATGTATAATAAAAATTAGACCAGTACAGAGCTTTAACCTTATTAAAACCATATTCAGTCAAAAACTATATTTTGATCCCTGTGTCCTGACTCTGTGCCAGGCATTGTACTGTGGACTGGGATGATAGTGATGCTCAAGACAAGGCCTTCACCCTTACAGGCATATTTGTATAGTGGTTTGTGAAAAGAAAGCTACAAAATGAACAAAGTATCTTTTAGGGTTACATCTGTACAGGGGATTCAAACATGCTAACAAGATAGTAACAGCAAGGCTGTTTCAGATTTGGGGTACGGAGCTAAGGTTAAGAGGTGAAATTTGGACTGAGTCGTGAAAGGTAAGGAGCCAATCATGTAAGGATCAGGATGGGGCTGGGGACAATGAAGAGTTCAGGCACAGGGACCAATCTGTGCTCAAGCTTGTCTTTCTGCAGGAACCAGGGGAGGTGAGTGTGTCTGCAACATGGGTCCAGGCAGGAGTAGTTTGAGGTGATGTTAAAAAACATGCAGGGGCAGTCTGTATAGGGCCCTGAGGCCATGGTAAAATCTTTGATTCTTATTCACATGGATGGGAAGCCATCTGTGTCTCTGAAGCACGTTGGTAAGGTGTTCAGTCTTAATGATAGTTGAGAAAACTTCCTCCCAAAAGTCTGCACTAAAGTGCATCAACCTAGCACAGCTGCTTAAACTGGGAATCTCTGATGTATGACAAGATGGAGTGTGTAAAACCAGGCACTATATGCATGCCTGTATCTCAGTGACTCGGGAGGCTAAGACAGAGGATCACAAGTTCAATGCCAGCTTCCTCAACTAAGTGAGGCCCTAAGCAACTTAGTGAGATCCTGTCTCAAAAAGGGCTGAGGGATGGAGCACAGTGGTAAAATCCTCCTGGGTTAAATACCCCATACAAAAAAAGAAAACAAGAAATGTGATGGTGTCTTCTATTAACAATTTTGAAAGAGTTTGAAACATTTTATAAACGAGGAAATTGGAACCAACATAATCCCTGAGGCTTATCTGTACTTCTGCCAAACACATAACATTACTCTAAAAAGATCTTCCCAATACAGTAGCACTGGGGGAGCTTAGTGACTTCTGGCTGGGGATTTGAAGATATTGTTTCAATGATTCTTTATAACATGGGGACCTCTTTAAAATACTTTAGATTAAAATGAAAAGTTCCAGACTCAATAATGTAATCAACGCTGTGGACTTGCTCCCTGCAACCCCCAAACGCTTTACTAGGGTGAGAAAGGGGGGATTCTCATTCCTCCTGGTTGTATCTCTTGATTGCCCACGTAGAAGGGAAGGGAAGGTTCTCTCCTAATGGCATCCTCCATCACTGCCAGGCTTTGACTCCTAGACCTCACAGGGATGGAGTGCTAAGAGGTTCTTTGTGGCTGATCCATGCAGCTTGTCCAGTCACCATTGGGAAACTGTTTTCTGTGGCAAGGATTGAAACAGGCTCTGGGGCCTGATCTCTTCTCTCCTGGGACAGTAGGAGGCTTTGAGAAAATACCCTCCTTATCCCTCAGGGAAGGATCCTTAATCTTTTTTGTTGTTAATCAAGATTTCATCTGAAATCTCACCCCCACCCCCCAAATAATGTATGTGCAACCCATGTTTATAGTTATGGGCAGGAGTTCATAGACTAGATTAGAGGGAAAAGAACAAATTTGGGTTTTAGGGAATTTTCTCTTCCATCACCCTTGATGTTGAAATTGAAAGACTGAGGCCCTCAAACAATAATTAGGTGGTTTGCTGAAGCAGAAGAGGGCCCAGAAGTAGTAAGACTTTTGTGGGCCCAAGAAGTAGGGCCTGTACTTTCTGTTTTCCAGCATGATGTGACTTAAAAGCACAGGCTCTGGTATCTGACAGTCTGAGTCTCTATCTCTATCCCTAAATTGTCCTGGGAACTTGAGCTAACCCTTTAACCATTGCACTTCATCCTCAAGATTACTGTGTAGATAGCAACAGGGTAGCATCAGTAGGAGTGTATTAGACACAGAACCTGGCCATAATAAATGCTAAATAAATGCCATTAATACTATTTTCCAATAAGGAAAGGCAAAGTCCAGAAAAGGAAAGTTATTTTGACAAGAACACAGGAAAGATGTGACTAGAACCTGCCCATCTTCAAATAGAAAGGTTCAAACCCATTAGTGGCTCATAAAATAAGTTCAGCAAGGTCTCAATATTGAAAAAATTAAAAGAATATTAAATATTAGAGTGTACCATACATGAGGGTAAATACATTTGGTGATATTCTAGTTTCATTATTCTGAAAATCTACACATGGATGTAATAGGTCTTCAAATAAACAGTTTGAAAGCCATTGTCCTTGATGACAGGTTTCCCCAAAGAGTTTATACATAAGCACATGGAAGGTTTCAGTGAGGTCTTAGTGTGTTGTAATTCACCAGGTGCCCTAAAAGGGTTAGCCCAGGGAGACTCAGAGGGAGGGAAACGGTGGGCTGTGAATTATTTGGCACTGATGAGAATGAAGAGGGTAGGCCACAGTAACTGGTCTAGAGTAGGCTAATTCTTATTTATTTATTTATTTATTTTAGTTGTAGTTGGACACAATACCTTTATTTATTCATTTTTTGTGGTGCTGAGGATTGAACCTAGGGCCCTGCACGTGCTAGGCAAGCGCTCTACCGCTGAGCCACAACCCCAGCCCCAGAGCTAATTCTTAAATATTCCTTAAGAGCCCACTCCCTGCAGGACTTGCAGGGGCAGTGCTGAGTACACAGTGATGACTGAGAGTCTTGGTCTCTCCTCTCGTGGGGGCTCCCTGTGTTGTGAGACAGACTTGTCACCAGACAGTAATATACCCAAATGGTGAGAGATCTCAGAGGCATTGGTGAGAATTATCAACCCTGAGGAGGGAAGTTCAGAAATTAGGAACACAGCTGGGCGTGATGGTACATGCCTGTAATCCCAGCAGCTAGGGAGGCTGAGGCAGGAGGATTGCAGGTTCATACCCAGCCTCAGCAACATAGTGAGTCTGTAAGCAACCTAGTGAGACCCTGTCTCAAAAAATAAAAGGGCTGGGGATGTGGGCCCAGTGGTTAAGTGCCCTTGGGTTAAATCCCTGGTGGAAAAAAAAAAAAAGAAAAGGAAAAGAGGAATAGAGGAATACAGAGGAGCAAGTGAATTCCAAGTTGGAAATTCCTTAACTAAGAGCTAGTACCAGTAGTTGACCTTTGGAGAAACTAAAGCCTAGCCCTGGGTGAGACTTGCCTGAGACCCTCTCACAGAGGTGGACCCAGGATAGAGCTTGGAGCCATTTTTCTCGCTCACCGGTGCAAACTTGCCAAGCTTTTTGGCAGGGTGAAACCCAAATTCAGAAGGTAGCAATCCTCTCCCAAACGATGAGAAGGGACTGGGAGCCAGAGGTCTTTCAATTGTCTGGTACACTAGCAAATACATGGGGCCGCGATCCGTTTAAATCTCTTTTCTAGCAGGGCGATTTTAAGACTTTTGTGGGCCCAAGTTGATCCACAAAAAAAGATATACAGCCCATATTTATTTGGATATAGATTTTGGAATGAGAGATTGTCATATTGATAAAAATTGTTCTGTTTACTTAAAGTAGTTCAACAGCCCACTGATGCTACTGTGATTGTTTCCATTTTGCAGATGTGGAAACTGAGGCACAGAAAACCGTCTGCCCACAGTCACTGAAAAAGAGGAAACTCAAATTTTGGGGTTGTGTGGTTTCAGAGCCTGAGCTCAACCATGACTGGCACGCTGAAAAAGAACCTTCCAACTTCGGCTCCTGGGCTCTTTAAGAGCCTCGGAAGTAGGAGTACAGGCGAGAGCGGAGCAGGTCAAAGCGTATGTAAATAAGGACCGGGGGCTGCCGGGAAATTTTCTCTGTGGCTGGCCTCCAGAGAAAGCAGGCGTCCGAGTTCTACGGCGCCTGCGCTGCCCTACCTCTCCTTTCCAGGAGAGGTAGGCCAGGCCCTTTTCTTAGCCACACCGACCCAAACTGTCCAACGAGCGCAGGCGCCCGGCTGTGGGCCGGCTTCTTTCCCTTCTCTGCGCTTGCGCCGTGGCCCAGTCCAAGGCCATCCCTCGTTCTTTGTACGTCAGTTCCTGTTTGTGGCGGGAGAAGGCGGTATTTCCGGCTAGGGGGTGGGAGGGG
>NW_026000205.1:7909022-7916346 GCF_001458135.2 Marmota marmota marmota
TCCTCGAACCCCCCCTTCCGGAACTGAGTGGGGGTGGCGAGCTGCGCAGCTGTGGCGGCTGGGGGAGCTCACCAGGCCTGCGAGGGCCGAACCCCTGAGGGGGCTGAGGGCCGAACCGGAGTGGACCGAACCCTTGAGGGTGCTCACGGGGTCTAGTGTCGAGGACTGTGTTATCTGGGGGCTTAAGAGCCGTTCCTGTAGTGCATTTAGAGGAGTGGGGCTTCTGGAGAGGGGCCTGTACCAAGTGTGTCAGTGGTGGGGCCGTCTGGATCCTACCACCGAGGCCTGGTGGGGAGCTGGGTCAGGGAGGGAGAGGGGACGAGGAACAGGGGGCAGGACGGGCCAGGTGGGTGTTTAGGGGTGTATTTTGATAGAGCTGTGATACCGAGTGGTGAGAAGGAGCTTCTGCTTTCCGTATTTAATGTGTAGTGGTGGGCTTTTACGTGGAACTCACTCTTGATTGAACTTTTATTAATGATTTTGGGGAGAACTGATGGTTACTGGGGTCCTTTGAACCACGGTGTTGTTTGCTCTGGACTCCAGAATCTGCTCAGATTATTTCTTTTTAAGGTGTGTGGGACATCCTTTGGCAAATTTTTTCCTTCCGGGGGAGTGGGGGTAATAGGTCTTAGAAATCACGTAAGTTTTCTGAGCCTTAGGTTCCTTATTAGGGAGGGGAGAGGGTGTTGGGCTTATATTTGAGGAGCTGCCCCAGGACCTGCTTGTTAAGACTTGGGAGAAAGGAGTGTTTGGAGGGACACTCTCCCCTAGGGCAGGGTAGCAGGGGACATCTCGATCCTTAGGATTCTAAGACTCTTTTTCTCTTATTTGAAGACGAATTGGGGCTTAGCAGAGGCCTGGGCTGGAGCACTTAGGACCTCTGATTGGGCTCCTTTTCAATCTTATTCACTCTTCCCTTCCCAGAGAAGCAGCCAGAGTTCATCCTGCCTGAGTTCATCCTTGGTGGGCACCACTGCAAGCTCCTCCATCCTGGCACCACCTTGGTGTTTATGTCTCCTGGTTACCAGCCCAGCTGCCAGTCATGTTTACGCTCCCTACCAGTTCGGTGATAACAGTTGGCCTCACGGTGAGGCTGAGAGCTGTTTTCCCAGCTGTTCCTCTCCGCATAGGCCAAGGGGACCTGGATGGGGGGTTCCCTGGCCCAGAGCTCAGGGAGAAATGCTGCTCTGAAAGGTTTGGGACAGTCAGATCCTTCATAGATTTGGTTTCTCTTTGTAGTCACTGGATGGGTGTTTGGAGCAGACAGCTCTAAAAGTGTGTGGCCACTGCTCCCTAGGCCAACTTGTGACCTTGACTTGCCCTATAACCTTTGCCCTGGGTCTGGATTTCAGGTTGGACTGGCTGAAGTCCCTGATTGATCCTGCTGACTGGGCTGATGAATGGTCAAGGGGGCAGATGGTTGCCTGTGGTCTATAGCCGGTGGCTTCCAAGCTGACTGGCCTCCATGGGTCGTGGTTCCTGGAGAGACAGATCCCGGAGTCATGTGAAGCAGTGCTCTCTAGGGTTATTCTACACTCAGGGTTTGTTCCTCTAGTCTTCTCCTCCTACTAACTTTTAGAGGGTTCACTGGATGGGGTTAACAGCAATAAAAAAAAATAACCTGAAATTGATGCCTGACATTAAATGAGTGAATTCTCTGTGCCACGTTATGTTAAGGATAGTTCACGTAGGTTAACTTGCTGAACACTAGTGTTCTAGAGTGACAGGCACTTTTGGATGAGGAAACTGAGGTACAGAGAGGCACCATTTCCAGAATGAGTGGATAATTAGTGTTTATTGAGCATTCGCCTCCATGCTGGACATGTGACAGGTGTTTTGCACATATGGTCACGCAACTTTATTTAAGAGACTTCATTTAAGTTTCAAAATTTATTGTTATACCTACTTTATAGAATTCTATGAATAAGGTAGGGTGATGCCCATTTTACAGACAAGGAAATGAGGCACTCACTGTGAAGCGAAACCACTTCCCTAAGGTCTGGAAATGGTGTAGTTGGGATGTAAACTCTCTGCTCATGTTTGCCCCACAGTGGTCCTTTTGTCAATGAGTAATTGGTAACTGGGCAGTGGTGTTTTTTTTTTTGGCCATACTGAGGATTGAACCCAGGGGTGCTCTATATCCGAACTACATCACCAGTCCTTTTTTTAAAAAAAAAAAATTTTAACTTGAGACAGGGTCTCTCAGAGTTCCTCCTCCACCTGGCTTCAAACTTGTAATCCTACTGCCTCAGCCTTCCTGGTAGCTGGAATTACAGGTGTGTGCCACCATGCCCACAGGTAGTGGCTTTTGTGAGTGGATACCCTGCCTGGCACTGGGCTTGGGGCTTTATTTGGTGTTTGTGTGTGTTGTGTGTAGAAGGCTTGGAGGAGGAATTGCCTTCCCCCAGGTCTTGCCAGACCCTGGGAGGCCAGGCTGTGGTTGCAACCCCAGGTAGTTATACTCTGGTACTGCACATACATCATTGCTCAGCAGGTTCCATGCTGAAGTGGGTCTCTGTCCCCTTGGCCCCTGCCCTAGGCATTTTTTTTCCCTTTCTCCTAAGCCTGGATTGCCATGAAGACTCCTGCTTATGGAGTCCAGCATTTCTGGGGAAACTTGGTGTCTTCCTGGAGTTGAGCTAGGGCTTCTTTTAGCCCAGGCAGATGTGTGCTAGGAGCAGGATTCAGCAAGAGAACTATGCAGGTGGTGACACAACTGCTGGGGATCTGTTAGAGGAATGGTGGGGACATGGGCATGGGTGTGTGTTCTGGCAGTGTCACTTTTTGGCAGTTTCCTAGGATACAGCACACATCTCCAGGCAGTGGACTCAGAAAGGCCCCCACCCCCACCTCAGGCTGTTGTGAGGATTTGGTGAGTTAATCCCTGAGAAGTGCCTACTGTGGTACCTGGATCTGTGGATGTCCCAGTTGGTGACCTCGACTGTGTTACTATGTGCAGGACTGAGGCATCCTGCATTGCCCACCCTGCACCCTGCATCCCCTCTGGCGTCCCAGGATTCTGTGGGCAGAACAGTAAGCCTGCAGTAACTGCTTCCTCTTCTCTCTACTTAGGACAGATGACAGAGACAGATGCACCCCCAGGTATGCCAGCAGTTCTAGTTTTTATCATTCCTGCTAGGTCATTGAAGGCCCTTGCTAGTTCACAGGACCATGTCAGAAAACATTAGGAAGAGGGCGGGGCCAGCATCAGCATCTCCATTTTCCAGATCAGAAATGGTGTGTGGTGGGCATACAATCAAGTAAAAGCTGACAAACGCAGCTCCCAGGCCCCTTCTCTCTTACCTATAGCTATTGCCCTGAGCCCTTCCTAAATAAACATTCTAGATCTTTCTAGATGTCAGGCTGTGTGCTTACCCTTCTCCACGTGATTTTCTTTCTTTCTTTTTTTAATGGTAGCATTAGGAATTCAACCCAGGGCACTCAACCACTGAGCTACATCCTAGCCCTTTTTATTTTCTATTTTGAGACAGGGTCTCACCTAGTTACTGAGGCTGGCCTCAAACTTGTGATCCTCCTGCCTCTGCCTCCCAAATCACTGAAATTATAGGCTTGTGCCACTATGCCTAGCTCTCCACCATAGCTCCTAGAGTGACACCTAGGGTGGGAGTTGGTAGGGAGAGTCTTGGAAGAGCCTGTGGGACCCAGGTGAGAGGTATGGATTTTATCCTGAGGTCCTTGAGCTGGGAAAGTATTTCATTCATCCACCACCATTTATTGAGCCTCTACTCTGCCTGGCCTTGCATTAGTTACTGGGGATATGGGGGTACACTCATCAAAATTCCTAACCTCGTGGAGCTGAGGGAGAACAGTGTAAAACAGGTGACTAAGCATGGAATAGTTTAGGTGCCAGGCAGCAAATTCAGATTAGATGATGGAGACTTATGGGGAGCTCCCTTATACATGGTGGCAGGGAGGACCTGGGAGCTGATATCAGACAGGCAGGTGGTCCTGTGGAATCAGTGAAGGAACAGCCTTCCAGGTGGGGGCACCCACAGTGGTTAGGTCCAAAGGGAGGACGACTGGGTGAGGTGCAGGAATGGACCGCACAGGGGCCTGTGTGACTGGGCGGAGCCCATGAGGGGAGTCAGGGGCTAGGGGTGGCAGGGCCTAGCTCCCTCAGGTCCTGGTAGACTGCCAGAAGAGGAGTTTGGAGTAGCCTGGGCAAATTTTAGTTAGAAGGTGACTTCCACCATGAGAGGTTCTCAGGCTTCTCCCTGGAGGTGGGTACATTGACTGAGCTGGGCAGGGAGTTTCACATGCCTCCCACTTCCCCCTTGAGCGGAATCACTGCCTTACGACTGGCAGAGGCCCAATGGTCACCTCCCTTTTCTGTGGTTTTCACACTGTGTTCCCTAGGGCCCTTGGCTGTTACCTTTGGGGAGCAAGGCGAGGGGCAATGGGCTGGCTTTTCCACCCACCCCTCCCTAACGCAGCCAGCTGGGTGGATGGCAAATAATGCAGAACTGCAGACATTGATAGAAACAGTCTTGCTGCAGATTGTGCCCTCTGCTCAGCTTGTGGACCTGTGATATGCTCAGTGCTGCTGGACAGTTGGAAAGACCAGGCCTCCTGGGGCACCCTCCAGTGAAGACAGGTGCCCAGCCTGTGGATCTGCAGTGCCACATCAGGTTGTGGTTGGTGTTATAAAGGCAAGATAAGTGGGCATCAGGGGAAGGAAGGGTAGGAATGTTAACTCTGCTTTAGCTGGACAGTCAAGGGTGGCCTCCCCGTGGCAGTGAAGGAGTGCTGTGGAAGGGGCCATAGCACGACCTAGGTGAAGACCCTGCAGACTTAAGGAATCAGCTCCACTTCCCACCTGACAGCAGTGAGACCCTCTAACTTGCTCTGGGTCTCCCAACTGGAAGTGTTGGTTCCAGGTGCTGAATTTGGGTGGTCTGGCTCCCGGGGGGTCTCTCCAGCACATGAAGAGGCTCAGTAACCCTAGGTGGGCTTGACCCCTAATGTTTTCTGAGGCTTGATCTGGAGTATCATCCTGGATGGAACAGAGCCTCCCTCAGATGAAACCTCCTGGGGTTCCAGAAATCCCCTGGGAAGTGGGAATGGGAAGGAGTGTCTTCTGCAGTTAATCTCAGGCTTCTGAAGGACCAGGAACACCCCTGTCTGGGCCTCTCCAGCTTTCCTGAGCTCTCAGAGCAAGGCCTTCAGCCATCAGGCCTCTGGGCTGCGTGGTGGGGTGGTTCCGTGGCAGGCTCTTTTGGATAGCCAGCCAAGCAGAGAGAGGCCCAGCTGGGGAGACAGCTCCGGAGCAGGACCAGGAGGGAGGGAGGGAGCGAGTATGGGAGGGGACAGAGTGGGGATCTTGGCCTGGCCCCATTGGGACAGGACCCACTGCCAGCTTAGCACCCACAGTAGGGCCTTGGTGCTCTTGAGTGCACTGAGCAGGGACAGCACGCCAGAGCCAGCCAAGGAGAGACTCCATGTCAGAGGTTCCTGCAGGAAGTTCCTTGAGCCCAGCCGCCCTGCCTGGGAAGCTTGTCTACAGATGTTGTTTCTAAGGGTGAGGCCAGAAATCCAAGCCTTCCTCTGCTTGCCACCCTGTGGGCCCTTTCCTAATGGACTGGGGCTGTTGCCACTGCCTTGTTCCCCTTATTGGCTTGCTTTCAGGCTCCTCACTGACTGGTGGGTTATTGGCCTGCCCTCACCTCGCCGGACTGCCTAATAATCCAGGCTGAGGACAACTAATGGCAGAGAGCTCTGCTTCTGACACCCCTTAGTTACCATGGAACCCCGGGGACCTTGGTTTACTTCTGAAGGGCCTGCCTAGCCGGGGTGTGGGAGGGCTTAGGGAGCTAAGGTGTTAGGGAGCACTGACCCCATATGCGGGAGGCTGAGGCAGGAGGATCAAAAGTTCGAGTCCAGCCTTGGAAAGCATCAGCCTCTTGAGAAAGTGCTTGACTTACTTGAGTTGCTGTTTCTGGGAAGGGAGGCTGGGGTTGATGGGCATCTGAGAGTAGAGAAGGGCTCTGGGGACAGCCAGCCTGCACTTGTCTATTGGCAGGGTGGGTTCAAAGTTGGAGCCTTGGAAGAGTGGGGGACCTGTTAGTTGAGGCGCTCACCTGGGAGGGCCCCACCCTGAGCTGCGATAAGTACCCCATACTAGTTAGCCAGTTAGTTTACAACCTGTACGGCAGCCTTGGGGGTGGACAGTGTTGTCACCCCATTTTGTAGATGGGAAACTGCGGAACTGAAAGCTACATAGCCTATCTGTGTTGTTATTGAGAATTGTTAGCTGAGTGGCCTCTCTATGCTGGACATGGCTCCGAAGCTGAATGTGTCTCCCTTCATTAGTTGTCCCACAGCCTGGGAACTCAGTGCAACTATTTTTTTTTTTTCTCAGTGCAACTATTATCTCCCCATTTTACAGGGGAGGAGATAGAGGTACAGGGACACATTAGATCAGTCAGTGTCAGTGACCGAAAATTTGGACCCAGTTCCATCTTCGTTACAACTGTCCTCCCCCACTTTTTGGTATCGGGGCATGAACCCAGCAGGGGCACTATACCACTGAGCTACATCTCCGGCTTTTTTTATTTTTTACTTTGAGACAGAGCCTTGCTAAGTTACCCAGGCTGGCCTCAAACTTGGGATCCTCCTGCTTCATTCAGCCTTCTGAGCAGCTGGGATTACAGGTGTGTGCCATCACATCTGGCTCCACCTGCCTTTATAAGACCAGATCTTCTTTTGACAGATATCATGGTTAATGTTCCTGGGGTCCTCACAGTTGTTATAATGAATTCTTTCTTGCTTTCTCTTCTCCTAGGCAGTTGGCACAGAGTAGGCATCAGTCATCCTGGAAAGGCCTCCTTTGGATGCCGGCTTGAGCGGTGGGGTGTGACTGCTTCTTTCTAACCCCTACTGCCTGTGCAACTCTGATCTTGGCACATCCTTTCCCTAGAGACCCCTAGAGGCTGGGAGAAGAGAGGAGACTGGGAGGCACATCCCTCCCCTGCCTTGACGTCTGATTCCTGAATGGCCATAGGAGCTAGCCCGTGGCTGGTTTTGGTCATTTGTGTATTCCAGTCTACCACCAAATATTTATTGAGTCCCTGTTCTGCCGTGTGTGGTTTTGGGTGCCCGGGAATGGTACCTAGCCTATCAGAGGGTACGGAGGATGGGAACATATAGAGCTGGGTTTGGGAATTCCCCTGAGGAGGGAGCGTGCAGGCCATGGCAGGAAGCCCCAAGGGGTGGGCTGGCAGAGTCGGCACAGGTAAAGCCCTGAGGTGAGAGAGACCTAGGTATGGTGGTGACATAGAGTTGATCAATGTAGCAGGAGATGGGA
>NW_026000205.1:7916369-7917172 GCF_001458135.2 Marmota marmota marmota
GGTGGGAGGGCCCAGGAACCAGACAATAGTGAGGAACCATGACTTGGACCCCAAGAGGAGGGACAGACAGGTAGGTGGGGAGGCACTGTGTGAGAGGGAGCTGGCTGGATTTAAGTGGTGGCTCAGAAGATGGGCGAGGGCAAAGAAGAAGGCCATGTTCTGCTTTGGAGGCAGGAGGGTCCCTCCCCCAGCTTCTCATGCTGGCATCCAGGGGCCTTTTAATGTCTACTTTTTTTATTTTTTATTTATTTATTTTTTTAAATCTATGTTTTCATTTAGATGATATTTTCAACAAGCTAATGTAGGCATGATGAAAGTCATCTGGATGATTCCTTCCTACTTCCCTGACCCTGACTGAGGCTCAAGATGGCCCTTGATTTCAGAGTTCACCTTTGTGTAATTGCTGCTGCTTTCCCCAGGCACTGGTCTTATCCCTAGCTGTGCATAAGGCACATCTCAGTGGGTTCCCGTGACAACACGGGGTTGTCCCAAAAAAATTTTGAGGTGACATAAATATATGCTCTGTCTGATGGTATTAAATCCCATTTTACAGATGAGGGAGCTAAGGTTCAGAGAAGCAATCTGTGAAGCCTGGAGGTGGTAGAGTCAGGATTGGAGTCAACTGGAGGTGTGAGTTTGGGCCTCCGAGTCCTGCTCCAGTTCTCTGAGGTGAGCTGGTTGGGGTGTTGGAGAGGGATTGTAGCATGGGAGCTTCTCTTATCCAGGCGGGGTGACTGGCCCATCCCTCCTCCTACTTCAGACTCCAGGTGTGAGGTTTTTTTTTTTTTTTTTTAATTTTTTTT
>NW_026000205.1:7917189-7970312 GCF_001458135.2 Marmota marmota marmota
TTTTTTTTTTTTTTTTTAAATATTTATTTTTTTTTTAGTTATCGGCGGACACAACATCTTTGTTTGTATGTGGTGCTGAGGATCAAACCCGGGCCACACGCATGCCAGGCGAGCGCACTACTGCCTGAGCCACATCCCCAGCCCCCAGGTGTGAGTTTTAATTAATTAAAATTAAATAAAAATAAAAACATAATTCTTTTGCCGAGGCTGCAGTTCAGACTCTCAGTAACCACATCTCTGTTCTGTTGGGTGCCTCCACCCTAGGCTCAGCCCATCCCCTGCATGGGCTCACTGTGCTTTTGTGCATGTGGCTCTCTTTGAGTCTTAATATCCTCATCTGTATAACAGGGATGTTGTATTATCTACCTCTCAGAATTGTGGGGAGGATTCAACAGTAGTGTGTGCCTGGCACTTTGTGAGCACTTACTAAATATTGGCCCTGGTCACTCCCTGCCTGTTTGCTTTTAGGTGTCCTAGAGGTAAGGTAGGAACTCAGGCGACCAGGCCCTGCTTCAGATTCAGAGGACCCTGGGGGTGGGGAGGCAGATGGTGATGACACAGAACAGCGTGTGTGCGGGAGGTGCCCATTCAGCCGGTCTGGAGGGGTCCTGTTGTGTGTGTGAATGGACACAGGTATTTGTGTGTGTATTGGGGACAGCTTAGTTCTGCAGAATGACTGGAGTGGTAAGTAAGAGAGGGCTGCCCAGGGGTCAGAGGCATAGGCAACGAGAGAGTAGTTTTGGCTTTATCTTTTGAGCGGAGGCAGAGAGAGGTAGACACAGGACTCAGGGTCTGACAGTAGGGGTCCAGTCTCCTTGACTGTGTCCTGGCCCTCTGTCTGTGGGGAATTAATCTCATCCTTGATTTCCTTATCTGTCAAATGCAGGTTCTTTGGTCCCCACGTGGGACATGTGGTGGAAGTGTCAGGCTAGTGCACAGGGCTTATTCTGGGTACAGCTCCTAGAAAGGAAGACTGCGACACAACCCTGCCTATTGAAGACCACCACCCTGTACTGATGTCGATGGTTCCATGTGCTGCCCCCTCCCTCTGCCCACCTCAGGCCAGCAGGTCTCCTCCATCTTACTCCTATGGAGAGCACAGCCCTTGCAGGGGCATCCACAGTACTGCCCAGCCAGGCTTCTCTGTACCATATTTCCTGTCCCTCTCTTTTCTACTCTCTCTCCACCTCCTGGTGGAGCCTCATGCACCCCACTTCTTGGCCTTGCTTGTCTTCTCCTTGCATGGAATGCTCTTCTTCTTTTTTTTTTTTTTTTTTAAAGAGAGAGAAAATTTTTTTTAATATTTATTTTTCAGTTTTCGGCGGACACAACATCTTTGTTTGTATGTGGTGCTGAGGATCAAACCTGGGCTGCACGCATGCCAGGCGAGCATGCTACCGCTTGAGCCACATCCCCAGCCCCTGGAATGCTCTTCTTTAGGACTCCATGTGGCTCTCATGTTTTGGCTCAGACGTCACTGTCTCCATGAGCCTCTCTCTGTATAAAGTTGGAATCCCTTAACCGTCCTTTACATCTTATCTCCATAGGCTGCTTTTCCTATAACATTTGTCAATCTTGGATATATTGTATAATTCGCTCCTGAGTTTATTTTATTGCCTATCCCCACATTCCTTAATGGTAGGGGTTCTGTTCGGGTCACTGCTGTATCCTTGGTGGCCAAGACAGTGCTGATGCAGTTATTGCCATGTTTGTGGAGTGAGTGAATGGAGGATTTTTTTGTTTCACCTTCACGTGGCAGAACTCTGAGCATAAAATTGTGATTCTGTTTGCCACCCGCTCCTGGAATGAATTAAAGCTCTGGGCCTGGCCCGTACTGGGTGTGGCTGGGAACACAGTGAGGACCAGGGCAGACTCTGTTCCTGCCATGTGGAGCTCCCAGTCCAGCAGGGGAGGCCACATTACCCAGATAATTGTCCAGGTGGCTGGGCATTAGAGGTAAGTGTGGTGAAGGGGAGAGAAGGCCAAGCTCTGAGGTCTGCTCTCTTGAGGAAATAAGCAGTAGGCAAATGAAAATGGGTAAATAGCGGGCTGGGGATGTGGCTCAAGTGGTAGCGCGCTCGCCTGGCATGCGTGCGGCCTGGGTTCGATCCTTAGCACCACATACAAACAAAGATGTTATGTCCGCTGAAAACTAAATAATAAATATTAAAAAGAAAAAAACTCTCTCTCTCTCTCACTCTCTCTTAAAAAAAAATGGGTAAATAGCATGCTGGTCAGGGCAACAGCATGTGCAAAGGCTCTGGAGTGAGAAAGCAAAGTCTTCAAGGGACCAGGAGAAGGGGGAGTTGTGTATGTTAGAGCTGCTGACCTAAGAGGTTGAAGAGTGGAGGAGGGACTGAGGCAGATGGCCCTGGCAGTCTCCAAGTTGGCCTTAGATGTGCACCTAGGAGAGGGCCTGAGTAGCGTCAGAGTTGTTCTTGGAGGACCCTGCTGGCTGTGGCCTGGTGCTCTGTTTGTTTGGAGCCCATGGCCAGGCACCATGACCAGAGAGACTCAAAATAATTTGACATAGTTTCTGTGGGTTCGTAAGGCCCTGGGTGGCAGTATGGGGAAGGTGCGTGTGGTGGGGGAGGCAGAGAAGACGAGGAAAGCTGTTCTAGTGCTTATTCTAGTTCTGGTTTCTTTTGCAGCCTGCCCACGTCCTCCTCCTGTCCCCATTTCCACCTGCTCCAAGTAGACAGATGGGGTAGGTGGCAGGGTAGGGAGGGTGATGAAGAGAAAAGTCTCTTTGACGCCACCTTCTCACCAAGGAGGTAGAATAGGTAAAAATTCACATGTTCAGAAATATACAGTGTAGGAAGTGAAGTTCCCATGTCTCCACCTACCAGAGGAGATCGTAACATCTGATGTGTGCTGGACAGCTGCTGTGTCAGCTCTGTTGGGAGGACTCATGTGGATTAGCTCATCTAATCCTGCCACAGCCTTGGAGGCCTACACTCTTATTATCTCTAGTATATGGATAAGATGAGGAAAGGGATGGTGACTTGCCCAAGGTCCCACAGCAAATGGCAGAGTGGGGTTCAGAGTCTGATGTTTGGTTTGTGAGCCTGCCTTGACTCCCACATCCTGAAGTCTGCCTCTGTTAGCACAGCCCCTCTGATCTGTTTTTCCCTGTCCTGACACCCAGGACACTGTGCCCTGTAAGTCTCATTGTTGATCTGTAACTCATTGGTTTTCTGAAAGGATGCTACAGGTGAATTGTATGCATGGGTCAGGAGCTGCTTACACCCTCAGTAACATCAGAATGGAGGCAATATGGTGGATACCTGTTTGTGTTTCAGAAAAAGGGGTGACATTATAAGTTCTGCCAAGCATCAAGCCTTTTGCTGAGTACTGAAGGTCTCAGTGCTGGTACTGCCAGGCTGGTATTTGTGTTCAGGATTGGTACCACAGAGAATGTTGCTGAGTAGCGGCACCCACTCCTTGGGCTGGGAGAACTGTGTTGAGTCCTCCCTGTGTGAGCCTATGGTGGAGGAACTGCTGATGTCTCTGTTTCACAGCAAAGGGAACTGAAGCTTGGGAAGGTTATAAAGTGGGGGAGCAGGGACCTGAATTCAGTCCCCCTAACTTGAAAGGCCATCGGGTACGGTGTGAGGTGAAGCCCGGCTGCCCTGGGTCACATCTCAGTTCTGTTCTTTCCTTTTTGGGTTGTGGGGCAAGTCATTTCACTTGCGTTCTTCAATTTCCTTATTAAAGGGGAGGTGGTAAAAAGTCTACTTTGTGGTGTTGCTGTGTGGGTTGGATTGGTAGGTACAAGGCACTAAATGGGCCCTGTACCTGGTGAATGCTACCTAAGCATTTGCTGAACTTAGTGGAGTTGTCATGTTAAGCATTACTGTAGTACCAGACCCCTGTCAAGGGCATTTAGGTTGCTTCCAGCTTTTTACTATTACTGTGGTTCTCATCTCATCTCAGAAGCTAAGCAGGTCAGGCCTGCTTGGTGCTTGGAAGGGAGAACTCTGATTCTCAGCTGAGATGGCTTTGCTCCCAAGGGGACAAGTGGTGATGTCTGAAGACATTTTTGCTGACCACAACCAGGGGAGAGTGTTTTTGGCTTAGTGTCTAGAGACCAGGGATACTGCTGAACCTCCTGAAGTACACAGAACAGCCCCCACAATAGGAATTACCTGGCCCCCAATGTCACTAATGCCAAGTTGAGAGTCCTGTCTTGGAACTCCGTCCCGGTTAGCTGGGGTTGTGGCTTGTGATAGAGCACTTTCCTAGCACGTGTGGGGTACTGGGTTCAATCCTCAGCACCACATAAAAATAAAAAAATAAAGGTATTGTGTTCATCTACAACTAAACAAACAAACAAACAAACAAAAAAACTCAGCCCTGGCACAGTCTTATGTAGGAAAGACTCCTCCGAGTACTCGCATGTTCTCCAGCTCATTAGTTTTGCTGAAATGCCCTCACAATCCACGGGCCAGTTTCCAGAGTGGCGAGTAGCGGGTAAGAGTGTTGCTTCCCTGCACTCTGCCCCCTATTCCCATAAGCAAACGCTCTCTACCATGATAGTTTCCTTTGAATTTTACCTCTTGAGCAGGTCCTGGGGAGCTATAGGAAGGCCCAGATAAGAGGACAGGTGACAGAGGCTCCTGAGGGGCTCACTGCCACCACTTCAGTAAGGCACAGCAAGGAAGGAGTCCCTAGCCCACTGCCACCAGCTCCAGGAGATGCAGATCTCTGATTTCCCTGCCGCCTTGAACCCATATGTGCTGCCTGGCATCTAAACCAGGTCAGTGAGAGGGGGCAAGGGGGGTGTGGAAGGGGGAGCACGTAGCTAGTGGCAGGGAAGGAATGTTTTTTGAGCTACTGCTGTGCACAGGGCTTCCCTCTACACACACTCATTCCACAGGTTTTTAGTTAAGTGCCCACTGTGTGCCCAGCACTGCAAGGCTGTGGGAATTCAGCGGTGACCAAGATAAGCAAGAGTTCGTGCCCTCGCTGTGTTGACATTCTAGAGCAGAGAGACAATAAACTGATAAACAAGTAAATATATACAGAATATAAGTCTGCAGTGATACAGAAAAAAAAAAAAAAAAAAGAAGATGATAAGGGGAGGCAGAGATAGGAGCTTAAGAAACATCAGACTATTTTAGTACAGACTGGGTCAGTCCCCTGAGGGAGCGGGGCACGCAGCGGCCCTGGGGAGGTGTCCTGGTGTGGCTCAGGAGCTATGGTGGCAGATGCCACTGGAATGGAGTGCCTTTGGAAAATCAGTTGGGGACAGTGCAGACCCCATAGTGTCCTGGGGCTCCTGTCAGGACTTTGGCTTTTGCCCTGGGTCACTCTAAAGGGGCAGGAATCATAATGACCCTGGCTTTATAGGTAAACAAATGAGGTTCTGGAGGACCTGGCCCCTTTTAGCTGCCCAGCTAGGACAAAGTGATCATCTGAGGGACCCTTTCTGCTCACCTCTGCCTGGAATCCTGGGCCCTTGTGGCATCGTTTGAATCTCAAGGATGCAGCCTCTGAGGGGCTTCAGTTTAGAAACCATTGAGAAATAGACCCCTGAGCCAGACAGATGGAAATAAAAATGTTTTAAAGAAAATTTAAAGTAATTTATTATAGAGCGTTTGCAGCATAGAGATAAATTAGTCAGTGATACTCACGTAGTCAGCAGCTCTTAAAAAAATTAATACAACCAGGGCTGGGGCTGTATGTAGCTCAGGGGTAGAGCACTTGCCTTGTATGTGTGAGGTACTAGGTTCAATTCTCAGCACTACATAAAAATAAATAAAATTTTAAAAAGAAAAAAATAAATGTTTAATAAATAAATAAAACCTCACCAGCACAGTCAGAGCCTTGTTAGGTTGCCTCCCATCTCCTCTCCAGTTGCCTCCCCTCCTTCCCCATCTAGAGCTGACTACTGTGTGGTCACACTGTGTGTGATGATTTCATTTCTACGCATAGGTCAAGAAGTTGCCTCCAGCTTCCTTGTGAGGGGTCAGGCCACCACTCCAGTGGGATTAGTGTACACATGGGAGCACCAGGGGTGTCACTTGCCTGCGGTCACATGGCCAAGATACAGCCTGAGGCTGAAACTCAGTTCCTTGGGACTCCAGAGGCCTCCTTGTGCACAGATGGCCAGGCCTTCTTGAGGGGGAAGTGGAGGCAGGCCAGCCTTCCTGGGGAAGGGGGAAGAGCCCTGCTTTGGGACATAGGAGGAGGCCCAATTTGGGCTTCATGTCATCTGAACTTCCAAACCAGGGTTCCTCTGTATAGTTACTTCTTTTGTCATAAAATGCAGAAAAATACATGGAAGGTACTTTCTACAGTGCAGTAGAACCAGTGGTTGTAAAGCAGGTCCCAGTGTGACCACAAGGGAACATTGTCACCTCCCAGAGTTTCCCTAAGGCCCTGCCTTTGTGGCATTTGTTGACATTTGTTTCTTCTTGATTTTTTTGCAGAGGAGAAAGACGTTCTTAAACAGCAAACAGCATGGCCTGTCCTGTTTCCATCTAGCTGTGAATGGACTCTCACTGGCTGTGTTACTTTGTATCTGATTTCTTCCACTCCATCTAATTCTCTGATGCCTCTTCCCTGTGGTGTGAATGGTGTTCTTCTGTAAATATTAATTCACTCGTTGATTTAGCCAATCTCTTGTGAGTGGAATGCTGGCAATCACTAGGAATATTGCTCCTGTGAACCTTCTTCTGTGTGTTTTTTGGTGAACAAATGTATTAATTTCTTTTGGGGGACTGGAATTGCTGGGTTCTGGGGTAGGTGTGTGTGTGTATTTTGTTGTTTTGAGATGGGGTCTCACTGTGTTGCCCAGGCTAGTCTCCCACACCAAGGGGTCCTCCTGCTTCAGGCTCCTGAGTGCTGAGACGATAGGTGCATCCCACCATACCTGGCGAGATTTTAATTCTTACTGCCAAACACTTTTCCACAGTGGTTGGGCCATTTTGTACTCCCCCAGTAGTGCGTAGAATCGTGATTCCTCATATCCCTGCTGATGGTTGGTGTTGTCAGTTTTTTTAATTTCAGCATCCCAGACAGGTGGTTTTAATCTGTATGTCCCCATAATTAATGAGGTTGTGCCTGTTCCCTATTCATCTGGGTGTCCTGTTGAGTTGCCCTTTCTCTTTTCGCCTTGCTTCCCAGGTGGCTCACCTCTGGTCAACAGCTGTAGCCCTGGCCAGAACCCTCAGCACACTCATGCATGGGCGTCCTAGGAAGTAGCGAGTGGGGAAGAGCCATACAGGCTCCCTGCAGAGGGGGTGCTGCCTGCCGAGTGGCCAGCGCAGAGCCCTGCATGCTGCCTGGGTTCCCTCCTGCCTGCATCCTAGGCCTGCACTCCCTGGTGAGCAGGCTGTCCTCTTGGCCATGCTGCCTGGTGTTTCATCACCACAGGACTGCGTCACAGACACCTCAGCCGAGGCGCCACCCTCAGTGGGAGGATGGGGCAGGATCCAGGCGGGACACAGGGGATCTTCCAATTCCTCCCCCTGTTCTCGCCTGAGCTGCCGCTGGCTTTTTAGTTGCTGAAACAAGACCATAAAACGTGACTCTGGCGTGCTGAGCCTCTGCCAGGCCTCCACCACTCAGCTGGGAGACTCGAGGTAAATGGCTTCCCCTCTCTGAGCCTCTGTCCTTGCCTGGGCACAGTTACGGCCCCTCTGGTGGGGTGTTACGAGCACTCAGGAGAGGCTCTACAGGAGTGCTGGCACCCTGCCCAAGGCCACCCAGCTGGGGATGGCTTGTGGACTCTGGAACCCTGACCACTCTCGGTCACACCTGACTGCCTTCACTTAGCTTTTGAATAATGGCAGCCATGTATTTGGCTTTACCAGGTCCAGATAGTGGGTTGAACCCTCTTCCCACAGTGGGTTCCTGGGTGCTGCTCTGGAGCCTTGTGCTACTGGGTTGCAGAGGCTCCGAGAGGTGATGTTGTTGGGCCGCCAAGAGGAGCTGAGGCTGGACCTGGGACCCCTGTTCTCTTTCTTCCTCAACTGAGTTCTCCATCTCAGCTCTTTGGGAAGTGAACTCAGCAGGGAGAAGTGTGGTGTCCACCTCAGCTCCCCGCCACACCTCGGAATTCCTCGAGTGTTTTCTCCTGGCTTTGCCCGCACCAGCTCCTTCCTGCCTTGGGGACTTTGCATTCACTATTCCTCTGCCTGAAATGCCTTTCCCGGTACCTCTGCACTCCTCACTCCTTGGTCCCTCAAGGTGTCTGCTCATGGGTCCTCTACGCTGTGTGGCTCACACAGCACCCCACTTCCTGCCAGTCTTTCTCTTTACTTTGTTTTCCCTCTCAGTGCCTTTTTGCCAAAGCTGACATGGTTCTGAATGCGCGTGGTTCTGCCTTCTCCCCAGAATGTGAGCTTCATAAGACAGGGCAAGGGCTATATCTTAGTGATGCTCTATCTAGCACCCAGGACAGTGTCTGAAGCTTTAGGATACACTCAGAAAGACTGGTGGAATGAGTAGAATGCAGAGGTTTCTGCAGCGATCTCTGATTTGGGCTGCTGCCTTGGGAGCCGTGATTCATTTATCGTGTTCAGCTGGTATTGGTGCTGTGCTGGACACTGAATCAGCTTTGACAGGGGTGGGGAGAATTGCCAGAGGTGGGTGCACAGAGCACTGGGAGGCTTCCTGGAGGAGTCACTTTTTGACTGAGACCTCATGGTGGAGGGAGAAGGCATAGGGGATGTAGTCTAGGTGACAGATGCCTGATTTTTTTTTGGCGGGGGGGTATCGAGGCATGTTAATGACCATTGCCATTGTCTTAGCCTTTGCTTTCTGGATGTGTGTCTCAGCTCCCACGGGGCCTCCTCAGTACAGCATGGACTTTGTTCTTGTTCTGAGCACATTGGGGAGCTGTGGAAGGGTTTTGAGTGAGGAGAGGGACAAGGTCCATTTAAAATGGAGCTGTAGGGATGAGAGCAGAGGCTGTGAGCCCAGGGAGGAGGCCAGGGCTGGAGGAGGGGGCTGTGGGGACTGGGCCGGTGCTGGGGCGGGAGGCGTGCAGGGTGAGTGCGCAGAGGCAGTAGGGATGAAGGGCGGCAGAACGGGTCCTGAAAGGCTTTGGATATCAAGCTGAGGAGTTTGACTTTTTTTGCCAAGGACAATGAAGGGCCACAGAAGGATTCTGAGCAGGGAAAGAACAGAGTCAAATTTGAGAGTCCTTTAGCTGCTGAATAGGGGATAGGATGCAGGGGGAGTCCAGGGAGGAGGTGGAGCGTGATTCCAGTAGCCAGGCCATAAACTGGGAAGGGAACGGGAGGCATGGGGCCAGGCAGTCACATTGCAGATTGACATTGTGGGGAGAGAGTGGAGGGTTCTAGCTGGCCTGTATTCAGGGTCTGAGGTGCCATGCCTGCTTACAAGGAGGGCCTTATTGCTATTCCCAGCCCAGAATCGTTGCCTTTGCAGCTTAGGAGTCCAAAATGTGATTTTCACCATCCTGTTTATGTCCCTGTCACTGTCCATCTTGCCTTTCCTCCCGCTTCCTCCCACTTACCTCCCTTCCTTCTGCCCAGGGCCTGGGCAGCCTGCCACCGTCACATGCCAGGCAGTAGCGTATGCGGCCCACCAGCTCCCCTGGGGCACGAGAGAAAGCTGATGCCCATGATGTCCCTAGAGCCAGCTGACACTTCTCTGGGGGCCACCGTAGCTCCTGACCTGCTGTCCGCAAATAACCTCAGGCCAGGAAAGGCAAAAGGCGCCTTGGGCTTCGTGGCTCCAGTCCAGGCCCCTGGCTCCAGGTAGGGCCCAGCTGGCAGCTCCTTGCACCCTTCTGCACTCTGCTTTGGGAACCTGAGACGAGGCAGCAGCCTCGGCGTCCATCAGTCTGTCGGCTGCTGGTCCCTGAGGACAGAAGCAGAGGTCTTGGGGAAGGGACCAGAACTGACTCCTAGGCCCAGACAGGCGCATACACAGTAGGTTGTTTGTTTAGGACCCCAGAATGCCACGCTTGTCTTTTCTTAGTCCTCTTGGTGGGAGCAGGGAGGGAACTGAGGCTGAGAAAGTGGCTTGGGGTAGTCCAGCATGGGGTGGATGGACATTTATTTTGCTGAAGGTGATAGGTTGGTGGTTCTCTGGTTTGGAAAAGAGAGAATGGGAATGAGAGAGAAAGAGTGCGTGTGCGGATATATGTATTGTGGGGCAGGCAGATGCTGATGGCTGTGAGCACACCCTCCGCTTGGTGCCCAGGGCTGTGTGATTCACTCTGGGTTACCTCAGTACTGGGGCATGGGAGTGATGTAGCGGGCAGGGCCATAGCTACCTCAGTGCCCACCCAGCCAGCAGGAAGGGTAGCAGGAGGGGCCTGAGTGCAGAGGCCTGGCCACACATAGGATTGGGGTCTCCGGAGACCTGGTTATGTCTCTGCTAAGTCTGGGCCCTCAAGGGCAGGGCTGTCCCCCATCTTCACTGGCTATACCTGGTGCATAGCAGGCCAAGTGGCCAGAGGGCCTCAGAGTCTTGAGTGTCCTGAGGGAAAGGGCTGGGGCGGAATTTCTCCCACTCTGACATGCTCCTTCTTGTCTTCCAGACTATATCCACAGCACCTCCTGCATGTCCTGCTGCCCTGAGCTGTCCCAAGCTAGGTGACAGCGTGTCACGCTGCCACCATGAATGAAGTGTCTGTCATCAAAGAAGGCTGGCTGCACAAACGTGGTAAGGGGTGGCTTTTGCCCATTTGATCATGTGTCTTCCCCTCCTATCCTGACTCTTTTGGCATCTGGCACCCTGAGAGGTGGAAGCGTAGGGTGATTACTGACCCAAGGAGTTAGTGTTTATAGCCTCCATGCCACTAGCTACGTGCATACCACTTCATGGAATCCTTCAGGGTCCCTGGGGAGGGAGCTGAGGATCTACTGGGGCTGAGTGTCCAGGCCTAGCTGGACACCCTGGACAAGCCACAGACCAGGCCTCAGGCTCTGCCTTGCATCAGTGATCTTGTTCATAACCCCGTTTTGTTTATTTATTTATTTACTTACTTATTTATTTATAAATTTTGAGACAGGGTCTTGTTAAGTTGCTGAATGTCTCACGTAATTGCTGAGGCTAGCCTTGAACTTGCAGTTCTCCTGCCTCAGCCTCCTGATTTGCTGGGATTACCTGAATGCACCACTGCTCCTAGCCTCATTTAATAGGTGTGGAAAGAGGCAGAGAAAGGAAGTCACTTAATTGAGGGCAGTATTCAACATTCATTCAGCAAATATTCGTTGACATTGTCCCATGTTTTGGGACACAGTGGCATCCTCATAGAATTCACATTCCAGTAGGGAATGGGGACAAACAACAAATGAGTAGACATGTGATAGTGATAAGTGCTGTTGTGAAAAAAAACGTAGAAGCTCTGAGGAGCAAGGGGCCAGGAAGATGGGCAAGGCAAAGGAGGCTGCTTTGAGGAGCCCTGGAGAAGGTGCAGGAGTGAGCCACACAGATAGCTGAGCAAGGGCGTCCCAGGGGGAGGGACAGCAAGGTCAGGGCTCTAACATGGAGGTGATGCCTGGTGCGTTGTGTTCTTGCAGTGCTGGGGATGGACCCAAAGCCTTATGCACATAGGCAGGTACTCTCTCTTAAGGTGCCATACAGCCAGCCCATGCCCATTGTTTTCTAGGAAAAGCATGACTGGAGCGCAGTGAGTAGGGTGAAGTGGGGGAGAGAGGAATGACATAGCTCCCACCATGTTGGGCCCTGTAGGCTACAGAAGGGACCTTGGCTTTAACTCTGGACAGTGGAAGCCCAGGGTATTGTGACCCATGGTGGGACCTGATGCAGTGTACTGATGGGAAGTTGAGGCGCTAGTAAAGTCATGGGTGGGGAAGAGACTAGGCCTTAAGACTCCCAAAGTTGCCTGTTCCCTGGGCCAGCCGCCAGGTGACCCTGAGATGCAGGCAGGAAGAAGCACATGCTATGAAATGGCTTTGTCCATAGCTGAATTTTTAGTAGCTGTTCTACTTGCACTTCACTTTCTTTTTCTTTTTCTTTTTCTTCTTCTTCTTCTTTTTTTGTTTTTTTTGGTGTGTGTGTGTGTGTGTATGTGATGGTGGTGCTGGGATTTGAACCTAGAGCCTCATGCATGTCAGGCAAACACTTTACCACTAAGCTATCTCCTTAGCCCCTCCCTCTACTTGCACTTTCATCCATTCATCAAGCATTTATTGATGGATCAGTCCCTGTGGTTCAGGTATAGTCCCTGTGGATCAGTTCCTGTGGTTCGGGTGCCAGGGTTGTAGCAACATCCCGTACTTGTGATGATATCTTACATTCTGGGTGGGAGGCAGGTAGCACCCAGGCTGATGCGAGTATGCTGTGGTGGTACATGCTGTGGAGTAGAACCAGACAATGAGAGAAGGATGGGGTGTGAGGTGGGCAGGAACTTGGAGACCCATCTTAATTTCAGTGGTTAGGAGGAGGCCTTCACTAAGAAGAGGATGTCTAAACGAAGACCTGAAGGAGCCAGACTTGGTGGTGCACACCTGTAACTCTAGGTGTTTGGGTGGCTGAGGCCAGCCTGGGCAATTTAGCAAGACCCTGTCTCAAAGTGAAAAATAAAAAGAGGTAGGGATGTAGCTCAGTGGCAAGGTACCCCAGGGCTCAGTTCACAGTAACCAGGGAAAAAAGACCTGTGGGAGGCAGAAGAGGGCACCACAGCTCACTGGGTCAGGGGCACATGGACAGAGGGGATGGCCAGCGAGTCCTGAGGTGGGTGAGCAGGTGATTGATGGGATTGACCCTGTGGAACCAGGAGAAGAGAACCATTCTGCCCTGTCCCAGTCCACAGACACCAGACAGTGATGGGAGACAGAGGCCACTGCCAGGCAAGGACTCCCCATCAGAATGAGCAGAAGGACCCATTTCCTGCTGCCCTGTCCAGGCAGGGGCAGCATTCATGGCACCTCAGCCCAGCCCCTACAGACAACCCTGAATTTGGGTCTGTTAGTGGAACTTTGCAAAATTTGACAGATGGTGATGGTGGGCAAGTTGTGTCATTTGACTGAGCCTTCATTTTACATCTGTATCTTAGGTTAACAGCCCAGGCCTCTGTGACCATGAGGGCAGGGATTTCCACGTGACTTGTTCACTGACGTGTCCTCATCACCTCAAAAAGTGCTTGTCATACAGTAGGCACTCAGTAAATGATAGTTGGATGAACAACTGGAATTGTGTGTGGTGCGACTGTGCTAGAGTGTGCAAGGGTCTTGGGTCTGTCCCTCAACTCAAGCTTCCTGAGGCCCATGGGTCACTGGGCTCAAGTGCCAGGAATCTTGGAGGTAATTGGAGAACTGTCAAAGGCTGGGGAGTTTATCTCTGGCCTGGGGACTTAGCCGATGGCATTAAGTGGGTCTCAGTCCCTATTAGGGCATCACTGTCCCCATTCATGCTGCGAGACCAGATGAGTGGTCCACAGTCCTGTCCCTGTCTGCTGAGTTGGCCCAACTTGGACATACCTGCCTTGAGTTAGCACAACACACGTGTGCACACCTGTGCTCGTGTACTTCCAGGCCTCCCTGGTGCCTGTCATTGAGGCAGCTGTTGTCTTGGCACCTCTGCTCCGACCCTTGCTGGCTAAAATAATTGCTGTACTGTTTTTTGGAGTGCCCACCCTGCCAGGCTCTGGACTCTGCCCCAGACAAGCCCAGTGTTGATTTTTTTCGGTGTGGCGGGGAGGAGGTTTCCTGGGGATTAAACTCAGGGGCACTCATCCACTGAGCCACACCCTCAGCCCTTTTTTGTATTTTATTTAGAGACAGGGTCTCACTGAGTGGCTTAGCACCTGGCTTTTGCTGAGGCTGGCTTTGAACTTGCGATCCTCCTTCTTAGCCTCCTAAGCCACTAGGATTATAGGCATGCACCACTGTGTCTGGCCCCAGTGTTGAATTTTCATAGATGCCCTGTAAGGTGGCTACCATCTTACTAGCAGCAAGAGTGATCACCCAGAGTTTTAGTGCAGAGTGTGAGGTTGAATTCAGGCCTCCTGGCTGCTGAATGAATGAATGTCCTCAAAGTCTAGTCTATGTGCTGCCTCTTGTTCAGCAAGATCTAAGAATGTGGAGTCCCTTGTGCTACTGGTGGGTCCTGCTTGTGGCATGGCCTTAGTACACCACCGCCATCATTAGCAGAGTGCCCACCCTCTGCCAGGCTACGTACAAGGCCAACTTAGTGGTCAGGAGTGCTAGCTCTTACAGGACAGCTGTGAACCTTGACAAGGCTGCCTGTGCCTCAGGTTCCCCATACAAAATGGGGGATAAGATCACAAGACTCCTTTTTTCTTTAATCTAGGTTTCTTGATATCCAAGACAAGTTCTGGATAATTACCTCACCCCTGTGCCAGCGTGCGTGCAATAAAGAAATAGAGCTGGGTACAGTGTTACATGCCTATAATCCCAGTAACTTGGAAGGCTGAGGCAGGAGGATTGCAAGTTTGAGACCAGCCTCAGTAATTTAGCAAGGGCCCAGGCAACTTAGTGAGACCCTGTCTCAAAAAATAAAAAGGGCTGGCAATGCGGCTCAGTGGTAAAGCCCCTCTGGTTCAATCCCTAGTCCCCCCCCCAAAAAAAACAGAAAGAAAGAAAACAAAACAATCTGCAAAAGCCTCTGCTCCCTTCCCAAGCTTGCAGTTTTCTAATTTTTGCCTTTAAAAAAAAAAAAAAAGGTGGAAATTTATATAATATTATAATAACCATCTTAAATTATACAATTCAGTGGCCTTTTAATACATTCATGATGTTGTGTTAACCATTACCTCTAACTAGTTCCAAAATGTTTTCATCACCTCCAAAGAAAACTTTATACCCATTAAGCAGTCAGTCTCTGTACCCTCTTGCTCCCAGTGTCTGGCAGCTATCAG
The DNA here is from genome assembly GCF_001458135.2 of Marmota marmota marmota. NCBI lineage: Eukaryota > Metazoa > Chordata > Mammalia > Rodentia > Sciuridae > Marmota > Marmota marmota. Next base: position 7,932,020 of record NW_026000205.1, read on the forward strand.
TTTGCTTTCTGTTTTTATGGGTTTACCTACTCTAGACCCTTCGTATAAATAGAATTGTACAATATATGCTCTTTTGTGATGGGCTTCTTTCACTTAGCATAATGTTTTTGAGGTTCCTCTGTGTTACAGCATGTATCAGTACTTCATTCCTTTTTAAAGGCCAAATAATCAACTTTATGGACATATCATATTTTGTTTATCCATCCATCTCTAGATATATATTGGAGTTGTTTCTACCTTTTCACTATTGTGAATAGTACTGTTATGAACAAAATGTACAGTATTTGTTTGAATACCTGTATTCAGTTCTTTCATGTGCATTACCTAGGACAATTGCTGGATCATGTAGTCTGTATTTGTAATTTGCGTTTATAATCTAGTATCTAATATACATAATATGTAAATGTGTGTAATTATATAATCTGAGTCATATTTCCTATATTTATAATTTATAGTATATTCTGTGTTTAGCTTTTTGAGGAAGTACCAGATTTTTCTACAGTGTCTTGTACCATTTACATTCCAAAAATGCACAGGGTTTTATTTTCTTCATCTCCTTACTAAACAGTCCTTGTGTGCGTGTGTGTGTGTGTGTGTGTGTGTGTGTGAGAGAGAGAGAGAGAGAGAGAGTGTGTTTAGTACTAGGGGTTGAACTGAGGGGCACTCAACCACTGAGCCACACCCCACCCCTAGTTTGTATCTTATTTAGAGACAGGGTCTCACTGAGTTGCTTAGCACCTGGCTTTTGCTGAGGCTGGCTTTGGATTCTGTGATCCTCCTGCCTCAGCCTGCTGAACCGCTGGTATTAACAGGCATGCTCCACTGTGCCCGGCAGTTTATTTTTTATTTTGACAGGGTCTCTATAAGTTGCTGAGACTGGCTTTGAACTTGCAATCCTCCTGCCTCAGCCTCACGAGCCACTGGAATTACAGATGTGTAATACCGTGCTCAGTTTTGTTTGTGTTGTTGTTTTGTTTTTTTTTTTAATATTTTTTTAGGTGTTGATGTACATTTATTTTATTCATTTACTTATATGTGGTACTTAGAATCAAACCCAGTGTCTCACAAATGTGAGGCAAGTGCTCTACTACTGAGGTACAACTCCAGCCCCTTTTGTTTGTGTTTTTAAGATTATCATTATTGCTGGGCAGAGTGGTACACGCCTGTAAGCCCAGCGGTTTGGGAGGTTGAGGCAGGAGGATCCGGAGTTCAAAGCCAGCCTCAGCAACAGCAAGGCACCAAGCAACTCAGTGAGACCCTGTCTCTGAATAAAATATGAACTAAAGCTGGGGATGTGACTCAGTGGTTAAGTGCCCCTGAGTTCAATCACCGACCGCCCACCCCCCCCACCAAAAAAAGATTATTATTATTATTACAGTCATCTCAGTGCGTGTGAAGTAGTGTCTCATCATGATTTTGATTTTTTTTTTTTGTAACAACTGTGTTATTAAGAATTTTTTCATGGCTTGTTGGCCATTTGTATAGTCTTTGGAGGAATGTCTGTTCAAGTCCTTTACCCCCTTTTTAATAAGCTATTTGTCTTTTTGTTGTTGAGTTGTAAGAGTTCTTTATATTTTATATTTTCTAGATACTAGACTCTTGTCATATGAGTTGCAAGCATTTTTTCCTGTTCTGTAGGTTAATTTTGTCTTTGTCCATTCATCCCTCCCCTCTTCCCCTCCCTGCTTCCTTCCTTTTCATTCCTTCTTTCCCTTCCCTTCCTCTCTCCCTCTCTCTTTCCTTTCTTCCCTCCTTCTTTTCCCTTTATTTTTATTTTTGGCATTGATGATTGAACCCAGGGGAGCTTAACCACTGAACCACGTCTCCAGCCCTTTTTATATTTTACTTAGAGACATGGTCTTGCTGAGGTACTTAGTACCTTGCTAAGAACTCTGAATTCATGATCCTTCTGCCTCAGCCTCCCAAGCCACTGGAATTATAGGAGTGCGCCAGCATTCCCAGCCCCAACCCTTTTTATTTTTGTTGTGAAACAGTCTTGCTAAGTTGATAGGCTGGCCTCAAACTTGGTATCCTTCTGCATCCTGAGTAGCTGGGATTATAGGCATGTGCCTTCATACCTGGCTGCCTTTTTACTTTCTTGATAGTGTTCTTTCATGCACAAAAGTTTTTCATTTTGATAAGTTCACTTTTTTTTTTTTTTTTGCTTTTTGGTGTCATCTAAGAGTGCCAAATCCACGATAGTGAAGATTTAATCCTTTGTATTCTAGTTAGAGTTCTACAGTTTCAGCTCTTAGATTAATAGATTTTTAATGCGTTTTTGTATGTGGTGGATAGAATGAGGTAGAGGTCTGACTTCACTCTTTTGCATGTGGACTTCCAGGTGTGCCAGCACTATTTGCTGCATTATTCTAGTGAGTGCTCTGGCACCCCTTGTTGAAAGTCATTTGACCTTAGTGTTTGGGTTTGTCATTTAATTTCTTGATTCTGTTTGATTGGTCTATATATTTATCCTTATACCACACTGTTTTGGTTATTGTAGCTTTGTGTAGTCGGTTTTGGAATTGGGAAATATAGAGTCTTTTAACTTGGCTAAAAATTTTTAATGTTGTCTTGGATGTTTGGAACGCCTTGCAATTCCATATAAATTTGAAGATTGACTTTTCCATTTCTCTAAAAGGGCTGCTGTTGGAATTTTGAGAGAGATTTCATCACACCTGGTCACTCTGAATATTGTCAGCCTGACAATGTTAAATCTTCCAATCCAGTAACAAGGGATGTCCTTGCATTTATTAGATCATTTTTTTAAATTAATGTTTTATAGTATGAAAATCTTTTATCTCCATGGTTACATTATTCCTAAGTATTTTATTCTTTTGGAGACTATAGTAAATTTTTTTTAAATTTCCTTTTGGGACTATTGGTTGTTGGTATATAGAAACATAGCTGATTTTTTTTAAACATTTATTTTTTAGTCATAGGTGGACATAATATCTTTATTTTATTTTTATGTGGTGCTGAGGATTGAACTCGGTGCCCCACACATGGTAGGCAATCACTCTTCCTCTGAGCCACAACCCCAGCACCCCCCNGTGTCAGCCTCCTGAGTAGCTGGGACTTTAGGTCCAAGCCACTACACCTGGCTATTCTGTAGATTCTTTGTGCTTTTTCTCTACATAGGATCACATTATCAGCAAAGTAGAGGTAATTTTCTTCTTTCCTTTTCCCTTTAGTACCTTTTATTCCATTTTGCACAGTAGTGGAAAAGACGGGCATCCTTGTCCTGATCCTGACCTTAGGGAGAAGCTTTCAGTCTTTCCTTCTTGAGTGTGACGTCAGTCATCAGCCGTGGGCTTTTCATAGATGCCTTTTATCACATTACGGAAGCTCCTTCTGTTCATAGCTTGCTAAGTATTTTTATCCTGAAAAATACTTAGATTGTCAGATGCTTTTCCTGTGTCGATTGGGACGATCACATCATTCTTTCAATGTACATTGAACCATCTTTTCATTCCTGGGATACATTTCACTTGGTCATGGGATATAAATGTACATATATATATTTTAAAACAGATTCACTTTATTGGCCAGGCTGGCCTTGAACTCTTGCCTTAGTCTTCCGAGTAGCTGGGGCTCTCGGTCTTCACCACCACACCAGGCATCTTTTTAATATGCTGTTGAATTTAGGATTTTGCTAGTGTTTGAACTTTATATAAATGGAGTAATTTATATCTACATTTGAGAGAATTTTATAAGTTAAAACCCACTCATGAGATACTTAAGACAGTGCTTGACACAAAGAGCACTGTGGTATCATTATTATTCATTGCTGTCTTCCTCCTCAGTTAGTGGATGGCCCCAGAAGAGGAAACAGTTCAGAAAAGGGAAATGATTTACTTACATCCAGCAGATATACCTCAGTCCACTGTGTCCTGCCTCTTCATGTGCCATGGAAGTCAAGTGCCTGGAACATACTTCTTGCACAGTGGACTGATAATGAAGAGCATTCATTGAGTGTATGCAATGTGCTGGGCTCTTGAGCTGGGTGTTTCATGGTTGCTGTCTCATCATTGAGATATAATGGACATGCCTTACAATTTATCCTTCTGAAGGGGACAGTTCAGTATTCAGAGTTGTGCAACCAACACTACAGTCAATTGTAGAAGATTTTTTTACACACCAAAAGATTCTGTCCCCATTGGCCATCACCTTCCAGTTTTCCCCTAGGCCCTGCATCCCAAGTGGACTCATATAGATACTCCTCAACATGGCAGGATTACATCGCAGTAAACCTATCATAAGTTAAAAATACATTTAATGCACCTAACTTACAGAGCACTGGAGCTTAGCAGTAAGGGATGGTAGTGTTGGTTGAGCACCTTTGTGATCATGTGGCTGACCAGGAGCCCAGTATCATATACTGTGTATAGGTATACTGTGTATAGGTAGCTTGGGAAAAGTTCAGAATCTCCCATTGAAGTGTGCTATGTACTGAAGGCATGTTGGCCTCATGCTGTCATAAAGTTGAACCATTGTAAACACTGTCTGGAATTTGTGGTCCTTTGTGATCGATTTCTTTCACTTAGCCTAAGTATGGTTCATCCACTTCATAGCATGTATTAGAACTTCAATTCTTTTTATGGTCTACAAGTTTTCCATTTGGATCCACCAAGTTCTGTTGATAAACCATTCATTGGTTGATAAATATTTGGGCTGTTTCTACTTTGGGGCTGCTATGAATACTGCTGCTGTGGATGCTCATGTGTGGGTTTTTATGTGGACATTTGTTTCACCATCTCATTTCCCCCTTGGCAGCCCTCAAAGGAGCGGGTCCTTGTAGAAAGTGTTCAGGCAAGTGCGTGTGGGTCCTGCCTCAGCCTCCTCCTGGCTCCCAGCCTCCAGAAAAGTGGAAGGGATTGCAGGTGCTCAAAGGGTGTGGAAGCAGCTATAGCCCACCTGGCACAAAAGTATTTTGACATTTGATTCACCATCTGGGTCCTACGTGGCCATGCTGGTGAATTCAAGCCCATGGCATTTGGCCTTAACAGGGTCACAGGGCATGTGTGTTTAGAGGCCTGGGCCTCCCTTAGGATGGGACCATCTGGCAGGGATAGCTTGCTGTTGGCCACATGCTGAGGCAGCTGGTGTTCTGGGGCACTGTTACAGGCGCCTTCCTGCCAGGCATGACCCTGTGGATCACTCAGGACCAGCCCAGTGCCCCAGCCTGCGTCAGCAGGGGCCACCTTGAGGGCTCCCCTGGGAGAGGCACACTTGTCCACCCTCCTCCCACTGTGGTGCCCCTTGTGAGTCACCCTCACACTGGGCTGCCTGCCTGCCCGCCTGCCTGCCCGCCTGGGATACTGTTCAACCTTGTCCTGACCTCTCTCCTCTCCCGCCTCTTTCAGGTGAATACATCAAGACATGGAGGCCCCGGTACTTCCTTCTGAAGAGCGATGGCTCCTTCATTGGGTATAAGGAGAGGCCAGAGGCTCCTGACCAGACTTCACCCCCCTTAAACAACTTCTCTGTAGCAGGTGAGTCTCAGGGCAAGTAGGCCAGCAGAACTTGGAGAATGGCTGGCAGATCTTGGGGGCACATGGGTCTTGGTCATTCTTGAGCCAGAGGACTGTCCTGGGCTTGTTTGCCCTCAGATCCATTTCCCATCCTTCTCCTGCTGTCCCTCCTTGTCAGCTGGGTGCTGTGGGGTCATCCTATGGGAGGTGGAGAATGAGAAGAGGGCGTAAGCAGGGCATTCATACACACCCTTCCCTGGGCCCCAGCTCCAGCTCCAGCTGGCCCTGTGGTTCCAGCTGGAGTGCTGTCCTGCTCTGGTAACAGCCTCCTCCCTTCATCCCTCTCACCTAGAAGGGTCATGGCTTCCCACTCAGCTGATCAGGGCTGACCTCATGTCCTTGGTTCCCTCTGTAGCACCCGAAATGGTGCTACAGAGTCAGCTTTGCAAACCCAGTTTCCTTGCCTTGTTCTTGTGGAACAGGGGACTCCCCCAACCCCCACCTCCTTCCTTCCCTGCTGACGTGATTTGTACTGTGTCCTTGTTGTACCTGCTAAGAATGTTTCACAGGCAGCCCAGTCTCCTCAGCACCATCCTCTCAGGTCTGTCCTACAGCTTCCTCCCCAGCCCGACTCCTCCCTGGAGGCTCTCCTGCAACCCAGCCCTCACACTGTCTGTAGGAAGCCTTTTTCCTGGCTGCTTTCTCCATATGCTGGTGGCTTCTGCCTCGACTTCTTGCTTGTACTCCCAGCCTTTCCCCAGCAGCTTCCTGGACATTTCTCCCCAAGTATTCTCCAGGTTCCTCATTCTCACCATGTTTCAAACTGACCTTCCCACCTCCCTTCTCCTTCCCTCTCTCAAACTTGTCATCTTCTCAGTCTCCTTGGGACAGCTCTGTTGTGCCTGGTGTTGGTCCCAAATGCCTCTCCCTCCTGCTGCAACCTGCTCCCTTTCCTCCCCTGCCTGCCCCACTCTGCTGCAGCTCATCCCCTCCATCTGGGTCCTGCCACAGTCTCTTCCCTGGCTTCTGGCCTCCAGTCTCATCCTCCATGGCAGCCAGGGGATCTGTCTCAGTCTGTCCATGTCCTTTCCATGGCTCCCTGCTGCCCTGAAGACAAAGTTCATATTCCTTACCATGGCCTCTAAAGCCCTGTCCAGCTGACTCTGGCCCACCTTTCCTAAGTGACTGCTCACTTTCCCCTGTCTAATACTTGGAGCAGAGTTGACATCCCCTCTGACTCAGTTTTCTTTGCCTTCAGGCCTCAGGTCAGAGATGCCCCTTCCTCAGGGTTGGATGCTGCAGCTGGGTTGGATGCTGCATCTGGCTGTCTCTGTCCCAACCCGACTGCTAAGTTGTTACCATCTGATGGTCTGCCCTGAGGGCAAGGCCAGAGCTGTCTTGATCTCTGATGGGTCCCCAGCACCATCTGACATGGGACTTGACACACAGGTGGCTCAGGGAATATGGGCTGCAGGCCAGCAGGGTCATCCCCTCACTGTCCCAATCCTCCTCCCCTGCCTGCAGAATGTCAGCTGATGAAGACCGAGAGGCCAAGGCCCAACACCTTTGTCATTCGCTGTCTGCAGTGGACCACTGTCATCGAGAGGACCTTCCATGTGGACTCTCCAGATGAGAGGTGAGTCTGAGCCTCCATGTGGCTGCCCTTTGAGAATGGTCAAGCTTGGTGCGAGGGGAAGAGGCACAATGGACAGATTCCCCTGGGCCCAACTGAGGAATTCCCAGTTTTCCACCCTTCTGGTGTGAAGTCTTCTACCTGGAACTGAGAAGAACTGGAAGTTTTGGTGTGAAAATTTCACTCTGTCCTTGGACTTGTAGGCACATCAGAGTCACTGATGACAGTGACTTGTTAGAAAGAGCTTGTTAATGACAGACTTTAGGCCTGACCACTATGGAGGGTCAGCAGACTGTTCCTAGTGCGCATCTTTGTTGATTCTAAAGTAGGTCTAGAAAGTCACTTTAAAAGTTCAATTTAATAATCAGAAGAAGTTATGTAGATTCATCTGGTTCAAAAGTCAGGCCGAGAGTGGGGAACCAAGGCACATATCTATAATCCCAGCAATTCAGGAGGGTGAGGCAGGAGGATTGCAAGTTCAAGGCCAGCTTCAGCAACTTAGCAAGTTTTTGTCTCAAAATAAAAAATAAAAAGAGCTGGGGTAAACCAATCCCAGTACCCTGGGTTCAATCCCAGTACCAAAAAGAGGAAGAAGAAATAAAGGCAAGCTGGGGCTTAGCTCAGAGCTAGAATGTTTGCCTAGCATTCTCAAGGCCCTGGGTTCCATCTTCAACTCCACAACAACACCACAAACAAACAAACAAACTGCCTTCCCCCGTCCTTGCCATATGGAATGAGGAGGTGTCTGGTGAAAGTTTCACTGTCACCGCTCCCCTTCCCTCCATTCTCCATCCCCCAGATAACTACTTGTCTTCTGTGTGCTTGAAGAGCAGATGGAGGCCTTGGCGCCTGGGCCCTAGAAGGCAGCACCGCACCCACGCTGTTCTGAACTTGCCTTTTGCACTTCACTGAGTATCTTATGGACTCTTTCCGTCTCGTCTCGTATAGAGAGCTGCTGCCCCGCCACAGTGTTTTTTCTGCTTCTCTTTTTAACAGCTGGACATGTGCATCCCTGTTTAACTAGCAGTTCTTTGTTAATGGTGACTGGGGTTGTGTCCAGCCTTTGGCTCACTGTAAGCAATGCCACAGTGAAATGTGTGCTGTCTCATTTCTCATGTGTGCAGGTCAGCCTGTATGAGGAATTCTTAGATGTAGGATTGCTGGGTCACAAGAATGTATACTTGTCTTTTTTTTTTTTTTTTTTTTTTAATGGTACTTGGAATTGAACCTGGGTCACTCTACCATTGAGCCACATTCCCAGCCCTTTTCAGCAGCTTGCAAGTTGTGGAGGCTGGCCTTGAATCTGTGATCGCCTCTTGAGTCACTGTGTTCAGCTTGCATGTGTTGTTTTCAGAGGTAGTTCTATGAGGTGATGTCTGAGTGTCTTCATGGCCTTGTGTTTTCAAACATTTGGGTTTTTATCAGTCTGAGTAGTGGGAAATAGCACTTCAGGGTTTCTCTCTCTCTCTGGTTGAGTTTGAGCCTCAAGGGCCATGTGAATTTCCTTTTCTGAACTATCTGTTTATATCTTTTTTCTATTGAGTAGTTGGTGTTTTTCTTATTTATATCTGAAGGTTCTTTGTATATTAGAAAACTCATTCCTTTTATAACGAGTGGCAAAGTTCTTCCTCCCACTTCGTCCTTTTGGACATCACCTTGAGAAACACGTCTAGCTTGCCTGTGGGGTAGGGCTTCCCTCTGGAGAAGCCTAAACAGGGCCATGCAAGAGAGCTTCCTGCTGTGATGGAAATGTTAAGTGTGGCAACTGAAGAGTGGAAATTTGATCTTAATTGCCTTTAATCAATTCCAGTAGCCACTCATATGGCTAGTGGTACCCTCTTGGACAGTGCAGTTCTAGAGCCTGCACAAAATAATATCACAAGATGTTACCACAGTCTATTCTGTAATTATTGTTGCATATCTCCCCAAGGTTAAAAATATACTTACCCCACCAAGGGGAACAGAATTACCATTTCAGGCCAGCTTAGTTGTTACTCAGTTGAAAACTGGGGACCAAAATATAGGCTGTCAGTGAGAGCAAATCTGACAAATAGGTGCTTAGGACCTGGGTGTTGGGCTGAGTTGTTTTTTGCTTGTTTGTTTATTTGTTTGTTATGTTTCTCTTTTTTTGGTAGGAGGGGGGCTGAGTTTTGAAGGATGGTTAGGAGGTAGGAATTAGAAAGGTCCAGGAAAAGGACTGATCAGCATATGCAGAGGCCTGGAAGTGAAACAGCTTGTGTGTCCCAGGGACCACAGAGAGTTCTGTGTCACCAGGGAATCCACCAGCGGAAGTCTTGGAAGAGGGGAAGTGGAGGCGCTTGAAGCTGGAGGGCCCAGCCAGGGCCTTGGCCCCTAGATGGAGATCCCTGCAGAGCTTGGCAGGCATTTAATAAATTGGGGTTTGTCACAGGGTTGTTAAGAGATTCAGGGGATGATAAACAGGAAGCCCTTGATTCAGCAGTACCTGGCACACAACTTGCAAGCCTGGAAAAGGAGCAGCAGGGAGCCAGCAGTGGTTTAGTAGGCAAGAGAGATGATCTAGTTTCCATTCTCACAAGGTGACACACCCTTCAGTGTGGTATGACTCCCATTACTAAGACTGTGGGAGCTGGATGGAGCATTTTTCCTTTTCTTAGGAACTTCTGCTGCCTTTGGAGAGAGAATCGCTGGGTTGGATCCAGAGAGACCAAACCCCAGATTTCTGCCCTTAGCCCTGGGGGCGTTGTGAGCCAGAAACCCAGCAAGAGGGAGGCCACTCTGTTCTGCTTATGGCTGGCCATGCTTTCCTTGCTGCTCTGCCCCACATAGACCTGAGGTCACTGGTTGCCCTGCGTCTGGAGAGAGATGGGGTGGCAGGGGAGACAGGAAGCACACCGGTGGCTGAACATGGCTTGGACACTGCAGCACCTTCCTTACTGGGAACCTGGTTGCCTCTCCTGCCTTCTCCAGGAAGCTGGGGACCCTCCTCGCACCCCACCCTGCTGGCAGCTTGTTTCAGATGCAGAAAAGTTGAAAGAATAGTATCACTGTGTGAACCTGCAGGTACCTGTGCCTGGGTGCGGTGTTTCTGCTGTATTTACCTCATCGGGCTATTTTTTACTGAATCTTTTGTTATTTTCCTGATTATTTTGTGCTTCTGTTTGTACTTAATGACACTGTTCCTTACCACTGCAGACAGGCATCTGCCACGAATAAGGACTTTCCCTCACAAGATCATGATGTCCTCACACCTGAGATGAGTATACAGGTTGAGCCTCTTGATCTGGAAATCTGAAATCCAAAATGCTCCATCATTGGAAACTTTATCTACCAACATGATGCTCAAAGTTTCAGATTTTGGAACATTTTTGATTTTCCTGTCAGAAATGCTCATAAGGGCTATGCAAAAATCCCCAAATCCAAAAAAGATTCCAAGGTTTGATATAAAGCGTTTGAATGAGGGATGCTCACCTGTAACGTGTGTTTACTGCTCCCCTCTCCTTATCTGTGCCATACTCGAATTTCCCCAGTTACCTCCAAAAATGTTTCTTCAACAAGGATTCCTTTAGGTTCCTGCTGTCTCTTTGGCCTCTTTTAATCTACTTTAGCCCTCTGTCCCCCTGCCCTCCAAGAACTGTTAGCCTTGACAAGCCAGGCTGACTGTCTTGTTGTAGAAAGGCCGAATGTGTCCCTTACTGCCTTTTGACAGGTGGGTGTATTTCCTATAAAGTAGAAGTTAGGTCCACAGTAGGGTTGGCCCACTATAGCCCTGCCTCCTGTTGGTAAGGAAGGTTCTGTTGGAACATGGCCATGTGCATTTGTATATGGCTGCTCTATGGCTGCTTTTGCCCTGCTGTGGCACAGTTTAATAGTTGTGTCAGAGCTGGTGGCCTACAGAGCCTGGAGATTTGCTACTTGGGTCTATAGAATGTTTGCAGACCCTTAGCCTTGACAGGAGTGCTTAATAGTGTATATCCAATACACTTTTTTTTTTTTTCTTTATAAAATGTGGTCCATCCACACATTGGACTTTTTTAAATATGTTTTTAGTTGTAGGTGGACACAATGCCTTTATTTATTTTTACATGGTGCTGAGGATTGAATCCAGTACCTTACCTATGCTAGGGTAAGTGCACAACCACTGAGCCACAACCCAAGCCCCAGCCCCTGGACTCTTTTTTTAAAATATATTTTTATAACCTTATTTATTTTTGTATGTAGCGCTGAGGATCAAACCCAGTGCCTCACACGTGCTACACAAGTGCTCTATCACTGAGCTACAACCTCAGCCCCTGTGTGATCTTTTTGATGTAATTTCTCTGCTCAGGAATCTGAATGGCTGTTAGTCCTTCTTGGAGTGAATTCCAGGGTTTGTGCCATGTTCTACAAGGTCCTGCCCCTCTCCAGACTTATTTCTTGCCACTGGAGCCCACACTCAGTCATGCTGGTCTGCTTGCTGTTCCTTAAACTTGCAAAATACACTCTTGGGTGGGTGCTTTAGCACCTGCTGCTGCCTTGCCTAGGACCCCCTTGAGCAGATATCGTGGCTATTTTTTTAACTTCACAAGTTCTCTATTCAAATGCCACCTTCTCAAGAGTATCCTATCCTGCCTCCTCATGAATGTTTCCCTTACCCAGCTTTATTTTTCTTTATAGAACCTGTCTACTAAGTGTGGCATTTTATATTTATTTATTTGTGCCTGGCATATAAATAGGTATTCAGTAAATGTTTGTTGGATGAATACAAGAATAATTAAAACTAATTCTCTTGAGCCAGATCCTGTTGTAAGGACTGTACATATCAACTTTGTCCTCCCAGCTGATGTTGTCTATGAGGAGGAAGGGAACCCAATACTGTCCAGCCATAAAATGCCCCTTGGGGATAGAGGAGGCCACGCATAGGGTGAAGGGCAGAGGCCCACTCTCAGACCAACAGTTAGCTCTTACTTCTGAAGTAGGAAGGACAGCCCGGCCACCTCTGCCTCCTTGAGCTTCCCTCTGGGGCACGTTGGGTCCTGCTTAGCAGGACAACCCAGGGCAGGGCAACTGCTGTGTTCCTTTCTCCTTGGGGCTCAGGTCCCTGGTTGTCCTGGGGACAAAGGAGGAAGTGTGTGTGGAAGCACTGGTAGGACCCATGCATAGTAGAGTCCTTGGGCAGTGGAGCTATCCCTTCCTTCCTATACTTCCTGCCACTGGCTCCTCCTGCCTGGACAATGCTGTGTCCACTGCCCCTGGTCTGCAGCCCACATAGCAGTTCTTGGCCTAACACCGAAATTGGAGCTGTCACCCACTGTCAGCCACTTCCCATGATGGATCCCTAACTTAGTGGCACATACAGTTCAGAGTGGTCTGGGCTTGTCCTTCTTTCACTCCCTCTATTGGCTCCAGCCACTCTTGCACCTGCTGTGCCTTCTATAGACACCCCAGGCTCCTTCTCCCTGGGCCTTTGCCTGGATTCCCTTCCCTCCCACTATCCATGTGGCGTCATTGATTTCACAGCTATGTGCCAGATGCCTGTTGTGGGCACTGGGGATGGCTCATATTCTAGTAATAGCCTTTAGATCCTAGTTTAAGTATCACCTCTTCAGAGAGGCCTTCCTGGCTACCCTTTAAGAAAGGGCTCTCTCTGATTCCTGTCTTGCTACAGTAGTCCCCTCTTACCTGAGGGGACATGTTCCAAGACTCTTCCAGTAGATGCCTGAAATAGTGATTGATACCAACCCTCCCACTCTCTCTGTGTATTTTTTTCTATACATACATGCCTATGATAAATTTTAAGAGATTAACAACAATAGTAACATTGAACATATATTCTGTCATAAAAGTTACATTATGTTATAAAAGTGTGGTAGCACATGCCTGTAATCCCAGCAGCTCAGGAGGCTGAGACAGGAGGATAGCAAGTTCAGAGGCAGCCTTAGTAACGTAGGGAGGCTGTTAAGCAACTTAGCGAGGTACTGTCTCAAAATAAAAGGGCTGGGGTGTGGCTCAGTGGTTAAGTACCCTGGGTTCAATCTGTTGTACCAAAATTAAGTTATGTGAATATGGTCTCTCTCTCAAAATATCTTTTTTAAAAAATATTTATCTTTTAGGTGTAGATGGACATAACACACCGCCTTTATTTTTATGTGGTGCTGAGGATCGAACCCAGGTCCCGTCCGTGCTAGGCGAGCGCTCTACCGCTGAGCTACAATCCCAGCCCAATCAAAATATCTTATTGTACTACTGTACTCACCCTTCTTCTCATGATGATATTGGAGGATGACCCAGTGCCTACATGATGAAATAAAATGAAGTGACTGACCTAGGCATTGTAGTGATGTGTTAGAGCACTCTAGAAGGCTTACTTGAACACAAATACTTTGGTACTGCTACATTTGATCTGTAGTAGCCAAGAGGCTACTAAGTGACATACGGGTGGGTAGCATATACAGCATGGATACATTGGACAGAGATGATTCATGTCCTGCTAGGTGGGATATAACCTGAGAGTTCATCACAATACTCAGAAGAACATGCAATTTTTTTTTTTTTTTTTGGTACTGGAGATTGAACTCAGGGGCACTTGACCCCTGAGCCACATCCCCAGCCCTATTTTGTGTTTTGTTTAGAGACAGGTTCTCATTGAGTTGCTTAGTGCCTAGCCATTGCTGAGGCTGGCTTTGAACTCGCAATCTTCCTGTGTCAGCCTCCCAAGCCACTGGGATTACAGGCATGCACCATCACGCCCAGCAGAAGAATGTGCAATTTAATTTAAGATGTTGATGGACCTTTATTTTATTCATTTATTCATATGTGGTGCTGAGAATCAAACCCAGTTCTCATACATGTTTGGCAAATGCTGTACCACTGAGCCACAACCCCAGCCAAACTGCTGTATTTTTACACAGTTGGCTTCCCCCGTTAGACTAGGAACTCTAGTGAGCTGTTTCCTGCTGCATCCTTAGCACCCAAACAAGGCCTGGCTTGTAGGAGGCACTTGGTAAACATTGACTGGCTGGCAAGGTGAATCCTCACAACAATCCATTGAGTCACTTCCTCTGTGCTTCGTGTCCAGCAGCTCACATCTCCCCTGTGTGAACCACTAGTGCTTGCTTTACAGATCAGCTCGCTGATGAATGTTAGATGACCTGCCCAGCATCTCCTGAAGGAAGAGGCAGAGCTGGTTTGAACCCAGGCCATCAGCACTAGAGTCTGCTCTTAGCTACTGTGTGACCCATGCTTTATGTGGGAGGCAGACAACAACTGGAGAGGTTGGGCCAGTGAGGGCCACATGGATTCAAGGCTTGGCTCCCAGCTGCCCAGTGCTGCTCCTATGCTGTACACGTGACGCCCTCCCTAGTGCCGCTTGGGCAAATGTAGCTCCCCATATATTCTTGGCCCTGAAACCCAAGTGAGGATGAGAAGGTTCTGGAAGATACCCCTGATGGGAGAAGTGCTCCTGGGTGAAGAAGGAATGCCTGGGTTGGTGTTCCCAGGCCTCTGCTTACTGGCTGTGTAAGTGAGCAAACATCAGCCTCCCTGTGCCTCAGTTTCCCTATTTGTAGCATGACGTGGATCACAGTTTCTGCTGCCTTGGTCATTGGGAGGGTTAAAGGTGTTACTTCTCACAGCATCATGGTGGCTGCCTGTGTGGAGGGTGTCTGGGGGTGGTGTCCAGTGGGAGAGGCCTCCTCTGGAATGTGGTCCACCTCACAGCTTCCAAGGGGAGGCATCAGTTTGCTTGGCTTCAAGGTCCCTTGGTATGATGTCCCTTGGTCCGTGGACCTGCCCAAGAGTATCTTTGCGTGATTCTCCTGGACCTCTTCTAGGAAGTAAGGCTGGAGCTTTCCTCAGCTTCTCTCAAGTCTGACACTCAGACCCCCAGCACAGGGAAAGGCAGTGGGGACTAGGGAAGAATGGGTTGCCTGGCACTGAGTCCCAGCTCTGCTGTCTCCAGCTGTGTAACCTCCACAGGTGATCTACCTCTCTGTGCCTCCATCTCCATGTCAGAACCCTTCCTTCCCATGCTCTTGAGGTTGTGGCTGTGGAGCTGCACACTCACTGCTGTTATTTTCCTAAGTTGTGACTCTTAACCAGGGAGGGGGTTGGTTTCCTTAAGAGCTCTCCTTTTAGCCCCAGCTTTGGGTAGAAGCTCCCCTCTGCCCCAGACACTGTGTTGAAACCTTTGAGGAGTGTCCTGGACAGAGGCTCTTACTTTTTCTCTGGAATTCTGAGTGCTGCAAGCTTGTAACCTCAGTCCAGTTGGAACTGGACTGGCAGCTGGTCAGCGTTGGGGAGGGCCTCAGTTACCCGCATCCACCTCCTTCATCCTTGGTGGATCGGTTTGGCCCCACGCCTTGCCTTCACACCTTCCCCGAGGCTGGTGCTTCCTGGACCAGGCCCTGGGCCTGCTGCTCTCCACAAGGCAGTCCGCCCTGCTTCAGCAGCTGCCGTGCTGAGGCGGGGATGAGGCTGGAAAGGATGGGACACCCGTACAGCTGATCTGCCAGGCTCAGAGTTGCTTCTGGGGTGCTGTGTTCACTCCATCCCTCTCTTTGTCAGAAAGTTGATATCACACTGTGGGTCTTAATCTGTAGCCAGCTTTTTTCACAATCTCAAAATTTCTCTCCATGAGGTTGTATGTATGATCACACTGTTTGTATCCTTTAGGAGATCTGTGATTTTCTTTCTGCAGTCTGGGGTTGAATCTAGGGTACTGTACCAATGAGCCATCTTCCCAGCCTTTTTTATTTTTATTTTGAGACAGGGTCTCACTGAGTTGCCAAGGCTAGTTTGAACTTGTGATCCTCCTGTCTCAGTCTCTTGAGTCACTGGAATTACAGGTGTGCCCCACTGTGCCTGCCTGTGTGACTTTGTTTTTTATCTACGATTTTAAAATTTCTATGACAGCTGTGATTGACAAGGCATATCATAGGATGTGTCCCTACTCTTTCCTTTTTTTTTTTTTTTTTTTTTCTGAAAACAGGGAAATTAATATAGGCATTGGGCTTTAGGCTGTGACTTGTTCCAAAGGGAGCATGGGTTAAAACCAGTTGAGAAATGCTGGCTAGAAGTGCTGGGTCAGGGAGGGAAGAGGCCAACCCCACTCTGCCTGGGTGTGCAGTGGCCTTGCTGTGCATAGGCCCTGGGGCCACTCAGACTTTGGCTGCCTTGCTTGTTCATTACTTAGATACCTACTGAACACCTGTACAGGTACAGGAGGCATACCACACTCAAAGCTCCTCATGGGGTTGACATATATGGGTTATGGGGACCCCAGACTTTTCTTGGGTGGGAAGGGGCCATGTGCCAACACTTGATGTTTGTGTATCTGTTTCAAAACATGATATGGTGGATACTCACCTTCATCTTACAAAGCATGGTCTCAGGGGAGTGAAGCCAGTTTGAGGAGGAAGAGCCTCCTGTGCACTAACGGGAATCTCTGAGCTTAGTTCCAGCTTGCTTCAGCAAGCCACAGATCTGGGCAAGAACTGTCTTGCCCATTGGCCCTGGGGAAGGCCTCAAGTCCAGTGGGAGTCCAGCGGCCAGGCTTGGAGCAGCTGCCATGTTTTTCTTACTTTTGATTTTTTAATCTGTGCCTCAGTTTCCTCCTTTGAAAGAAAGGAGGAGAGGGTGGTGAATAACAGTGAGTGCTCTCTGAGTGTTTATAATACCAAAAAATAGCAGTGCCCAATTAAGTAGAGAGAGGCTGCCACTGTAAGACACTTCTGTGTTCCAGCAGTGTCAAAACATGGGAAATGCATTGCTGGGCTGATAGGTATGGAAGTGGCCCTGCTTGATGCCGTGGGACAGAGGCTGGTGGAGGGCAGCTAGAGGATGCGTGTGCATGAAGAACTCGGCCGCTCTTGGTTCTTGGTGGCTTTCTGCCAGCGCTGGCTGCACACACCGTGGCTTCTTTCAGTTTTCGGAATTTGGGAGGCTGCCTGCTTACTCTCTGAATTGTCTCATTCTTAGTGAACATTTTCTATTTCCCGCTGGTCACGTGGCTGATTTCTAGACATAAGCGTAATACATGGGGGTTGAAAATATGTTAGGTTGAACCACTAGAATTGCTGTGTGGTGAGTCAGAAATGGGGGGATGTGAACAATTGAGTGTCATTAAGCCTAATATTTTTTTTCTTTTTGGTCTGTGGTCATTTCCACTAAGTAGACAAAGAACAGTTTGCAAGTATCAAAAGAAAATTTGCTCCCAACAACTAAATCATGAGTGACAAAGCCAATTTATTGTTTTCAAACCAGGTCCTTTCTGCTGAGACCACTTCTCCTCCATCTCTTTCTGTCCCTGCCTTGCAGCCCCCACACTCTACCTCAGCAGCCAGTCCCTCCAGGGAGTTCTGCTGGCCAGCTCTCCCTGTGAATTCTTTAGCTGCATTGGTGCTTGAGTGCTTAATTTACTCTTGGTTTTGCTTCACAAAACAGTTGAGACCTGTAAACCTGCGCTGCTCGTGTGTTCTGAGCAGCTCAGGAGCACGGGCTCCCTCATTCAGGGTTCAAGTTGGTGGCTTCTTTTCAAGGGGCTGTGAACAAAAGTAGTCAGCCCACTTTGATCATTTCAGTGCTACCTGTCTGCACAGGACCCTCAGGCCAGGCCACTCCTGGGTGATGGGTGACCTCTCTTTTATTCCACTCTTGACTCTCCCACCTCCACAGTCAGAGGTCTGTGAAGTTTCAGTCGGATCCTGTCAGCTCAACCTGTCTTAGATCTCTCCAAAGCTCCCAAAGAGGTTTGCCCATCTGCTCACCCATTGGAGGCGGTGTGTCTGGGCTGCGAGGTAGCCGTCTGCTTTCCCAGTCAAGGTCTAAGACTTGTGTGTCCCCACACAGGGAGGAGTGGATGCGGGCCATCCAAATGGTCGCCAACAGCCTCAAGCAGCGGGGCCCTGGCGAGGACCCCATGGACTACAAGTGTGGTTCCCCCAGTGACTCTTCCACAGCCGAGGAGATGGAAGTGGCTGTCAGCAAAGCACGGGCCAAAGTGGTACGCGCTGGGGGCAGGTGGCCTGGGGCGGGCTGACCAACCCAGCCTCCCTTGGTTTTCATGCAGATGTGCAGGGGTCTCTGGAGAGACTTCATAGATGCTGTGCAAGATGGGGTGGTTCCAAGTTATGGATGGTACAGGGCTTCTCTGGCCCTGGGGTGAGGGGCAGCCATGGACAGAGCTGCCACGGACTCGTCCTGGGGGGTTGTAAAGACTAGGCGGCCCCATTCAGAGCTCCAGGCCTGCCCCGCATAGCTTGTGCCTGGGAGTGCCTGGCCATAGCCCCTTCAGAACAGAGCTGCTGCCCAGAGCTCCCTCCCTGCTCCTGTAGTGGTATCTTTCCCCTTTCCTTATTAAAGGATTTCCTTCCATGGCCGATTGCCAGGTCCTTGACTGCCCCTGCTTTTTCCCTCCCCTCAGACCATGAATGACTTCGACTATCTCAAACTCCTCGGCAAGGGCACTTTTGGCAAAGTCATCCTTGTGCGGGAGAAGGCTACTGGCCGCTACTACGCCATGAAGATCCTGCGGAAGGAGGTCATCATTGCCAAGGTGGATCCTCGTGGCCGTGCACTGGCTTCCTTGGGGGTTTCAGGAGACAAAATAACAGCTCATGTAGTTTGAGGTCTTACTAGCTTTTATTTGTGATCTGTTAACTGAGGCCACCTCCGTTCTGTGAAATAGAGGGAGAAGTCCCACTGGGCAACGGCAGAGCAGTGAGTGTTGTCAGGGAACAAGGAAACACCATTAAAAAAAAGTGGACCTGGTAACATCAAATTACCTCATACTTCCTTTTGTAGGGGTTAAAGCAGCGAGGACTTTCTTTTCATGTTGATTCAGGTAGACTGGAATCTCCCATTTTTAGGAATAATGGTCTGTTTTGGAATCTAGCTGCTTTCTTAACATTCCATTTGATCATGTGACATTTGGTATGAGTGACTCTACTAGAGCCTAGTGCAGGAGCTCAGTCCAGAGCAGCGGCTTCCCGTGTGAGAGTGTGTGTGTGTGTGTGTGTGTGTGTGTGTGAGAGAGAGAGAGAGAGACTGACTGAGGGTTGAGCCCAGCCTTTGTAAGATCCTAGCCCCTCCTGTTGTAGAATCTCAATCAACTCTTCTTGTAGTTTTGAGAGCTGCTGACTGTCCATATCTGGGTCCTTTTTTTTTTTTTTTTTTTTTTTTTTGATGGCAAAGAATGGAATTGGTCTTACTCAGGTGCTACTCCCCCAGGCCTCAGGCTGGGGTGTGTGTGGTCACAACTGCTCACCCACACTCTCTGTCTGCAGGATGAAGTCGCTCACACCGTCACTGAGAGCCGGGTCCTCCAGAACACCAGGCACCCCTTCCTCACTGTGAGTCACCCCCCTTCTCAGATGGCAGTGGGTGGTGGGGCTCCAGGCCAGCCCATTTTGCAGAGTTCAGGGAGAGTCCAAACCTCCCACTACAGAGCACAGCCTCAGTGTGCTCCCCATATTGTCTGAATCAAGGCCCTGATGCAGGGTGGCACTTTCCTCAGAGGTGGCGGTTCATGATGTGGGACAGCCCTGGGAGAGCACAGAGCTGTCTTTGTGGATGGGCAGAACCAACCTGCCTGGTCCAAATGGAAAGACTTTTGATTTTGATTTTGGTTTTGAGGTATCATGGAAGCAGATGTGTGGTCATTATATTGCCTGTTGCCTTGGCCCAGTGGACCCCTCTTTGGGGGAGGGAGGTGTCTTAGGGCTGCAGTCTCCATCAAGGCCATTGGGTATCAGTTAGGAGAACTAGATGGAGGGTGGTTTCTGTGCCGATTCTTGCTTAGTTGTGCAGGTAGCCTGTGAAGCCGTAGTGTTGTTCATGTCATCTTAGGAGGTGCCTCAGTGTGGAAGACAGAACTGCAGAGTTGTTTCGAGCAGAGAGGTGTCCAAGGTGACCTGAGGAACCTCCTGGAGGGCTCCTTACATACAGCTTGGGACCTGTTGGTTGGCTGACAGCTTGTTCACCCTGTCTTTAGACTTGGCTTTAAAGTCACTGCTGTGCCTAGCCCCAGTGTGCATCGTGTGTGTGTGTGTGTGTGTGTGTGTGTGTGTGAGAGAGAGAGAGAGAGAGAGAGAGCTATTAACACACTTACTGTTAAAACAAGAAGGAAGACAAATCCTGCTTGCCTAGAACACACTTTATCCCTCACCGGTGCCTGGGATTTGAACTCACCTGCCTGACAGCAGCCCAGGCCAGGGCGGGTGTGTACAGGTAGAATAAACTGCTTTCTCCTCCCGGACTAGGCAGAGCTCTCTTCCCCCCTCTGACCCCAGTGGCCCTTGTACCCTCCTCCCTCAGGCGCTGAAGTATGCCTTCCAGACCCACGACCGCCTGTGCTTCGTCATGGAGTATGCCAACGGGGGTGAGGTAAGCCCCAGCCACCGGCCTTGCATGTGGGGGTCTCCTTCCAGAGTATGGGGGCAGGATCTGGGTGAGATGGAAGGGACAGATGGAGGCTTCCTATCACTGGGTTCCGCCCTCACCCCCCACCCTGCTCCTTTGAGCCAGATGGCATCATCTCCATTTTGCAGGTGGGGAACTGAGATTCAGAGAGGTTAAATGGCTTGCCCAAGTTCACACAGCTGTTGAGAGAGTTTTCAGGGCAGAATCCAAACCCAGGTGCAGAGGGGTTGGGAGAGGTTGTGGGGCGGTCAGCCGACAATGAGAGGAAGGATGTTGTTAGGGAGGTAAAGATGCACCAGCCCTCTGACCCCAGGTCCTCCCTGTGCAGACTGATCCAGCCACTCTGTCACTGAGTGGCTCATGCTTGCTCTTGTCCCCTGCTCCTCCTCTTACCCTCTGGACACACATGTGACTGACCGGGATGTGGTCATATCTGTCTGACTTGGTCTTGCTCAGCATGTTCTGTCACTTGCTTGTGACATGCCTGTCTCCCTGCTGTCACCGATTCCTTCACCTGTTCCCTATCTTTCTGTGGGCACCTGCTGACTGCCCCTTATTTTTCATCCCTTGCTTGGTTTTTCTCTTTGTGTGAGCTGTTATTTCACCACCCCTCACTTGGTGCCTCTTGATGTCCTGCCTGTTCAGGGAGCAGGTGTCACTCTGTCATGGGACTGGGTGCTGGGCCATCCTCCCTTCCCGAGGCTGGGGTCTAACCTTCCCCTGTCCCCTGCAGCTGTTCTTCCACTTATCCCGGGAGCGTGTCTTCACAGAGGAGCGGGCCCGGTTTTATGGTGCAGAGATCGTCTCAGCTCTCGAGTACTTGCACTCACGGGACGTGGTGTACCGTGACATCAAGGTGAGCAGGTGGCTGGGATCGAGGGTGTGCCCTCGGCAGGCCAGGCTGGCCCCTGGCATGCGCATGGCACTCACACGGGGAGGTGGGCCCAGGTGGTTCCACTGTGAAGGCCTTTCCCAGTCGCTGTGCGGCTCCAGGGCTTCAGGTGAGGGTGTCAGTTGGTACAAACTCTAGAAAGTAGCAGCCTCCACCAAAGCTGAACACTCGCCACCTGCCCTGCTGTGTGCACAGCGGAAACAGGGACACGTGCTCACCCCAGAAAGTGTGCGTGTACTCAGAGCAGCACTGTTACTAGCTCAGAATGCCTGCTGCTGTGGAACAGGCATGGTGCACTGTGGTGTCTCCATGGCAGGATTGCAGCAGAGAGAGCAGCCCAGCTGCCCAGGGGTGCTGATGCAGCTCATAGGCTGGAGTCGGGGGAAAGGCCAGAGTAGGTGGGACACGTCCAGCACTGCTCAC
This sequence comes from Marmota marmota marmota, assembly GCF_001458135.2. Taxonomy (NCBI): domain Eukaryota; kingdom Metazoa; phylum Chordata; class Mammalia; order Rodentia; family Sciuridae; genus Marmota; species Marmota marmota. The sequence continues at coordinate 7,953,816 of NW_026000205.1, forward strand.
AGGTGTACACGTAGATGTCAAAACCAGTGAGGAAAGGGCTGAGGTATTTCAGTGGCAGGCATTCACAAGGCCCCGAGTTCCATATCCAGCTCCACAAAAGAAAACAAAACTATAGAGAAAAGCAAGGAATTAAAAAAGTGATTTCTCACTGGGCACGGTAGCACATGCGTAATCCCAGCAACTTGAGAGGCTAAGTAAGGCAGGACAGAGGATCATGAGTTCAGGGCCAGCCCCAGCAATTTAATGAGGTCCTAAGTAACTTAGCAAAACCCTGTCTCAAAATAAAATATAAAAAGGACTGGGGATGTGCTTCAGTGGTTAGGTGCCCCTGGGCTCAATCCCTGGTACCTAAAAAAAAAAAAAGTTGCTTTTCACTGTGGGGGTGGGGGTTGGGGTGGGAGATAGTTAATACCTGGGAAGGGGCACATTAGGGTTCCAGAGGGCTGCTGATGTTATTTCTTGACCTCACAGTTTGCACAGAGGCTCTACTGCCTCTCTCATTTGTGTTTTCTGTTTCTTTTGTGGTGTGTGTATCATAATTAAAAGAAAAAAAGTTTAATAAAAAATAGAAGAAGGATAGTGCCCTCAGTTCCAGTTGGATCTTAAGTAACTGCAGCCCACAGTAGAGGCAGCAGCTGGAGCAGGGCCTGGCTCCTTCAGCTTGCCTGGGGTGGCTAGAGGAAGGGAGGCATTGGGCCTGGCCTCCCTCTGCGCCTCAGCCTGTGTGGCCATGCACTGGGCTCATCCTGGCCCCAGGAGTCAGTGCTGAGGAGCTGCTGGCTGGACAGTTACCACCCAAGCCTGTTGCCCCTTGGAGGGGAAGGCTGGTGACAGAAGCCTGGTGACAGAAGATGAGGATGTTCCCCTCATCTATTGACTTTTCCTGCAGCTGGAAAACCTCATGCTGGACAAAGATGGCCACATCAAGATCACCGACTTTGGCCTCTGCAAAGAGGGCATCAGTGACGGTGCCACCATGAAAACCTTCTGTGGGACCCCGGAGTACCTGGCACCTGAGGTGTCTGGAGCTGGGGGCCCAGGAACACGTAGGCCAAGGGTGGAGGGCCCCCGGGCCTGTGTGCCTGCCTGGCTTAGACGCTGAGGGCAAAACTGACTCCTCTCTCCCCTGCCTGGCCCTGGACTGTGGCTTGGCTGCTTATTGCCCCTCCCTCCCCAGGTGCTGGAGGACAATGACTACGGCCGGGCTGTGGACTGGTGGGGGCTGGGCGTGGTCATGTACGAGATGATGTGCGGCCGCCTGCCCTTCTACAACCAGGACCATGAGCGCCTCTTTGAGCTCATCCTCATGGAGGAGATCCGCTTCCCACGCACGCTTGGTCCCGAGGCCAAGTCCCTGCTGGCTGGGCTGCTGAAAAAGGACCCTAAGCAGAGGTGAGGGCTGGCATCTGCCTGCCCATCTCAGTGCTACCTGCTGCCGCTGCCCTTGGCCTAGAGAGAGCAGTGTCTACAGGTGCATTTGCTATGGGCCTGCAGTATGTCATCCCCCATGCAGCCTGTGGTAGACACAGCTAGCACCTGAAGGGCTTCCCCTTGGCCAGGCCCATGCTTGGCCCTCCCTGCCCTTCCATGGGGTTTGGGGATTTTGAGGACTGGGCAGTCTTGTGGCCAAGCCCTCCTGCCCACTCTTGCTGGACTCAGTGAGGCAGGCTGTGAGACCAGGTGGTCATGAGCGCCCCTTCCTGAGCCTTGGCTTCCCCCTCTGTGAAGTGGTGGTTTGTGGCTGGGACAGAATTGCGAAAGGCTGTGCAGATACTTCCTGCTGGAGGCTCTGGCCTGCTTGCACTGAAGCCCATCTCCCAGACCCAGCTGCTCTGGGAGATAGGTGCTGATGGCCGTCTCTGCCCAGGCTCGGTGGGGGGCCCAGCGATGCCAAGGAGGTCATGGAGCACAGGTTCTTCCTCAGCATCAACTGGCAGGATGTGGTGCAAAAGAAGGTGAGTGCCCACCTGTGTGCCTCCAGCAACTCCTGGGGGCCTGTTCCATTTGTGGGTGACCTAGGTCAAGGCCTGTCCTCAGGGTCCCTGAGTCTGGGCTATTCTCTTCCATAGCTCCTGCCACCCTTCAAGCCTCAGGTCACATCTGAGGTTGACACAAGGTACTTTGATGACGAGTTCACCGCCCAGTCCATCACAATCACACCCCCGGACCGCTGTGAGTGTCTGGGGGCCCCGTTGGCCATCACAGTGCCTGCCTGGGTGGAGGAGAGGTGGGGTCTGCCTCTGGGCAGTTTGCCCTAACATCTGCTTGCAGGCCTTTTGCTGCTGGGTTCTTTTTGGTCTGGTGAGGGTCACCAGGAGCCATTGGTTACAGCGCAGTCCAGAGCTGCAGGGAAAGCACTGGTCAGGAGGTGGCTGGGGTCTTTGGGCTAAATGAGCTCATTGACTTTTTTTTTTTAGTTCATTGACTCTTAAGCTATTTGTGTTTTTACTGCAAAGCCTCACAGCAGTGACCCAGCCATCCCTGGGCCCTGCTGTTGGAGAGCTCCCAGTCTAGGTTTTGTGACAGCCCAGAGCAGTCAGCCTGGTGTAGAAGCCCAGGGACTGGGGTTTCATGGAGGAAGTGCCTCACCTGGCCTGTGCTTTCTGGCAAGAGTGGCATGTTGGTTCCAGTAGTGGAGAGAGTTTTGCAGTCAAAGGGACAGGCTGCAGACAGGGTAGCTGTGGGCTCAGGGAAGAGGCAGGAGGCATGGGGGTCAGAGTTGGGAGCATCCCAGGAACACGGGGTGAGAACCATGGGAGGTTCTGTGCAATCCCCTGGCTGCACGTGGAGAGTGGATTGAAGCCAGCCAGGGTAGGGGACGGGGCCTGAGGCGTCTGGGTTGGACCTTGGTGATGGCATGGGGAGAGAATGGGAGGAGGACACTTGAGAGGACACAGGGTCAGGGTGATGGCCTGTGGAGTTTCCCCACACAAGACTACCCAGGGCCTGGGGGAGGCACATGGCTGCGGCGGCTCTGTCAGGAAGGTGCCTCTGAGCCATCCCTTCCAATCTTGCTGGAACTTCCTGCTGGGTTCATTCCGTGACCCCATTGCAATCCTTCCTCTGGGTGTATCCTGAGGGAGTCTGTGGGTGCCTCTGGCCCTCTGCAGGCCAGTACCCCAAATACGCTTCCTCCTGACCCACAGATGACAGCCTGGGTTCTCTGGAGCTGGACCAGCGGACGCACTTCCCCCAGTTCTCCTACTCAGCCAGCATCCGGGAGTGAGCAGCCCATTGCCACCACAGGACTCCTGCATGGCCACCATCCACCAACTGGGTGGCTTTTTAAAAAGACTTTTTATTTTGCCTTTTTGGTTTGTGTCCCCATCCCTCACTCTCTCACCCCCATTTCCAGTTCCTTCTTCAGTCCTCCCCCAAATTCACCTCAGTGGTCCCCGTAGCCTTGGCCTCTAACCTCCCCTTTGTGTGGAGGGACTGTCCACCTCCTACCCTAGCATGGGCTGTTGGGAGGATGGATTCAGGTTTTTAATCAAAAACAGGCCCCAGTGAGGGTGAAGCATGGATCCCCGGGTCCTGCCTGAATTTCTGGCTGGGCATCACGCAGGCAGCCTGGCTACACTGCTGCTTCTGGATGAAGCTGCCTCTGGTGGGACGGCCGCCTAGCGGACAGCACCCGTGCCACCTTCCACAGCCTGTCGCCTAGGCCCCAGGGGTCTGGCGAGAGGAGGTCCACCTGCCACCCCCGTACTGGCGTCAGAAAAGCAATAATGTCCAGGGACCGGTGGGATCGGGGGTTAGGGCTCCTTGTGAATGGAGCCAGATCCCTGCGTCATGGGGAACCAGGAGAGGGTCACTGCCTTCTGGCCCTTCCTTTCCCTTTCCCTCCCCAAGTTGTTCTGCTAACTCTGTGGGTGAGGCAGAAGGAACAATGGGGGGCCAGCCTGCCTGCCCCCCAACCCTGTGCCTTACCAGGGCTTCCTTCCAGCTGGCCTTACCTCCCACTGGACCCTGGGTCTGGCCTTGGCTCCTTTTGAGGACGGGGGCCAGGATTGTCCACTTCTTTCTGCCTGAGGCAGAAGGGCACTAGCCTCGGCTGTTACACATCTCACCGAGACAGTATTGGGCCCCATGGACTTGGGGAGAGAAGGGGCAGGGGAGGGCATCTTCGGTACATACTGGGGTTAAGGGCCTCTGAGAAGGGAGGCTCCCAGGCCACCTCACCCCTTCCCATCTCCAGGGCCCCAAATTCTGCAGCCTTAAGGTGAACGTGATGGAGAGAACGTGTCAGTGCTGTAAGCACACGTGTGTGTGTGTGCTGTGGACTGTGTCCGTGGGCGTCCCTGAGCTGCTGGGATGCAGGTGTGCATGGCTGTGTGTGTGTGTGTGTGTGTGTGTGTGTGTGAGAGAGAGAGGGCAGTGTGTCTGGGCCCTCGAGTGTGCGTGGTGTGTGTGCGCTTGGGCCCCACCCGCCCAGCGCTCCATCGTGTGTGGGGAGCAGGTACCTGGGGTCCACTTGCTTCCCCACCCATGTCCTCGCTCCCCCTGCCCCCAGCGTCTCTGGGTGTGTGCGGTTTGTTTTTTTGTGGTTTGACCTCCCCATCCTCCTCCCTACTGGGCAGTCCATAGAAAGACATTGTGGGGAGGGTGGGGAGGGTATGGGGGCTCTTTCCCTTCTCGTATGTGTATGATGTTTATCTGACAGCTCTCCCTGTCCCCACTGGCCCTTCTTACCCCTTGTGTTTGTACGGTACAAGCAATAAAGACACTCATTTCAGACCAGGGCCCCGCCTGAACTTTGCCAGCTGCCACCCCCAGCCTTGCTTGGTTATGGAGTCCAGCCCCTAGGTACCATCCACCTCCTGCTCCACTGCTCTTTGAGTTCCCTGTCAAGCAGGTGGCAGTGGGAATGAACATGGGAGCCCAGGCCAGAGGGGAGGATGCTGGGGTGAAACTGCAGAGCAGGCTGGGGTGGAGCAGACAGAGACTGCTCCAGCCAGAGGAGGCTGGACTCAAGGGCAGGGCTCGAGAGGGGAGGGATTCTAAACAATCTGTGTGTGGTGTCCCTGCCCTGGAACTGAGTGGGAGGGGCTGGCTCATTTCATGTGGTCATTGAGCCCTGGAGAGGTACACGCTGCCACAGTTTCTTTGCTCATTTATATTAAATCGTGCAGCTTGAGGCCCCCAAATTCCAGAGCAGAATCTGTGTTGATGGCATTTGTGATTGCCATCAGCTGGGAGTAGCAGAGCACCTGGTTACAGCCTCCTGCAGCTCCTAGAGTCACTTTTCCAACTCCCAGAGCCTTTTATCCTGGCTGGGAGCTGGACCTGCCCTCCGTCCCCAGCTTGTCACTGGCCCTTACAGGCTGGGCTGGACTGTTCCCTCTCCCAAGCCTGGCACAGGTGAATTCATTTCAGATTTTGCAGGGAGGAGGGCATCACACAGGGAAGCTTTGTGATTTTTAAGTGAGCCTCATGGGAAGGTCTGGTCCTGATTACAAATCTTCACCAGTGGGGCACTCCTGTAATCCCAGTGATTGAGGAGGCTGAAGCAGAAGGATCCCCAAGTTCAAAGCCAGCCTGAGCAACTTAGCAAGACTCTGTCTCAAAATTTAAGAGCGAGCTAGGGATGTGGCTCAGAGGTAGAGCTGGCTTTCCTTGGCAGACTGTACCACTGAGCCACATCCCAACCCCATCGTGTTGGGTTTTCTGACTTTATATGGACCTTATTGTCTTTTTAATTACAAAAGTATGTCACAGTGGCATTAAGATAATCGGGAACTTATAAAGAAAAGCCTTTCCTTTTCACTCTAGTCGCAGCCCTCGGTAAGGTGAGTGCAGTTCTTCAGGCACCGTGGCTGGCCCTGCAGTGGGTGCATCCCATCTGCCTCTGGGTCTGGTGGTACATCCTTGATCCACCAGAGGAACCACTGTCGCTCATCTGTGTCCCTTGCTTGAAACACCCTTAGATAACTGGAGTGACCCTGAGATAACTGGTGCTTCTTAGTTTGAGGATGAAGAGTTTCAAATTTTGCAAATTAAATTTTAAGTAGATTAATCCATCTTCTGCATTGTCCATTTTAAACAAGTTTTTTTCGTGTCTGTGTATAAATAAAACAAAAGTATAAGGAAGAAAGTGACTATCACCCCATGTCCTGGAGTCTTGAGTGCATACACTTCTTTGCAAGTGGACAGAAGGACATAAAAAGGCACAGCCCTTCCAGCTGCCACCACACCCCTGAGCATGTCCTGCCACATCTTGCCCCCACCCCTACCAAGGTGTGTATTTATATTGCATATCAGGTGATGGGTAAGAATGAGGTTCCTTTAACCCACACATCCACCTTTGGAGGGACTTCTGGTGCAAATCCCTGCCAACACTTTGCAGATGTATCCCAAGTGGGCCTGTCTCCCCTGTTGATAGGAATTTACTTGGCTTTCAGGTTTTTTTGGTTGGTTGTGGTCTTTTTTTTTTTTTTTTTGCTGCTACCAGCGTGCTGCAATGAAGCTTACTGTACATCTTAACTGCATTTGTGTTCTGCATTCCTGGATTTTAACATGAGTCACATAGCTTTCAAAAGGGGATCATGGCCAGATGCCGTGGTGCACACTTGTAATTTTGGCAGGAGGATTCCAAGTCAGAAACCAGCCCGGGGAACTTAGACTGTCAAAAATTAGTTGTTTTTTTTTTTTTTTTAATTGGTTTGTGGTGCTGCGGATGGAATCCAGGGCCTTGTGCATGCAAGACAAGCTATATTCCCAGGCCTAGACTCCAAGGGCACAGGACAGAGGACGGGAAGAAAGTGATTTTTCAGAGAAGACTGGACAAACTCTGCCAGCCAGGCGGTCAAGGTCGCCCTCAGCCATTGTGTTCTGGCTCTAGAGTGTCACTAGAGTGACGCTTGGCCGCCTCTGGGCTTCCCCAAACACAAACTCCAGTCGAACCAACATAAAGCTGATCAAAGCCCAGTTGGGAGACATAACAAAATAGTTGACCTGCCCTCAAAACTGTCACCCAGGGCTGGAGCTGTCACTCAGTGGTAGAGCCCTTGCCTTGCATGTGCATGTGTGTGAGGCACTGGGTTCGATCCTCAGCACAACATAAAAATAAAGAGATTGTATTGTTGTGACCACCTACAACTAAAAAAAAATATTAACACTGTCAAGATCTTTAGAAGAAATTCTTAAGAATGTGGCAGAGCCAGTAGGAGCCTTAAGTGTTGACTGGGCTAGTTCCCAGGATGGGATCTTGGGGCAGGGAAAAAACAAAAGGTTGAGGGAAAAGCTCAGGAAGACCGGATAAAGCATAGATTCTGTGAATGACATCAGTATCAGTTAACTGTGACAAATGTGCCACACCAAGATGTTAATGGGGAAACGGTGTGGGGATGATGGGGACTGTATTTGCAGCTTTCTGTAAGTCTCAAAAATTTTATGTGTGTGCATAAAATAGCCAGACATAGTGGCACATGCCTGTGATCCCATCATCTCTGACACGGGAGGGTTGAAAATTTGAGGTCAGTTTGGGAAAATTAGTGAGACTCTGTCTCAGAAAGTGGGGTGGGCTGGGGGTGTAGCTCTGCCCCCCGTTCAATCCCCAGCACTGAAAAGGAAAACAAAAAAAAAGGCTGAAAAACATAAAATACATCCTTCACCCATGTTTCTCGTAGTACTTTCTTAATTGACAAAAACTGCATTGCGTAGCACTTTATCACATTTATTTGGCCTTCTCTCTTCCTGCTGTTCATATTTAGGTATCTGTAATGAAACAAGGGTATTTTCTCACATAGCCAGGGTCCAGTTATCAAGGTCAGAAAGTTAATGTTGCCACAATGTTCTTGTCAACAGACCTTAATCAAATTTTACTAATAGTCACATGTAATGTCCTCATAGTTATAAAAAGCCCTGGCTAATGGGTCCACCAGGTTCCCATACTGCATCGTCAGGTTGGAAGCCCACAGGGTAAGTATACTGCAGACTGTTCTCAATCAGAGCTTATTGCCTGATGTTTCCCCAGGGTTAAATTCCAACTATTTGGGACAGAGTTTCCAGAAGTGACATGCCTTCCTGAGATCACACTATGAGGAGGCACAGGATGACCGTTTGTCCCTTAACTGGGGATGACTCTGATCTCTTGGTTAGGGTAGTATCTCTCGGGTCTCTTCACCATCTGGGGGACATAAAGAGGCCAGGATTTCTCAAGTGGAGGTGGGGGAAAAGAAGGAAATGAGGTGACACATGTAACAATGGGCAAACGGGTTTCACTGTGTGACTGGAAGCCACTGATCCAATATCCAATTCTCTCTCCTGTTCACTTTTCCCAGTGTTGTTGACTTGGTGCCTGAAACTAACAAGCTGTTTCCTGCCTCAGGGCCTTTGCTCATGCTGGTCCCACCTCTTGGAATATTCTGCCCTCTCTTTACAGTCTGGATCTTTCTCCTCCTTCAGGTTTCAGCTCCATTGTCCCACCTCAGAAAGGCATGCTGGGCCACTATCTAAATTATGTCTAGCCTGTTCACTCATTCCTTCAACAAATATTTATTGGGCACTGACTATGTGCCAGGCACTGTTTTAGGTACTGGGGATACAGCAATAGGAGAATGGTAGACAAGAAGCCCTGCCATCATGGGGCTCACGAACATTGGTTGGTTAGAAAGCAATAAGTGCTAAGGAGAGAATAAGCGCAGAGAATATGGGATGAGAAGTGCTTAGAATGGCACTTTTCATGGAGAAGGTGACATCTAAATAAATACCTTAAAGGAAGTTTGGGAGGGAAACAGTCTGAGGGAAAAGCATTTCTGGCAGAGGGAACACTCAGTGCAAAGGCCTCAGGTATGAGGAAGAGGCCAGTGTGGGTGGCTGGGGGGAACTGAGTGAGGGGGATGGACAGATGAGCTCAGAGGCTTATGTGGGGGATGGAAGCAGAAGACATAGGTGAGCTGGGTCTTCAACTTGAGGGAGAAGGGAGCCCTGGTGTAGCTCTGAACAGACGGAGGGTGTGATTTGCATTAGGTGTGCACAGGATCCCTCTGGCTGCATGTTGGGCACAAAGTGTGGGGCATGGACCCAGGGAGAGCAGCTGCAAGGCAGGACCCACAGGTGATTCAATCACTGAAGAGCCGGCGCACAGAGCCGGTCCTTAACACTCCCACGCCTTCAGCTTTTCCGGTAGCAGGCTCCGTGCTGATCCCTGCACAGTCCTAGGAAATCCTTAGGACAGCCCTGTTGGCTGCAATCCCTGTGTTATGGTTGAGGAAAACGAGGCTCAGGGCGGCGGCTTCTGGGCAGCAGGATGAGCATTTGTCACTAGCCCCTGACCTTAGGCCTGTGGAGGAGGCAGAGCCTGCCTACCGACCCTTGTCTTTGCATTTGCACCTGCTCAGGTGAAGGGAGCCCACTGCGCATGCGCATGGACTAATTAAAGCGCCCGGCGCGGGTCCCGCCCTTCCTGAAAGCGCCGGCTCGGCTTGGCGCGCTGCCTCGGCCCGAGGATGCTGGTGAGGGGCAGGGACCGGGGACGGGGCCCAGCTGCCGCGTGGGCCTCTCTCCAGGGACTGACCCCAGCCCCTCTTCCCTTCAGAGTCCTAATGCCTCCCTCGATTCAGAGCTTCCGAGCGCCCCAGTCCTCGACGGGGACACCAGTGTCTCCCCGGGACGCCCCGAGAGGCTGTGCGCGCCGCCGGGGCTGGAGGAGGCCCTGAGCTCGCTGGGGCTGGAGGGGGAACGCGAGTACGCTGGGGACATCTTCGCTGAAGTCATGGTGAGCGGGCGACCCTGGCGCCGTCCCACTCCTGGCGCGCAGCCGGGGTTCGGGTTGGATGGCGCCGGGCCTGGCGGGCTCTCCGCTCCGCGGGGCGTCCACACCTGCGGCGCCGCAGCCTCGCGTCCGGCTTCCCAGCGCCGGCCCCCACCCCAGATCTCAAGTTCTAGGCGGTTCTTTTTTTCCCCTCGCACAGTTACCGAAACCCCTTCCCGCGGTCTCTGGCGGTTGGCAGCCCTTCCTTCGACAGCCCGTGGCTACCCTATTTGTGCCTCCTGAGTTCACTTAACCCTTTATTATCGCGCTTTTGAGCATGTCCTGGGCACCGGAGCTGCTGCGATGAGCCACAGTCTGTCCTCGTTCTGGGGAGACAGCTAGCAAATATACTTGATAATTACAGAAGGCCACAAAGGCCAGCACACAGGTCGTGGCAGGCGTCCGTCTCCACGAGATGCCACTGCCTGAAGAGGTGCTGGAGCGCTTAGCCAACACCCGCCAGTCTCTCCCCAGGGCCAGGTTCTCTGCCAGGAACTGAGATGCCCCTGTGATCGGAACACAGGGCTCAGCCTTTGCTGGAGGCTGAATGCTGTGTTCCCAAATTCTTAGGTTGAACCCACATTTCCGGTAGGAAGGTATTAGGGATTGAAGTCTTTGAGAGCTGACCAGACCAGAGAGACCGAGCCTCATGAATGGGATGATGTCCTTACAAAAGGGGCCAAAGAGCTGGGCATGGTGGCACGTGCCTGTAATCCCAGAAACTCCCGAGGCTGAGGCAGGAGGATCACAAGTTTAAAGCCAGCCTGGGCAACTTAACAGACCCTGTCTCAAAAAGAGCTGGGGGTATGTAGCTCAGGGCGTTTGTGGTGCTGGCAGCCTAGCAGGGCCAGCAGACAACACACACGGGGAAACAATGGCTATCTTTAGTGAAAATACTAAGGAAATAGGAGATAATGAGGGGTGGGATGGAGGGAGGAGTATGGAGAAAGGGAAATTTTATCTGAGACTTGAAGACTCAGAAGGTAATGCAAAGAGTAAGGGAAAGACAATTACAGGCAGAGGCAAGGTAAGCACTAAGGCCCTGGGGTAGGAATAAACTTGATGTAGTCTGAAACAAGAGAAGGCTGGTGTAGCCGAAATGTGGGTTGGGAGGGAAGAGGTGACATCGGTTGGGGGCAGGGTCTGAGAGTCTGACAGGAATTAGGATTTTCTCCTAAGGGTCTGAGGTTCCTTGGTCAGATCTGTCTTTGGATGGACCCTTCTGGGTGCTCTGAGGGGGATGGATTTGAGGATTGGTGGCCAAGAGTGGAATTTGAAAACCCAGACGGGGGAAGATGCCCAGGAAGCTGTGTGGCCATGGGGGCTCCACAGTGGACAGGTGGATAGGGAGGTATCTACAGTGAAGTCCAGGATTCCAGATGGGGTTGTGGAAGAGGTGCAGCTGAGGCGGATTTCAGTGTGGCACTCCTGCTACATCCAACTTTGCAGGAGGAGGCTGTTGCACCCCGGGCTGGAGCTCAAGAGCGACAGAAGCACAGGTGTGGAGAATGAGGCCTGTCTTGCCCATCCCCAGGTGTGCCACGCGCTGCCCCGGAGACCCCTGCCCCGCCCAGTGACTCCAGAGATGCGTGCGCTAGTGGTGGACTGGCTGGTCCAGGTGCACGTACGTAAGTGGAGAGGGTGCGAGGCTGGTTCCCTGTCACTACCTGAGACCCTGATGGTCACCTGTGCCCCTCCCCAGGAGTACTTGTGCCTGGCAGGAGACACACTTTACCTGGCGGTGCACCTGCTCGATTCCTACCTGCGTGCCGGCAGAGTGCGCCTTCACCGCCTGCAGCTGCTGGGCATGGCCTGCCTGTTCCTGGCGTGCAAGATGGAAGAGTGCGTGCTTCCCGAGGTATTCTCGGGCTGGGGCTTGGGAGGGTGGAGCCTTTGCTGTAGTCACTGATTAAATGCCCACCGTGCGCCAAACTCTTCGTGTACTCTTGGAATCCTAACGAATCTGTACGAGGCACGGGGCTGCTAATGTGTCCCTTTAACAGGAGGAGGAAACGGACCATAAGGGAACTCTTGCCCGGAATTTAAACAGCTGAAACTTGGATTCCATCTTGAATACAGTAGTCATAGTCCCCCTTGAGCGTTAACATGCATAAACTCAAAGCTGTGTCATGAAGTAGGGAGTATCATCTCGGTTTTAAGGGTGAAGAAGAAATGGAAAGCGGAAACGAATGTCCCATGTCACATAGTGGATAAATGGTACATTGAACCCGGTCATTATGACTCTGATGCTCGTGACATCCACGACTTTCAGACACAAGTCAATGGCCCCGTTTTACAGACCAGGAAACTGAGTTCTGAAACTTGGACTGAGCCGACCCCAGGTGCTCCAGGGCTGGGAGTCCAAGGCTACCTCACATCTTTCCCCGCAATCCTCAGCCTGCCTCCCTCTGCCTTCTGAGTGCCGGCTCCTTCTCGAGGGCAGAGCTGCTGCGCGCAGAGCGCCGCATCCTGAGCCGCTTGGATTTCCGACTGCACTATCCTGGGCCCTTGCTGTGCCTGGAGCTGCTCACCGCGCTGGCCGGGAGTGGCCCCCAGGTGCGCATGGGTAAGGGCGTGGCCTGTGCGAGGGAGCAGCGTGGCCAGCCGTAGCCTGAGGTTCACCTGGCCTCTCTGGCAGGTGATGCTGCTGGCCACCTATTTCCTGGAGCTGTCCTTACTGGAGGCTGAGGCTGCGGGATGGGAGCCTGGTCGTCGCGCAGCTGCGGCGCTGAACCTGGCGCAACGCATGCTCGACGGAGCGGGCTCCAGGCCCAAGCCAATGCTTTACAGGTGTGGCCTTGGCAGAGGGCGGTGGTAGGTCTCCGCCGCTTCAGATAGCCTCCCTTCTGGGTCGCTCCCTTCTGGGTCTTTCCCATGTCAGGATGAGACAATTTGGGACGGGGAGCAACTTGGACTCGATGTCTCTGGGTGGGGGAGAGGATGCCCGGAAGGGTCTGTCTTTCTCTGGGGGATGTGAGTGGATAGGGGTGTGTGCGCAGGCTGGGGGGGCCCTTCGGCCTGCCTCGGGGGGCAGATGGGATCTCTGGGTTCCCTGTGGCCGCATTCAGTGCCCCCATCACGACCTCGAGGGGGCCGCCCCCGGGGCCCGTGTCAAACATCTTTTCAGCTTCGAGCCTTCGGCCCGGGGATAGGCTCTCCCCGCCCCTTCCCTGCCTCAGTCTCCCCTTCTCTCCACTGCAGCTCCGCGGAGCTGGACCCCCTCGAGCGGTGCATGGTCCGCGCCTCTCTGCGGGCCCGGCGCCGGGCCGCGCCGCGGTCTTCCTCAAGTACGCGCGGCCCCAGCGCCAGGGCACCAGCCTCGCCGCCGCCCTCCTGCTCCGGCGCCCCCAGCCTGGGCCTCCTTGAGCGCCACGACCCACCCAGAAAACAAACGCAAACTCTCACTGTGTGTTCGTCCCCACCTTAATAAAAGAGTCTCTTTTATTCTGAGCGCGCTGGGTCCTACTTGTCCAATTCTGTCCCCTTCTCGCTTTTGATTGGTCGCTTCCCTAGGCCTCTCCTCCCTCTGATTGGATATCCTTACCCAGTTCTTAGTTGAGGAGAGAGAAAATGCAAATTCTCAACTCCTCCGCCAGGGGGCACTGGAGGACTTCACCGGAGCCTCAGCTAGGAAAACGGGGCCTCAGGGCTGGGAACACAGGAACTGAGGGCAACCGAGATGCCCGCCCCAGTCCTGAAGAATTCTACCTTCATGGTGCCAGCTTCTCAGGTTTCACTCAAGTGAGTCTAAAAATCTGCAATTCCATAAACATCTCTGCCTTATGTTCTCAACAAACTCTAACTTATTTATTTATTTTTCTTTATTTTGTACTGGGGATTGAACTTAAGAGCTCTTGTCCACTGAGAGACATCCCCAGCCCTTTTTATTTTTTGAGATAGATAGGGTCTCGCTAAGTTACCTAGGGCCTCACTAAATTGCTGGGGCTGACTTTGAACTTACGATCCTCCTGCCTCAGCCTCCTGAGCAGCTGCAATTATACATATGGTAGTCGCCATTCCTGGCATCATTTAGTCCTTTTTAATGGCTGTACAAGCCCAACACATCACATATGCTAGCCTGTGAAGGTCATCAGTTGGTTAGAGTCCTTGAGAGAAATCAATAAATGGAGTTTGATTTAGTTAACCCTGAAAGTGCCACATGTCAGTACCTAGAGCAGCAACCTCACAGTGGTGTGGTATGTGAGTTAATATGTATGCAAAGCTTTAGGGCAAGGGGGACAATAGAAGTAAAAGTGTTTGCATTGTATCCTAGAATGACTGGGAGTGAGGTACAACCACCCACAATTACCACTGTGCCCTAGCACCTAGCTAGTTAATAGGTCAGAAAACATTGGTTATAAATCAATGGATTTCCATGTTTTCCATTTAAAAAAAAAAACTACACACACACAGAGAGACACCCCTGAGGTGCAGAAAAGTTAGTGTGATTTTGGGATTCACACTCGGGGACTTTAGACTCCTAACTAAACCTGGGTTTGGAGGTGCAGAGAGGAAGATATTTCCATGCCTGGGGTGTTCATGTTGGACCCGGGGAATAGGGGAGGGATTTATTCAGTAAAAGAAATTTACAAAAATTACAATAACAGAGTCAGCTGCTGCCACTGGGATGGGAGGTATTGATTTCAGGTTTTGGCTATTGAGTGGGGCCTGCCATGGAATTTTGGAACTCTGCCAGGGAGAGGATGTGCCCCTAAGGTGACAGTGGAGATACATAAGATTATTCACTACTAATTCGACAATTAGATATAAATGTTAACGCTGGAGAGAATATGAAGAAAAAGGAACACTTTTACACTGTTGGTGGAATTGTCAATTAGTACAACTTCTATGGAAATTGGTATGGAGGTTCCTCAAAAGACTAGACATAAAGCTATCATATGACCCAGCCATACCACTCCTCCATAAAATGCATAGTCTAATGACATTTGCATTTTATGTTTATAGCAGCACAATTCACAATAGTTGAACTATGGAACCATCCTAGGTGTCATCAATGAATGGGAGAAGAAAATGTGATACATATGCATATGTACGTCTATGTATGTTTATACATCTATACATGTATCACATATATATACACATATACATAATGGAGTTTTAGTCATAAAAATGAAATTATCATTTGCAGGAAAATGAATGGAACTTGAGAACCTTATGTTAGTGAAATAAGCCAAACTCAGAAAGTCAAGGGCCACATTTTCTCTATTTGGAAGCTAGAGGGGGAAAAAGGAAAGAAAAGGTGTGGCGGTAGGAGGGGAGTCTCATGAAAATGGAAGGGAGATCAGTACAGGGGGAGGGAAAGGGGAAATGCTGGGGAAAGGTATGGCCAAATTATTGTTCCATTATGTACAAATATGTAAAACAAATCCTGCCATTATGTGCAACCATAATTCAGTAAAAATTTAAAAAACAAGTACATACCAATGCTGAGGCCAAGTCAGGTATTTGTGGCTAAATACCTGAGGATAAAATGGTAAGAAATCACCCATGACTGTACCAAGGCCCTGTGCTGAGTGCTTTGCCTGCATGATAGAATTCAGTCCTCACCTAAGGTAAACTTACTTGTCATTCTCGTGTCACAGAAGGAAGTCGAAGTGGAAGATCCGAGAACTTGGCAGAGGTCACACAGCTGAGTGGGGGGCTAAGGAGGGCTGCAGGGCAATCGTCCCCTTCACCCCATTTTGCTTTTGTGAACCTCCCACATCTCCTTCCCTGCATATTCTTTCATTAGTGTGCCGCTCTCTCAGGGACTTCTTGGGGACGTGTCTGCTTTCTCACAGGAGGTGAGATCGCTGAGCACAAGAGGCCGATCTCTCTCGGTTGTAGAGTTATCCCCTCCTCCAGGAAGCCCTGATTCGCCACCTCTGCCAAGGGCAGGTGCCTCTTCTGAGCCCTTGCCTTCTGTTATGCCTCCACCATCTCAGTCCTGAACTCTCTTCTTGCTCTTTCTAGCTAGTCCATTGTGGGCTGTCACTGTTGGTCACAGGTCTGCCGCTCTTCTGGCCTGGGGGGGCCTGGTGAGGGTAAGGTCTGAAGTCCTCGGGCTTTAGTGCATCCCAGAATCATACAGAACAGAGCCAGACACAGAAAAGATAAAGTGAATAGTTGTTTGTTGCATAAATAAGTGAATGAATTCCAAGGTGGATATTATTAACCCACGTGACTGGATTCCGAGTTCCAGGTAATTTAAGTGAGATACAACTAGCGAGAAAATAAAGGGAATTTGATGTAGACAGCTTGAATCCCTATTCCGTGTTTATATCCAATACACCAAATGTTTAGTGGGCTGAAAACCAGCTTTTTGCGAGGTTGATATCTTCAGGTCCTCCCCTTGGGCCCATCTTTTCCTGCTGAAAATCTTCGGGAGCTTTGGACACGGGGGAGGAGAGCAGACAGAGGGCGGGCGGGTGAGAGGAGTGCTGAATAAGGGAGAGGAGAATGACTGGGGCTGGTTTGAAGAAAAGAAGGGAAAGTCTTGAGGGGCTTTTCTAGACCCATAGGGGGCAGCCGGAATCGGCAGCCGGAGGTGCGGGGGCGGAGAAAGGGTGGGGACCGGCCCCGCGGGGGGCGATGCGGTAGCTGCAGCGGCGGCCGCAGGAGTTTCCACAATGCAGCGCGGCGCGCTGTCCCCGGTGCTGATGCTCAGCGCTGCCCCAGAGCCTCCGCCGCGCCCGCCTCCCGCCCTCTCCCCGCCGGGCCCTGGCCCAGGCCCCGCCATGGCT
>NW_026000205.1:7970333-7986041 GCF_001458135.2 Marmota marmota marmota
GCCACCAGCCCCGGGCCCGCCCGCCTCAGCGAGGAGCAGCGGCGCCTGGTGGAGAACACGGAGGTGGAATGTTATGACTCTCTCACGGGTACGGGGCCATCGGGGGACACGCAGAGGGGCATGTGTGAGAGAAGCGGGAAGTGAGGGACCATCAGGAGGTCTTGGGGACCGCGGGCGGGGGCTGGAGGCTGAAGGGGCCACAGCCATGCATGGTCTGTTGAGAGAGACCTCAGAAACTTGATCAAGGCAAGGAGTTGAGGGCAGATAATCAAAGCTCTGGGTCTCTGAATGGAGGGAGCTGAGATGCAGGAAATGGGCTTTGATCTGGGTCTTCAGAATCCCACTTCCCCTGTCATTTTTCTGCCCCCGGCCAATGGTGACCCTAAGATGAGAAGGGCTAGCCATTCTATGCCTAGTCCCTTGCCTCTGCGGCGACCCTTAACACTCTTGTCTACCGAAACCTTGCTAATCACCGGAGCGTATTTGTCTTTCGCGCCCTCTAGCGGCGGCGCAGATTGAGCCTATTCTGATGGGACAGCAGATTGGCGCCTCCTGGTGGCCTTAGCCCCCTTGGGCGATGGGGTAGGACCCAGGTTCCCTGTAGGTGGGAGACCAGACTCCTCGAAGTCACGTGGGTTCTAGATTTGCCACCAGACTCTAAGAGTACACGCCCGGCGCCCCTGCAGCTTGCCTTCTGCAGTCGGAGCTGGTGAACTATGAGCGCGTGCGGGAGTACTGCCTCAAGGTGCTGGAGAAGCAGCAGGGCAACTTCAAGGCCACCTACCGCGCCGGCATTGCCTTCTACCACCTGGGCGACTACGCACGTGCGCTGAGATACCTTCAGGAGGCCCGCAGCCGGGAGCCCACAGGTGAGGGGCAGGGCGGGAAGGAGGTGATGGCTGGGCCCCCGGCTGGGAAAGGGTTTAGAGGGAACCGGGTCGGGATAATCAGGGCAAAACAGAGTCCCCCTGCCCCAGAGCTGCCCGGAAGGAGTGCTGCACCCCCCACTGGACATTGTCTCCCCATCCACCTACTCCTTGCGCCCACCCACTCACTCCGCCCATTCATTCACCCACCTTCCACCAAACATCCGCTCCCCCACCATTCCTTTGCCATCTACTTGGTCACTCCTCATCTAGTCTGTCACTGACCTATCCTGGTATCTCCCGTTCACCTACTCAGCCACTTCCCTATCCACACAGTTTATCCTGTCTCCATACTTTCCCACCCCAAATACACTCATCCTTCACTTGTTCACTAACCATTCGCTCATTCACCTACTCATCCACCCGGGGCAGATGGTGCCAGGAAACTAGTGTGTGGAGGAACGGGCTGAGGGGTGGCAGAACTCCAGGCAGGTTCCCTGGCGTTCTGGAGGTAATGGCCAGGTGTATGTGTGTCCCCACGAGCATACAGACACTTGATTTTGTATCAAGAGTCAGGAGAGAGGAGGGCTGACCATGGGTGCATGGTGCAGAGCTGGAGCAGAAGCAAGATTAACTTCCCTGTTAAGTGGTTTGGAGAGCAGACTCCTCACAGATGTCACTGGGGATGGGTGGAAGTGTGGCAGGAGCCTCTGAAGAGGCATTCCTGGCAGAGGGTGCAGCAGCTTCGTGAGCAGGGAGGTGTGAAATGTTTCTGGCTGCTGGTTGCAGCTGGGCTTCTGGGTAATGGCTCTGGCAATATGGGCTGTTGGGGAGCCCCTGGAAATGGGGGACAATGGGTACAAGCTGAGGTGGCATGGATGTCACCTGCTGACCCAGGGGACACCCAGATAATGCCCTGCAACCTCCCCTGCAGACACCAATGTCCTTCGTTACATCCAGCTGACCCAGCTGAAGATGAACCGCTGCAGCCTCCAGCGGGAGGACAGTGGCGCTGGGGCCCCTGCCCGGGATGTGGTTGGCTGAGGGCGAGGGGCTGCCTACCCCCACCCCCACCTCACCATGGAACTTCCCAGACTCTTGCATTTGCTGGTAAAGCACTTGTCACTGATGACCTCTTTGTGTGTTGTTCTTGTGGGGACAGGGAGGGGACATGGGCCTGGGTCTCATCCCTTGACCACAGAAACCCAGAGAAGCCCAGGGAGGAAGTATGGGTGTGGGAGTGTCCCACTAGGGAGGAGCCAGCACAGGGGGCCTGGGCTGGGGAAAAGACATTCAGCCAAGCAAGGTAGGGGGCAGGGGTTACCTTTAATGCTGCATTTGTGCCAAATCCCCCATGATGCCCTGTCCCTGAGTATCCCTGCCCACCCTCCTCCCGACTGCAGGGTGGGCACAGGGCTCCACCCCCTGGGGTACAAAGAATAAATTAAGTGTCCCCCCTCCCTCCTTCCCCAATAAATAGTGAGTATCCTGCCCAGGGCCTCCCCCGCCTTGGGAGACGGCAGGCTGGGGCGGGGCCTGGGACGCTACATTCATGGCTGCCCAGGCGGGCGGTGGTGGGCAGGCCTCAGTGGGAGCCGTGGGCCTCACACAAGGGCACAGTGCTGTCCTGGCTCTGGCCCTCCATGTCCATGTCCAGCAGTGTAGGCTGCATGCTGGGGGGCCCAGGGCTCTCTGGAGTGTCTGGTCTGCTTGGAGGCGAGATGGTGAGTGTCCGACCAAAGGAGACCAGTTTCCAGGGGTCCAGTCGGGGACGGCTGGCAGCTGGCCGGGGTCTTGGGGCAAAGGTCAGGGTGGTGGGACGGCCAGGGAACTCGGGGGGCCGGCGGCGGGTGGGGAACAGGGCCTGGGGGTCAGGCAGGCGGGGGAAGTCCAGGGGGTCTCGAGGGCCTGGGGAGAGAGGATCAGATGAGGTGAGTGGGGTGGGTGAAGGGGAACTTCCAAAGTCAGCAACAGTTACAGCAAGAGTGGAATTTTGGGCTTCCCTTGAAAAACGCTCAGATGGTGAGCCCACTGTCCAGCAGGGTGGGGCCACTGCCGTCTGAAGCCGGGAAGCACCCGGCTCTTGCCCTAGGCCGCCACCTCTCCCATGGCTCACTCAACTCTGGGCATGTGCTTTAGCCCTTTGAAACAGGTTTCTTAGTTGCCCTCTAGCCAAAGCCCTGTCCCTCTTACACTGGGCGGGGTGCGGGGTGCAGGTAGACAGACATAAGGGAGAGACAGTAGGCATGACATTGTCTCTGAATCGGGATCAAAACAGCACCCCACCACCTAGGGAAGGATTGAATAAAGCAACCGTAACTAGCCAAACTAAACCAGCAGCCCCANGGTGTAGGGGGAAGGGGGCACGCTGCTGCCTCCATCCCCCTCGGCGAATTCCTCTGCGACCAGAGAGGGACGTCAATCAGCTAGGGTGGGGGTGAGGGTGGCCCTGGCTCTGCTGCCCTCAGGGACCTCAGGGGCCCACAATGACCCCTCCAACAGCAAGACCCCAGATGCCCAGGCAACGTCTTTGAATCTTTCTCCCCCAAAAGGCTCAGGGTAGTGGGGTCCTTGCCGGGGGAAAGACCTCCAACCCCCAGGGACCAGCCATCCCCCTTTCTAAGAATGCCTCCTACCCGGGGCTCTAGAGCCCTGCCCTCCCCCATTGCCCTGTGTCCTCCTCCTCTTTGGCAGGGACTCCCCCCACCACACTTCTTCTTCAAGCACCCACACCCTCTTACCCATCTCGTTGAGGCTGGCAAAACCAGGGGCGATGGGTGTGTGTTTGGGGGATTTTCCCAGGTTGGGGGCACTTGATGACCACTGTTTGCTCCCTTCCCCCAGAGTCTTCAGCCTGCAGCGGGCATGGGGAGATGGGGGCAGTCAGCCATGGCTGCCTGGCCCAGGTTGGGCACAGGGGCCCTGAGCCCGGCAAGGCCCGTACCTCTCCTCTCCTCCAGCTCTCTCCTTCTGCAGGGTGGAGCTGGGTCCCCAAGTCCGGCCTTTCTTCTTGCCCCCAACTAGTTCTTCCTTCTTTGGGGGCCCACTGCGGCCCCATGTCCCACTGCCACCACTGCTGCTGCCACTGCTGCTGCCACCACCACAGTCCACAGGAGTCACTGGGTCAAGAAAAGCCACTTGGTTACTGGGTCTTGGAAACTCAGTCCCAACCTCTAACCTCCAAACCATTCCCCCCTGGAGCCTGAAGGCTCTTTCCCACCCCAGTGCCACACTGTAATCTTTGCAGGCCTCCCCCCTGCTGTGGGGACCCAGCTGCTCTCCACCATCTTCAAGGGGTTAGATCGCTGGACCCTGGGCTGTTCGCTTCCCTGTCCATCCCACTCTGAATGTACCAACACTAGTATCTGCGACTACTATGGTTGTCTCTGTGTCCCTTGCTACCGTGACCTTCCGGGACTATTATGAATCTGGTGTCCAAAGAGAAGCATGCAGAGAGACTGCAGGCTGGGGCAAGGCTGGGGAGCACTATAGGTGGGATAGACTCAGGAGTCAGCTTTGCATTCATCAACTACTCTGAGTGTGACCTGGACTGTGAACATTGGTTCCTTCTGAGTCCCCCACCCAGGTCTAGTCCCTGTCATCTCAATGGCCTCTTTGCCTTTATTCCTCACAGTAGCCAGTGGAAAGAGGTCAATCTGATCACATCAAGCCTTGCTCACAGCCCCCTGTGGCCTTCCTGATGTTGGGGTTGGCAGCAGAGCTTAGAGGTAGAGCGTGTGCTTAGCATGTGTGCCTCTAGGTTCGATCCTTAGCACTGGGGAAAAAAGTCAAATTCCTTACCTTGGATCTCAAGGCCTTGTATGATCTGGTCCCTGGGAGCCCCTTGACCACTGAACTAATGCTGTCCCTCCCATTCCCTCTATCCGGGCCAAATTGGCCTTCTCCCCCACCCTCCAGTACTAGAGCCTGAACTGATCTACACCCCCAACCCTTTTATTTTTTGAGACAGGGTTTGGCTAAATTGCCGAGGGCCTCCCTAGGCTGGCCTTGAACTTTGACTCTCCCGCCTCAGCCTTCTGAGTGGCTGGGATTACAGGTGTGCACCACCCTGTCAGGCTTCAGCCATGTTGGCCTCTGGTCTGGTAACACTCCAGGCTTGTTCCAGATTTTCGTGTTTGAAGTTCTCTCTGTTTCCTCAGATTGGTACATGTCTCATTTCTTCCATGAAGGGCCTATTCAAACCTCACCTCCTTGGACAGACTTTCCTTCTCTGATGGCTAATTTTATGTGTCAACTTGACGAGGCCAGGCTAAGAGATGCCAGGAGAGCTGCAGATGTGATTTCTGGGTGTGCCTGTGATAGGGTTTCTGGGAAAAGTCGCTAGCATTTGAGTGGGTAAACAGAGTAAAGATGCCTTCACCAAAGTAGGTGGGCCTCACCCAATCCCTTGGGGGGCTGGGCTGAACAAAAAGGCAGAAGAAGGCGCTCTCTCTGCTTGAGCCGGGACATCCATCTCCTGCCCTTGTACATGGTGCTTTTGATTGGCAGGCCTTTGGACGTGGACTGGAAGCCCAACACTAGCTTTCCTGGAAGCCATCTTGCAAACAGAAGATTAGGGAACTTCCTAGCCTCCATAATCCTGGGAGCCAATCCCTAATTTTCTATCTATATATCTAAAGACATCCTATTGATTCCATATCTCTGTAGCACCCTAATACATCTCCTCTTTTGTCTTTTTGGTACTGGGGATGGAAATCGTGCATCCTAAGCATGGGCTTTAACACTGAGCTACACTCCCAGCCCCGGAGTCTTCTCTTATATTTTCTTTCCTAATTTCTACTGGAAATTATTCAGCTTATTGATTGGTTGTCTGTTTCCCCCTGATGAGAATGAGGGAAGGGATCTTTCCTGTTATTCCTTTGGCCTGGTGCCAGGTCTATGCTCAGAGGTGTTGTTGACTGACTGGCTGATTGATGGGGCCTTGCAGATACTCACGGCGAATGGCCCTCAGTCTTGGGATGATGCTGGGGCTGGCAGGGGGACTGGCCCCATCGGATCCTTTCCGCTTGTCCAGGGTGGGAGAGGCCTGGACCGTGATCTTATGCTCGAAGCCTGCAAAATGAAGAGACTTTCCTAAGCAAATGGTTCTCTGGTAACAGAAGGGAAGTTTCCTTGTAGAAGTACAGTAGGAATGACAGCATGGGAACACCACATCTGTCATTCCCTAACACCACATCTGTCATTCCTTACTGCAGTGGTTCTAACATGCAGACCAGACCAGCACTACCACCAGCAGCTGGAAGCCTCTTGGAAATGCAAATACGCCCTCTCTTCCTTGATTAGCAATGTGGGGGTGAGGCTTAGATCTTCACATGTTGGGCTAAGGATCTAGGTCCAAGGGTCCAAGATGGTAGCCATAGGCTCCATCAAAGGGGCACTTGAAACATGGTTGGTGCAACTAAAGAACTGGAGTTTAACCTTTATTTACCTAACTATAATTAAGTTTAAATTTAAAACAAACACTTAATTTGGTCATTGGGGATAAAAGCATGCTTAGAACAACCTGAGTATGTGAATCTAGTTTTTTCCAATTCTCAATTTTATGAAATCTAAATGCAGACAATTTTTTGGGGGGTGGTGCTGGGACTGGACCCCAGGGTCTTGCCACATACTAGGCAAGGGCTTTACCACTGAGTGACATCTCCAGCCCCCAGATGAAAAATACTTTTGTGTGTGTGGTTGTAGGGATTTAACCAAGGGGTGCTCTACTACTGAGCTACATCCTGAACCCTTTTATATTTTTATTTTGAGATAGGGTCTCATCAAGTTGCCCAGGCTAGCCTTGACCTTGCACTCCTCCTGCCTTAGTCTACACAGCTGCTTGGATTACAGGTGTGAGCCACTGCAACCAGCCCCAGATTCAAATTTTTAATGAAAATTTACCAACCAGCTTGAGATGTGATATACATATTAAAAACACAATGGATTTCAAAGATTTAGTGTAAAAAAGAGAAAGTAAGCTATCTCAATTTTGGGGTACTGGTTACATGGATGTATTAAAGCTATTGATCATCACCTGTTTCTTTTTACTTTTCTAATGTGGCTGCTAGAAAGTTTAAGATAACACACTTGGCCACATTTCCATAGGCTGCTCCTGCTACAGGGTTGGCTCTATGGCTTGTAATATCACAGAGAGAACCAACCAGACATGATGCATTATGTGCTTTCTGATGGGTGGACACATTATCTGGGAGCCAGACTTTGGGGAAAAGTTGAAAAACAGAAGAGAGCTGGGGATGTAGCTCAGCGGTAGAGTGCTGGCCTGGCTTGCTGGAGGCCCTGGGTTCCATCCAAATCACAGCAATCAATCAATCAATCAATCAATCAAGGGAAGAGTTAACCCTGAGTCAGAGACAGTCCCAAGGCCCCTCGGAGGATGCTCAAGGATCGGGGTGTACCGGAGGGCAGGCTGATGTGGCTGCTGCCTTCCCGCAGCTTGAGCAGGCGGCTGCGCTTGAAATTGCCCTTGCGTTTGCGGACCCGGGGCTTCTCCTGGCTCAGCTGGCACATGAGCAGGTGCAGCTCCCGTTCCACGATGTCCATCTCACGCTCCGCCAGCTCCTGCTCCCGCCTCCGAAGCTGCTCCTCCTGGAAGCGCTGCTCCTGCGCAGCACGTAGCAGCTCCTCCTCGCGGCTGCGGAGCTCCTGCGGGAGACCGGGAGACGCAGAGGCTGGGGAGGGGCGGAGCCACTCTGCCCCAGGCGGCGTCCCCGCCGCTAGGCCGCTGGGTCTTCGAGGTGCACCTCGGCACAAGGGCACCCGGCTGTGAGGCACACTGGGTTCACACTCCAACTCACACTTTGCGAGCCAAGCTGGGCGCCAGGGCAGGGCGTGTGTTAGCTCAAGAAAGGGCTGCCTCCCGCACCCGCCCGCCCCTTCCTTTTTAAACTCTTCAATTTGTAAAATTTCAAACATCCACAAAAGCAGAGAATAGTGCCCCGCATCTACCCATCATCCAACCTCAACAATCATCTGTACTTTGCCAATCTCAGTCGCCCTCTCTGCAGTTTTGCTGTATATTTAAAGCCAGTTCCAGACACCATGCATATCACCTGTAGGTACTCAGCACAGGGGGCTTTTTCTTACTAATCCACCAGCAGAGGCTGTCTTTTCTTAATATGCAAAAGACCCTGCATGGACCCAAAGGCTGGGGTTCAGGGGGCGGGGCTGAGGCACCAAAGGCAACAGAACTCATGGATCCTGCGCCACCCCCCCACCTTGCCCTCTCCTTCACCTTCTCCTTGGTGCGAAGGTCATCAAACATGTGCTGAATCTCCAGCTTCCAGTCCTCCTGCAGGGAGTGGAAGGACTCCAGCGGCATCTGGAACAGGGCTGACTGCTCTATGACTTCCAGCCGCTTCAAGATGCTGCCAAAATCTGGCCGCCCGTGTGGGTCTGGGTCCCAGCATTCTGGGGTGGGAGGGGGATGGCTTGTCAGCAGTCACGCTGGGGGAATCGGGCTGCTCAGAGGAAGGCAGGGCTTCTGGGGACTGTGGACAAACAGCTCCCATGGAGCCAAAGGGAAGGACTCCAAGCTAAGCTTCCGGTACATCTCAGACACTGGGAGAGGAGCCCCGGGCCTGCTCCCTATGGGGGGCCCTTGGTGGAATCAAGGATGGGATTGGGCAGGAACCCCAGGGCCAGTGGATCCTGACAGGATGCCCTCAAGGGCTCTGGCCTGCAGAAGGTCTGGGGAAGCAAGGAGCAGGCTGCTGGGAGTATCCGCAGCCATAGCCCCTGTGTTCCAGCACCTTCTCCCTCACTCCTGGCCCACAGGTGTTGGGCAGGTATGAAGGGGAGAGAACTGGGCTCAAGGGCCCCTGCCACCCAAAGCTTAGCCTACCCTCTCCATGGGGCCCTGGCTCACCCTCCAGTAGGCGGGCAAAGGGCTCAGGGCAGGTGGAGGGGATGGGCAGCGTCAGCTTGTTCATAGCCACGCCATATGCCACGGCCAAGGCGTCGATTTCTCGGTAGGGGACCTCACCCGTCAGCAGCTCCCAGAGCAGCACCCCGAAGCTGTGGGGGGAGAGGAGGGGTTATGCTGCAGCCTACCCAATCCTCACCTACCCAGCCCTACCCCATGGGGGCCTCCCTCACCCCAACATCCAGCCCAGCAGATGGGGCCACAAGAACCCGCTCTGACCCTGCGGGGACCTTTCTCTGACAGTTGTCCTCTGATGTCTCCCCTTGGCTCTGCCTCTCGTCCCTTGCCTGCCTGGACACCTCTGGGTCTCCCATCCTGCTGGGCAAACTCATCTTCCTCTGGTGACCCCTGCAGCCTCACCTCTAAACACTCTTGGACCCCATTCCAACCCCAGCTTCCTCTTGCAGCCCCAAGGAACCCCTGAGTATGACCTGCTCTTCCCACCTCTGGCCTCGCACACGCCACCCCCTTTGTCAAGAACGCTCTTCCTTCTATGTCACTGTCCTTCAAGTGCTAACTGGGCTGCCCCCTCTGCCAGGAAGCCTTTCTTGATCCCACAGCCTTCAGTGCGAGGTGGAGGTCCCTCTCTATGTTCCCCTAGAGCCCACAGCACTTACCTCTAAAAACAAGGAAACACTATTTTACACTTATAGAGCACCTGCTCCAGGCCAGGCACTGTGCTAGGCACTCTCGGTAATCCTCACAACAGCCCTGTAAGGCAGAAGGCATCGGTATGACCCCTACTTTATCTGATGAGCAGGCACAGTCTCAGAGAGGTTAAGCTGCTTGCCCAAGGTCACACGGCTATAAGTGACGGAGCCTCACATGGACTCAGGTCTGCCTGATGCCCACAACAGAGCCTTTGGTGCTACACAATATCGGAGTGGGCATCACTGGCCGTGTGTTTGTCTTCCCCAGTGAACTGTTCATTCTCCTCCATCCTGATCACTTCTCTGTGCAGTTTCTAACTTGGAGTGGATCCCGGTATCCACTGACGCATTTCTTTCTTTCTTTTGTATAT
The DNA here is from genome assembly GCF_001458135.2 of Marmota marmota marmota. Taxonomy (NCBI): domain Eukaryota; kingdom Metazoa; phylum Chordata; class Mammalia; order Rodentia; family Sciuridae; genus Marmota; species Marmota marmota. The sequence continues at coordinate 7,980,166 of NW_026000205.1, forward strand.
TGGGGACGGAGCCAAGGGGCACTTTACCACTGAGCTACATCCCCAGATCCTTTTTAAATTTTGAGACACAACAGTGCCTTTGGTGGCTACACAATAAGTTGCTGAGGTTCATTCAACATTTGTATTAAGTGAAACTGTGTGCTCGGCACTGTTCTAGGCACCAGAACAGGACAGACCTCGCTGCAGCCGACAGCACTGGTGAATTTGAACTGGGCGTTGCTGCCTGAAGACATGTTCTGTCCCTCTTAGTAGCTGAGCATGTCCAGAGGGCTACTGTGCTGCACAGTGGAATGAGGTATGTGGAGGGCAGTTAGCTTCCAGCAAGTGGCCTTAAAGAAAAGGGGCGCCCTTCCCTCGTTTCTTCTTCCCACTGGTTGGAATGTGGACAATAAAAGCTGGGGCTCCAGCAGCCATTCTGGACTGTGAAGTGAACTTGGGAATGGAGGCCGCCCAAGGTGGGGAAAAATAGCTCTGGTTTCCACCTGGAGGTGGTGTCATCCCCGCTCTCCCATGTACGTGGGAACCTGTGAGGACGTTTTGAGTGTCACAGTAGATGGAGAGCGTTACTGATGTTTGGTGGCTGGGAGCTGTGGATATCTAGTGTCCTGAAAAGTATGGGATAGGACCACACGAGGAAGAAGTAACCTGCGCCACACTGAGGAGCCACCCAGGAGCCTGGAGCTTCCCATAAGAACCAGAACTTCGGCCTCGCTCCTGTGGTTCCCTCCTGGGGCTGAAGGAACTGTCTGGTGCCTGGTTAGGCCAGCCGGGCTGCTCCCAAGGGCTGCTCGCTCCAGGCTGGCCCAAGACTTCTTGTCTGATTTGGGTCTTCCCCAAGTCCATTAATGTGCTGTTTGGGCAACCTGGAGCCTCAGCTGGGCCCTGAGGGGACCCTGGCTTTGGCTCCAACTAAGTAGAAGGCCTGGGTTGAGAAGCTTCTGTGCCACCACCGACGCTCACTGTTCCTGAGACCACTCTCCACCCGCAGCCCAGGGAGCTGCTCAAGTGCTAAGGTGGATCACGTCACTCATAAACGCCCTGATGGCATTCCTCCGCACTGACTCAGACCGAGGCGTCCCTCCCGCATAGGCTGCCTAGCAGTCTGCCCGCCACCCGGCTTCCACACGCTCTGTTCCGGCCACACAGGTTCCTGCCTTTTTCTGGAACACACTATGCTCATTTGCACCTTAGCACCTCCCTTGTGGCACCCAGACTTTGCGTGGCTGGCTCCTTGTCATTGAGAACTCAGCTAAAGCAGCAGTTCTCAGAAAAGTCTTCTCGAAGCGCCTCCCTCCTGGCTGCTCACGCCCCCTAATGCTCCTCTTCACTATCCTTTAGCTATCATTTTCTTAACTTAAAGACAGCTTTTATTCTTTTAGTTTCTTGTGTATTTTTGAAAGAGTTACTATCCCTGAGGGCAGCCACACTACTTTTGTTGACTACTGTGTCCCTACAGCCCGGGCCACTACAAAGCCAATGAATGAACAGTGGCCTCCATTTCCTAATGGGCCGGGCTCTGGCTGCCGTCTGAGGGCTCTCAGGGCTGACTTTCTGCCTATCTATAATTTGAAGTTTGTGTTCTGCATCTCTCAGGCTGGCCCTAAATAAGTCCTCTTTAAAAATCTACATCTGACCACATTGCCCCCTGCTTAAAACCCTCAAATGACTTCCATTACATGGAATAAAAAATCCAAGGTCTCTCCTCAGGGGCCACCTCTGCTGCCAGCACAGGTGACTGCTTGGCCTGTTTGGTGCTGTGCTAATGGGCAGGAGGGCCCCTGTGCCAGGCCCTGTGCTTCATCAGGAAACTGTCCCTCCTACAGCACCCTCCACCGTCCCACCACAACTTCCCTGATGCCACCCAGCCCGCCTCTCAGCACCTCCAGACATCGCTGCTTTTGGAGAAGAGGGAGAGACGGATAACCTCCGGGGCCATCCAGGCGTAGGTCCCAGCGGCGCTCATTTTGGTGGTCTTGTGCCATTCCCGGGCGAGGCCGAAGTCTGTGATCTTGAGCACCGTGTCTGCGAGGTTGTGGTTCTCAATGGCCTCCAGGATAAGGACTGGGGAGCAGGAAGAAAGGTGGGTCACCCGACCTGTGGGGCTGCAGACCTGAGACTCCTGGCCCTCGGTGTGGCTCTCCCTTCTCTCTCCAGAGGCCCTACTCTGTGGCAGCTGCTTGTCGGGCTGGGGTCCCCCAACCCCTACAGTCCCTCCTTGCAGACTATGCCAAAGGCCAAGCCTTGGTTCCCATTGGTCCCAACCTTGCCTTCTAACCAGACTGAAAGTGGCACTGCAAACCATGAGCAGAAGAGAGGAATATGGTCTCCTACAATAGGTCCCCAATGCCACCCTTTCTGAGTCCACGCTCTGCTATGTGACTATGCAGTTCTTTCTACCCAATGAGGCAGACTGTGTTTTCCTATTCTTTGTGGGACAGTCTTAAGGTCATATATGTTTTTGATAAGAACAAAGAGGACACAGCAGGGTTCCAAACCTAGGCCTTAGAGACTCGGGTGTCTGCTTGCCCTCTGGCACTTTTGCCATCACCGTGACAGCATGCCTCAGCTAGCCTGTTGGTCCAAGGAAGATGGGAGATACTTGGAGCAAAATCTCTCCAGCTGACCAAGAGCACTCCAGCTGGCTGGCAAAGGTATGGACAGTAATAGGTGGTGGTTGTTTCAAGACACCAAGTTTTTGGGGTGGTTTGTTATGCAGCAGCATTGAGAAAATCTGACTGATACAACCCCAAGCATGTGGAATGGTTCCAGCTGACCCACACCTAGGGTTATTCCTAACAACAATAAGTCATGGATCTGTTTGCACTAGGCTGAGTCCTTTATAAGAACTGACTCACAAGCAAACTGTTTTTATTGACTAGCAAACTGAGGCTTAGAGAAGTCACTTTGCCAAAAGCATATGGCTAGAAAATGGCCTCCCTTCTTTGCTCTCCTGTTTGTGAAGCCCCACGACTGAGGGAACTCCTCCTGGGCTTATACTTTATTTCTGCATCTCTCAGGCTGGCCCTAAATAAGTCCTCTTTAAAAATCTACATCTGACCACATCGCCCCCTGCTTAAAGCCCTCAAATGACTTCCGTTACATGGAATAAAAATCCAAGGTCCTTAGCATGGCCCTAAGGTCCTGGCTCCTGCATCCGATCTTCTCTCCCCAACCTCGGCCTCAGCTGTTCTGGACTTGCTATTTCTCCACTGAGGTAACTCATACCCATCTCAGGACATTCTCCCTGATCTCTGTAAGGCTGGGTCCTTTTTGTTCAGGTCTCTGCTCAAACATGGCCTTCTCTGACCACCTGATCTAAGGAATTCCCTCTGCCCCACCCTGATTTGCTTTATTTTCCTGAAAGCTCCTGGGACTCTTTGAAACTTGGGTATCTACCGTCCTTTCACCCACCCACAGGTGTCTACCTGTCATCTGTTCCTGTTTACTAGAATATAAGCACCATCTGGGGAGGGGCACAGACCTTGCCTTGGTCACATCTGAAATCCCAGAGTTGACAACAGTGCCAAGCACATTGTAGGTGCTTAAGAATCATTAAATCAATGAACAAATGACACCAGATGAAGAGCCCCCATGAGAGAACAGTGCCATGGCCACCCTGTGCTCTCTGTCTCCAGCAGGGGGCAGTCCCACTGGCCCTGGAGGAAGCCCCAGCCTTAAAAGCTCCACCCACCTTTGTCCAGGTTCATTCACTACAGAAAAACTCAGGGGCAGGGCCGAATATCGGATACAGGACCTTAGGGCCGTGCCAAGGACCTTCAAGAGGGCGATGCAGGATGGTTCCACTCCAGCCCCAACGCTCCAGAGGAGGTGGAGTGTAGGCATTCATGAAGACAGGGACCAGCTGTGTCTGTCTCGCTCAGTCCCCCAGCCCAGGCATGGCCTGGGCATGTTATGGGTACTCGGTAGCTCTCTGCTGAGTGTACAAGTGGCAGGCTTGGGAGGGGAGGATGACTCAGCCCCTCGATTCTAGAGACTTACAGACAAAAAACATAAAAATAGTGATAGAGATTCAAACAAATTTGGAGGTGTAGAACTAACAGGAATGGATGAGGCAGGAATGTCAAGGGAAAACGGGGAACCCTCACTTTTCTGGGCCTAAGCGTGAGCCATGTGAGGGCAGGAAACACGCTGGCCTCATTAACTGTGGATCGTTTTTGCTTCGTATACAATCTGGCCTTGAAAATACCAAATTAAAAAACGAAGACACGAATAAAAATATGAAATGGAGTAGATGGGACAGAACAAGAATGGAAGAGCTAGGAAGGTAGGCGTTTTCCCCCTGCTGTATCCCTGGGACAGCATCTGGCATGTAGCATTCCAGAATGATCCATGGAATAAATGAATGTGTAGTTTATGAGTTTTGTTAGTTTGTCGTGGTCACTTGAGATCCTAAGGTAATAAATGCTCAACTAATATTTGCTGATGCCTTAAGATGGGTCCATTATTGATTCAACCAACTCATTAACACTGGAGACTGAGTGCTAGGCCTGGCAGTCTGGGAGCTTTTATATAAGCCACATCCATTTCCTTCCTCTCTCATCTTTTCCAGTTTACATCAGAGACCTAGCAGGGATCAGGAAGTGGTTCTCACCTAGTGGCGATTTTGCTCCACAGGTGATGTATGACAATGTCTAGACATTTTGGGTTGTTATAGCTGGGTATGGGGAATGCTGATGGGCTCCGGTAGGCAGAAACCAAGGACACTGCTAACAACCTAAAATGCACAGGACAGCCCTCACAACGGCTCTCGCAATGGTCCAGATACAAATGGCAGTAGAGTCAGGCTGGAAAAAACCTGACTCCAGATAGGTAGGTTCTTTTTGTTTCTGCCAGGTGGACTCTAGCATCATGACTGGATGGTGTGCACCAAGAGGGCAAGCACTGCATCTGTCCTGGTTGCCACAGGGAAGGAAGGGCCTGTCCACATGTTTATGGATACTTATTTGATCTACTGTGACCGTAACCTGGGAAGCAGAATAGTCTTTCAGCCTTTTTGAACCTTTTTCTTTTCCTCAATAGAGGCAAGGCCTGCCTCACCTGGCCCTAAAGGTATACTGCTGCTGCTCCTTCCTGCCCCAGGCACAATGCCATCTGGTGTCCCTTGCCCTGTTTCCTGCCATCTAGGCTTGACCTCAAGTTTTGTGGATTTTGGGGAGAGGATACCACTTACTGTTGATGGACTTGAGGTCCCGGTGGATGATGGGCACCGGGGCATCATTGTGTAGGTAGTTCATGCCCCGGGCCACCTGTACAGCCCAGTTGACCAGCACATGAGGGGGCACCCGACGACCTGCCAGCACCCTACTCAGTGCGCCTCCCCGGGCATACTCCATCACCAGGCAGAGATGTGGGGGGCTCAGGCAGGCGCCCCTCAGGGCAATGATGTTGGGGTGCTGCAGGGCTCCAAAAAGCCGGGCCTCCTGGCGCACCTGCTCCGCTGTCACTGCCGGGTCTCGCTCAGGGTCCAGCCGGGCGGCCTTGACTGCTACCTCCTCCCCATGCCACAGGGCCCGATAGACCTTGCCAAAGCCTCCCACACCGATGATCTCCTCCAGTTGCAGCTCGTGGAAGGGGATCTCCTGGGGCAGCTGGAGGCCCGCGGGCGCGGCGGGTGCAGCAGGGGCCACGTAGTTGCTGGGGAAGACGCCCACACGGCCGCTGGGCAGCTGCCCGGTCCACCAGCCCTCATCGCCAGACACGGCACAGTCCTGGGAAAGCACCTGGACGCGGTCGCCCCTCCGCAGGGTCAGCTCCTCGTCGCCCACCGCCTCGTAGTCGAACACAGCGGTCCAGACGGGCCCCGCGGGGGTCGTGCCCCACTCCTTGGCCGCCGCCCCCTCCTCCTCCTCCATGGG
>NW_026000205.1:7986066-8165559 GCF_001458135.2 Marmota marmota marmota
GACGTGCCGCCGCCGCCGCGGTGCCGCCTGGGAGTTGTAGTCCCGGGCCGCGAGGGCGCGGGGCGCATCCCCGCCCCGGCTCCCGCTGACGCGCTCGGCTCCAGGGGGGACCACGCGGGAGATGATCCCGGCTTCGGACCCTCCCTGGGGCTCGGTGGGCTGGGCGTGGGGAGGGGACCAGTGCTTGTGACACACCTGGTGGGGACCGCGGCCCAGGGTGGGGTCCGCGGGAACCGACTCCCTTAGCGAAGCGCGATATAGGAGCTGAGCGAATGGCGATTACTGCCCGGGTCCCCGAACGCAGCCCGTACAAGTCCCCACGAGGGACGGCCCTAGGGGTCCCCGGCCGGAGCTGCACGCCGGGAAATGAAGTCCGCCTTCGCGCCCGGGTGCTGCCGGAGGCGGCCCCCAAACCGCGGGCTTCGGGGAGCCGATGGTGGCAGGAGCAAGCCCGGGTCCCATCAGTGGCTGGGCCTGCCTCTTCGGGAAAGAGGGGGCGGCCCAAGCGTTTCTGTTCCCGGCAATGCCACAGCCACGTCGCTTGCTTCCCCAGCTCGGGGTTCCTCTGCCTCCGTAGTCAGAACTCTCCAGAATCCCCCACCACCCTTAATATGTTTCAGTTTGGGGGGTTAAATGTGCATCTTGTGCTAAGTTCTTTGTGCAGGTGGTATCATAAATCTTCACGAAGAGCCCCATTTTACAGGTGACTCACAGAGAAGCGAAGTCACTTGTCCAAGGTCATAAATTGGCAAAACAAAAATCAAGGGCAGTTTTAAAAATTTACCTCCTGTCATAACCACCATGATTTTTAAGCCAGTGACTTGTTCAAATTCTGTAAGCTTGGAAGGGGTAGATTACTGGGTCTTTTTAGTTGTCCTCTTTTAAATGGCCTGGAGGTCAGGAGGGAGGAGAGAAGAAAGGAATTATAAGGGCCTCTGGTGCCCAAATTCCAGAGAATTGTCCTCACAGCTTCACACAAAGTTGTTTCACTCAGATGAAATTGGAGGCTACCTGGCTACCTCTCAGGAAAACTCAGGACCTGTGAGGAATGATAGTTGGCAGAGAAGACTGGCTTCATTTTTGAGTACAGGCTTTTATTTCTTCTATAGCCTGACATATACATTGTTTTCTTTTTAAGCAATCTGGAGTTCTGCAAAACAAGTGCACTAAAAATAACAAGACTTATGGGGGAAATAGTTAGGGACAGATTGCTCAAAACACAAGCAACTTTATAAACTTTGCTACAAAACCAAGAAAGATCCTAATAGAAATGCTAGTACAATTTAATTTCCTCAGGCATTTGCTCTAGCAACACTTTGCAGCCTAAAGTCAGGGGCTTATGCTGCTTCCTTGCAGATGTTGGTGTGAGAGAGTAAATTTTTTAAAGTAATTTTAAAAACTTTATTTTTTTTTAATGTGGTGTTGAAGCTTGTACCCAGTGCCTCACATGTGCTAGGCAAGCACTCTACCACTGAGTCACAACCCCAGCCCTGGCAAGATTAACTTGATGGAGACTGTTTGCATCAAAATTCAAAATGTGATTCAAGGTGTAACCGTCTTAATTAATTTCTTGTTTTAATATAGGAGAAATAGCCTTGCAGTTTCTTCATCTGCATTTACAGCTTTGCCATTTGGCATAATATGGTGGCAAGTGTAGTCATTTTTAAAGCCATAAACCAACCACTAAAGTGAAGACACTTTCATAGATTTATAATTTTACAAACTCCATTTTATAATTTTGCCAGCTTATGGATCTTGAACAAGTCACTGAACCTCTGCAGGACTCATGAAAGAAGGTCTTTCATTACTAAGACTCTTCCTTTACCTGTGAGAAAGCTTGCCTGTCCCTCATTGCTTCAAAATGTTAGCTTCCTAGAGAAAATTGCAAATTAACCAATGAACTTGGGTTCAGCTGACCTCATTACTTAAAGGGTGGTAACATCAATGAAGCAGATGGGCCGTGGAGCAGGTTAGGGACCTAGACTTGAGTGAAGAAAGGGACTTAGTTCTAAACCTGGGCCCTGCAATGGGAATGGGGAGGAATGGCATGGAATTTGTCAATTTCATGAAAAAACCTTTTGGATTTTGATTGAGGTTGTAATGAGTTTAATTTAAGGAGGACTTTTATCTTTGTACTATTGAGTCATCTTTGGATAATTTCTTCTCAAAATATTTTGAACATGCTTCCTTCAGTTCACTCACTGGGACTTTATTGTTTTAATTTTTTTATGGCTGGGATTTTATTTTTATTTTTCTAATCAGTTTTTGCTTTTGATTATTTATTTATTTATTTTTGCAGTACTGGGCATTAAATCCAGGGATGCTCTATTCTGAGCTATACCCCAGTCTTTTTTATGTTTTATTTTGAGACAGGATTTCACTAAGTTGCAGAAGCTGGCCTTGGAACTTGTGACCCTCCTGCCTCAGCCTCCTGAGTCACTTTGATTTACAGGCATGTACTATGGTGACTGGCTCTGTTGATTTTTTAAAATGTTGATCTAGGATCTGACTACTTTGTTGAGTTCACTCATTCTAGAATAGCTTCACAGATAATTCTCACTTTTCTAGCTCGATGATGCTGTTGTTGGAAATAAATGAATAAATAAAATTACAGTTCAATTTTTTCAGTCCTTGTAATGCAACTTCTCATCCCCCTCCCCTTTGGGTTGGTTTCTAATACAGTGTTCAATGACAGTGGTGTTAACGGGCAATCCTTGTCTTGTTTTTGACTTCTAAAGGAATGATCCTAAGATTTCCCTATTAAGTATGTTTCGCCGGGCATGGGGGTGCACGCCTGTAATCCCAGTGGCTCAGGAGGCTGAGACAGGAGGATCTCAAGTTTAAAGCCAGCCTAAGCAAAAGTGAGGCACTAAGAAACTGAGTGAGATGCTGTCTCTAAATAAAAATACAAACTAGGGCTGGGGATGTGGCTCAGTGGTTGAGTGCCTCCAAGTTCAATCTCCAGTACCAAAAGAAAAAAAAAAAAAGTAGAATGTTTCCAGTAGACTTTTAGTAGAAGTCCTATATCTAATTTATTATCTTCTATTACTAATTTGCTAAGAGTATTTCTTAAAGATGATGTGGAATTTTGTTAAATGCTTTGTAAGTATTGATTGATGTGATTAGATAGATTTTCTGCTTTAATCTGTTAATGCCAAGCCATTCTCATCCCCCCTTTCCCCATCAGTGAATTGGGGTGGGAGGGTTACTGGGGTTAAATCCCATTGCCCCTGGGTTAAATCCCTATTCATGGTAAGGGCCTATACAGGTATATAATCTTAAAATCCTTTATACTCTTTATAGTACCTTTTCTATGTTTAGACGTATTTGGATGCACAAATATCATTGTGTTATAATTGCTGTCAGTGTTTCGTATAGTGACATGCTATACCGGTTTGTGGCCTAGAAGCAACAGGCTGCCATAGAGCCTGTGGTGTAGGCTATACCATCCAGTTTTGTGTCAGTGCTTGCTATGTTGTTGGCACAAAACAGCCCATTGATGCAGTTCTCAGAACATATCCCCATTGCGAAGTAACACGTGACTGTATTTCCTTTGGTTTTTCCCGATATTCAGTCCTTGGACTTGTGACCCACACTTCCTTTCTTCTTACTGTGTGCCCAGGAGAGTGTCAAGCTCTACCTCTGCCCAAATGTACAAAACTCCTATGACACAGAGAACATGGCAAGATTGGTTATAAGCTTAAAAGTTCTGTAAGGATGGAGGCTGCTTTGAGATATGAATTCTGAAGTTTAGAATCCTTTTGTTTTCTTTTCTTTCTGGTTTCTTTAAGGTATCCTGTGTCTCCTTCATCAGTGGCTCAGCCAAAAGGAAGGACCCAGGTGTCTGTGCCCTCCAGCTTTACCTGTTCTCTGTTATTGAATCAGAAAGCTAGTGGACATTGAAGTGATTGTACCTATTCATTTAAACATCCCTGGTTTTCATGGGACACCATACTCATTCACTCACCCATGCAAAAGTTTTTGCTGATATTCTGAGAACCCCAAGGGATTGGTCATACCTTATCCAAGGCATTCCTACCATGAGATGAATTCTGTGCCTCCTCTATTTGTACACTGAAGCTGTAACCTCCAGCACCTTAGAACATGACTGTGTTTGGAGCTAGGGCCATCAAAGGGATGATTAAGTTAATATAAGGCTGTTAGAGTGGGCCCTAATCCAATCTGACTGGTGTCTTTATAAAAGAGGAAATTTGGGGTTGGGGTATAGCTCAGGGTAGAGTAGCTGCCTAGCATGCACGAGGCTCTCAGTTCCATCCCCAGTGCACATGTGTGTGCACACATACACACATACACACCACACACACACAGGAAATTTAAATACACAGATACCAGGGGTGTGTGTGTGCAAACAGAGAAAAGGCCTCGTGAGTGGCCATCTGCTAGCCAAGGAGAGGGGCTTCCTCAGACACCAAACGCCTTGATCTTGGACTAATTGTTGCTGAAGCCACCCAGCCAGTGGAACTTTGCTACTGCAGCCTGAGCACATGAGCACGGTCTCCAGGGCTGTCATTTCAGACACCAATTTAGCCTAGAGGGAGGAACGGGGGTGACAAAGGGGTGGGTGGGGGAAACCTTTCCAAAGCTGTCCACATCACACCCAAAGTGCATCCTGGTGTGACTGACAGACTTAAGGAGCCCAAGCCTAGTTGCGTCACTGAGGCACCCTGAGGCCTCTTGTTTCTGAGGGTTTCCAGTCTTTCTACTCAGGAATGAGTCTGGGGACATAGAGCATCCTACCAAAGCTCCAGACTTGCAGACGCCTGGGGGAAGATGCTGTGTGGGAGCCCTGGGATGGGCTAACTCTGGGAGCGGCAGGAGAAGAAGGATGGGGAGAGGTGAGAACAGCAGGAGTTGGGGAGGGCGGAGGGAGAGGAACACTCAGACCTGAAGCTGCCTCCAGCCAATTGGCACAGGAACAAAGCATGACTATTAATTGTCTTTCTTGTGGTGCTGGGGCTTGAACCCAGGTCCTGGCGCATGCTAAGCAGGTACTCTGCGGCTGAGCCACCACCCCAGCCCCGAGCAAGCCTCACTGTGGGGTCCAGAAACATGAGGGGAAACGCAGACAGGGAATGATGTCAGATGAGCAAGAACTAATGGTGACTCAGGAGTGGTGCCGGGTGTCTTGGCTTCCAAACCTCCTCTGCCTCTCCTTAGTAAACCAGTGCTATCTATGCTCTGAATGTTTTTGTCCCCAAAATTCCTATGTTGACACCTGGTCACCAAGGTGATGGGATTAGAAGGTAGGGCCTTCGGGAGGTTCTCAAGTCTTGAGGGCCCTGAGCAGCCTGAGCAGATCAGCATGGTCTCCAGGGCTGTCTTTTCAGACACCAATTTAGCCTAGAGGGAGGAATGGGGGTGGGCTTAGTGCCCTCGTGAGGAGGCCCCCAGAGCTGACTTTCCCTTACAGCGTGGCAGGACATGGAGAAGTTGCCATCCATGAGGAAGGACCCCTGCCAGATACTAAATCTGTGAGAACCTTGGTCTTGGACTTCCCGGCCTCCAGAACTGTGAGCAATAAATTTCTATTATTTATAAATTACCCAGTCTAAGGTATTTTATTATAGCAACTTAAGCAGACTAAAGCATCCAGAAAGCTGATTTAACATTGATTGATAATGATCACATCCATTGGTCAATTATTAATCAGTGTTAATTATCTATTAATTATTAATCATGGCATCTATGAGCCATTATTATTTGCTTCTCCCAGTCTTTACATGATAGATTCATTTTCCTTTAAAAAAACAAAACAAAACGATTTTTTTGTAGTGTGAATTGAGTCCAGGGGTCTTTACCCAGCCCTTTTTTTGAGACAGGGTCTTGCTAAATTGCCCAGGTTGGCATTGAACTTGCAATCATCCTTTACCAGCCTCCCAAGTTGCTGGGATCACAGGCAAGGGCCACTGCATCTAGCTTTAGAAAAAGATAAGCTGGGAGCCGTGCTTAGTGGCGAAAGCCTGTAATCCCAGTGGCTCAGGAGGCTGAGACAGGAGGATTGCAAGTTCAAAGCCAGCCTCAGCAACGGCGAGGCGCTAAGCATCTCAGTGAAACCCTGTCTTTAAATAATTAAACACAAAATATGGCTGGGGATTGACTCAGTGGCTGAGTGCCCCAGAGTTCAATCCCTAGTACCCCCCCACCAAAGGAAAAAAAAAAAAAGATATACTGGGAGATGAGGGTATAGGTCAGTGGTTGAATGCATGATTAGGATGCATGCGGCCCTAGGTTTGATCCCCAGCATCATAAACCAGACGTATATATACAAACTTTGCCGATTAATTTTGCTATACTGGTATAGCGTGTCCAGGAAATAACACCCCCCAACCTGGGCCTCTTTTGCAGTTTGAAGTGTGGGGGGCCCCGCGTGCTGTGCTTGAGAAGCGGCAGTAGAGGGCGCTGTGGATGCACATGAACTGAAAGAGTCGACTGGATGCCCAAACCTCAGTGAAGAAGTTGGGAGCTAAAGGAGGGATGGGGGTGGGTGTGAGGTTGCAGAATTGTGCCGTGAAAGCCCCAAATCAAGTGAGTACCTGAAGAAGCTCCGTGTAGCTGGACTGTGGAGCCCAGGGGCAGCAGAGTGGCCTCGCTGACAGCAAGCAGAGGCCTTGCTGGGCCGAGCTTTTTAGGAAGGCTCACGTGTAGTCTCCTCTAAGGAGGGTGGACGCCGCAAAGGATGCCAGGCGGAGGGGCCAGCGCTCTACCCTGGGTGTTGGGTGGATCACGAGTCAGTTGTAGGCTGGAGACTTGGGCGGCCACTGTAGTGGCAGCTCAGGCAAGGGATGGCGCTGGCTTGGGAGGGGGTGGCTTCTGTGGGGACAGAGAGAAGTGGCAGATTTAGGACCTCCAGGGCAGTCTAAGGAATCTGGTACGGGAGTGGGGGAGAGGGAGGAAGTAAGTATGACTCCGGTTTCTAAGGAGACTGAGGAGAAGAGGCTCTGGACTTCAGGGCAGCCTGTCAAGGGAGGGAGTAGGCTTGGTGGTATAGCCTCAGAGGGTCAGGGTGGTATTTTTTAAGAGTATGGAGAAGGGATGATAGAAATATCTGGAAATGGCTTTGGGGTGCCGAGGTATATAGCACATTGTATTATTGTCATATGTGTGTGTGTGTGTATGTGTGTGTACACTAGGGATTGAACTCAGGGGCACTCAACCACTGAGCCACATCCCCAGCCCTATTTTGTATTTTATTTAGAGACAGGATCTCATTGAGTTGCTTAGTGCCTCACTAAGTTACTGAGCCTGGCTTTGAACTCACAATCCTTCTGTCTCAGCCTCCTGAGACCCTGGGATTACAGGCGTGCACCACCGTGCCTGGCTGTCCACGATATTTGATGTCCCTCCTGACTGACAGCAGACTTGGTTCTCTGACTTGCTGTAGCTGATGAGCTGTGGACCCGAGTGGGGTGCATTGATTCTCTGCCAACGCTTCAAAAGGCTGCTTGAAATCGCCCAGGTCTCCTTTCTCTGCCAGGAGATGGGCAGTGTTTCAGGAACTGCCCATCAGCCTGTGACCAGGAATGAAGATGTGGGATGGAGGACTAGAGCTCTCAGTTAATGGAGGGGACTGACCTCTCTAATTACTGTGAACGGCCAAACTGGCTGTCAGGGGTGGAACCATATCCCCAACCCTTGCTCCCCCAAATTCATGTGTAGCTATTCTAACCCTGAGTACCTTAGAATTTAAATCAGTATTTAGAGACAGGGTCTTTACAGGTGTCTGTAAAATGAAGTCCTTAGGTGGGCCCTCATCCAATGCCTGGAGTCATTATAAGAAGAGGAAATTTGGACACAGACAATGTGAGCAGACATGGGGTGAAGATGGCCATCTGTGAGTCAAGGGGAGCGTTCTGGGACACATCCTGCACTTGTAGCCCTCAGGAGTAAACTGCTGATATCTTGATTGTGGGCCAGCCCCCAGAACTTTGAGACAAAACATTTCTGTTGTTGAAGCCACTCAGTCTGTGACACTTTGTTACAGCAGCCATTGTTAACAATACTCTAGCCTAGGTGTGTTTATAGCAAGGGGACTATCCTGTCACCCAGGAATTTCTCTTTCCTTAGTCTCTGTCTTTGCCAAGGAGCAAACTTGTCATTTTATAGTAAATGAGCTGGCCACAAGGCACTGTGATCCATGTTCCTGCTAGGTTTTCCAAGAGTTTTCAGCTTCCCTCCAGTGACTGGGCTAATCCATGGCTACAGACGGTGATATGTGCTTTACTATTGTCTTAGTTTGTTTTCTGTTGCTATAAGAAAATACCTGAAGCTGGGAGAACTTATAAAGAAAATAGGTTTATTTTGCTCATGTTCTGGAGGTTCACAGGCATGGCACTGGCATTGGCCAAATTCTAGTGATGACCTCATGACAGATGGCATCACAATGTTGGGGCATGTGTGAGACAGAGATCACATGGTGAGACAGGAAGCCAGAGTGAGATTCATGGAGGGGCTCACTCTTTTATAAAAACAACCTCCACTGAGAACTAAATGGGGTCACATGAAAACTACTCCTGTCTTTCAAGGGTGATACCCACAATGACCTAAGGACATCATTGCTAGTCACTGAACATAGGCTCCACCTCTTAAGGGTCCCATCAACCTCCCAACATCAGTATACTGAGGATCAAGCTTCCAGCATTTGAACCCTTGGGGTCAAATCTCATGCAAGTTATAACAATATCCAAAACATAGAAACTGGGGCTGGGGATGTGGCTCAAGCGGTAGCGCGCTCGCCTGGCATGCGTGCGGCCCAGGTTCGATCCTCAGCACCACATACAAACAAAGATGTTGTGTCCGCCGAAAACTAAGAAATAAATATTAAAAATTCTCTCTCTCTCTCTCTCTCTCTCTCTCTCAAAAAAAAAAAAAAAAAAAAAACCATAGAAACTATTGAGGAAGGCCCTGCAGAGTCACATCCTCTTGAAGCTGCATGCCTTGGGAAAGGAATGAGGGAAGTAGGATTACAGCGCATGGCCTGAGCATTTGACTGCCAAAGCAGAGGGGCAGGCTTGCCTTGCGTGTGCTCTGAGTAGCATTTGCTATTAAGGAGCTCGGGGCCAGCACTCAGCTCCATTGATTAGCTACTGCCCATGTGGTGTGGCCCCAAGGCCTAGGAATGTCACTCTGGGTTTTCTAATGACATTGCAGCAAAAGTCAGAGAGATGGAGGGTGCTGGCTGAGTGGCGCTGATTTCTGTTTTGGAGAAGATCCTAGTTTCTGGGCAACACACAATCAGTAGCAGAGTTTACTGGCCAGCTGGGTGTGTTTTGGGGGAACTGAACTGCCCCCAAACAGCTAAAGGAGGCCAGCGGGAGTGTGAAGTGAGGGATTTACTAAGCAAGTGCTTGCAGTGTGCCAGATCATTGCTGATCACTGAACATAGTATACCTTTCATCCTTAAAGCCACACTATGAAGCAAGTGCCACTTACCACATTTCAAAGAAAATAACTTGAACAGCCAATATTAAGGGTCCGCCCGAAGTCTCAACCACTGTGCTCAGGACTTAATACTCATCATCTCACTTAATCCTCACTGCTGTGGATGAGGTGGGTACTGATCTCACCATCCCTAACAGTGGGAATACACAATGTCAGTTTTCATATGAATATACTTCATGAAATGATTACCACAAGCTAATTAACACACCCATCACCTCACAGTTACCTTTTTGTGGCATGTGGATCTCCCTTAGCAAATTTTGAGTATATAAAACATCATTATTAACTATACTCACCAGGTTGCTCGTTAGATTGCACAGCAAATTTATCTTTTTAAAATTTTTATTTTTAAAAAAATTTTTCGGTGCTGGGGATTGAACCCAGGGCCTTACACATGCTAGGAAAGCACTCTACCACTGAGTTACATCTCCAGCCACAGCCGATTTATCTTAAAACTGCAAGTTGGACCAACATGTCCTTGTTTCTCCCTGTCCTTGGTAGCCATCCTTCTATCCTCTGTGTCCATCTGAACTCAATGTTATTAAAAATGTTGCCACATTTATTCATTCAATCAATATATGACTAATAGTTAATATATAATGCGTGTGTACTCTAGGTGCTCTGATTTGTCCTCCCAAGGTTTCTGGGCTCAAAGCTTGGTCCCAGGTGGCAGTGTTGAGGTGGTAGGAGCTTGAAGAGGTGGGGCCTAGCGGGAGGTAACTATATCATGGGGTCATCGCCTTTGGAAGAGATGAGTGTAGGTCTCACAGGACCCCGGTGAGCTCCTGAGAATAGACTTTTAAAAAGATCAAGCCTGAGCCCTGGATCACTCTGGCTTCTTTCTCACCATTGGTCTCTCCCTCTCATGTATGCTCTGCTATGTTGTGATGCACCTGACGGGGCCTCACCAGAGACCAAACATATGGGGCTGTAAAAGCTGAGCTAACAAACGTGTGTGCACGTGCACTAGGGACTGAAACCCAGGGCCTCATGCATGCTAGGCAAGCACTCTACCACTGAGCTATAATCCCAATCCTAAACCAACTTTTAATAAGTACCCTGTTTCAGGTATTTTGTTATAACAACAGAACATCAGACTTATACACTAGGAAAGATATTGTGCTAAAAATGTGGAGTCATCAAAAGCCATAAATTCTGCTCAAAGACAGGTTCAGCATACTGGAAAGAAAGTCGTGCAAACAATTATAATCCACCCACTGGAGGGACGTGCTGGATTCAGTAAATCCAGAAAGAATACAGAGTTGCATTAGATTGTATTTCTGAAAGGAATTCATGCTGGAGAAAACTAATCAAGATTTGTCTGAAATCACTGGATTAAAACAGGAAAGTGTTACAGTCAAAAAAAAAGCCCAATTGCTCTTATTTACAGAACATACAAACTTGATAGCCTTTGAATTTAATAAAAAGCTTAGTAAACTACTGCAGAATCATTTCTTTATCCTCTGATATTGTTTTATAAATCATTTCTAAGTTTCCAACCTATCGTGGCTTTTTGTTTATGGAATTCAGTTAAAGCTGTTTCAAGCCTTAAGAAGATTTCAAGTATAAATATCTTTCACAGGAAAGAAAAACTCACACATTTCATTAGCACTGGAAGCATCCTTATCTTTTTTCTCGGGTGTCAGAAGCTTGAGAACAGTAAATATGGTGTAATTCAAAAATG
This sequence comes from Marmota marmota marmota, assembly GCF_001458135.2. Classification (NCBI taxonomy): domain Eukaryota; kingdom Metazoa; phylum Chordata; class Mammalia; order Rodentia; family Sciuridae; genus Marmota; species Marmota marmota. The sequence continues at coordinate 7,997,210 of NW_026000205.1, forward strand.
CATTTGTCTTGAGATTTTCTTTGGCCTTCAAATTCAGCTAACATTTCACCAATTGGATGTCAGTTTTCATTCCTAAAGGGGAAGCACAGATTCCGATCTTATATTTTCTGCCTTTCATTCAGGTGACAGACTGGTGTGACCAAAGCATAGAAACTTGACAATGTGGTTTCCTTTAGGAAATCCAAGGATTTATATATTTCTGGAAACTACAGTTCAGGAGAGGAGAGAAGTCTAGGCTGTAAGCGAAGGTGACTTTGAAGAGCCTCTTATGTTGTATAAAAAGATGAAATTTCACTTTTTTTTTGTATAGGGGATTGAACCCAGGGGTGCTTAACCACTGAACCACGTCCCCAACTTTTAAATATTTTATTTAGAGACAGGGGCTTGCTAAGTTGCTAGGGGCCTTGCTAAATTGCTGAGGCTGGTTTTGAACTTGAGAGCCTACTGCTGTCAGCCTCCCCAGCTGCTGGGATTACAGGCATGCACCACCGAGCCCAGCTAAAATTTCATCTTGATTGGTTGGTAGGCAATTATTTAAAGATTTTTGGTTACCTGAAATAACCTGTTTTATCCATTTATAAAGCTTCTCTTGATGGCAGCCCAGGGGTTGGGACTGAGAGGACCAGGAAGATCACAAGGAGTCAGTATCAATCATGAAGTTAGTTATTGTCTCTCAGCTCCACACCTACCCTCCTGTGCTCTGTATTGTGATTCTGGGGCTGGAAGCCCGTTTCTCTTGGCCTGTGGTCTGTGTTAGGCTCTGGCAAGAGGGTGAGCTAGAAGACTGCAGAAATAGGTGATCAGCTCATCCCAGTCTGCCCAGAACTTTCCCACTTTTAACACTGAAAGTTCCACATCTGGGAACCCCTTCCAGGATTGCTGGTCACCCCAAGCAAGGGCTTTGCTTCTTCCTGTCTGCCTGTGGTTCTGAGCACTACCCCAGCAACGCCTCTTTATTCTGGCAGCAGCCGCTGAATCCAGTTAGTAGTTTTCCAACTTGCAAAAGCAGCTGCTTCAGGAACAGGGCCGTCACCACCAGCAAGTGCACCTTCCTCACCAGCTTTGTTCTCCAGTTCTGAGAGGTAGCTGCTACCTGAGCTGCTATATCTAAAAAATTTGAGAGCAGTGATTCTTAAAGTGTGTCCACAGAACACCAGGAAAGGCAGCACCCTGGAACTTGTTAGAAACAGAAGTGTTTGCCCCCGCCCCCCAGGCACGGTGGGAATGGGGCTCTGCAGTCTGCATTCTAACAAGCCCTAGGGGTGATTCTACTGAAGTTGGAGATTCCATTGCTTGGCACTCTCTGGTGGCCCTTTCAATTATCTAAGTAACAACTTCTCCTCTTCCTCCTCCTCCTCTTCCTCCTCCTCCTCCTTCTTCTTGGTACTGGGGATTGAACAGGGAGGTCCTTTGCCACTGAACCACATCCTCAATCCTTTGTATTCTTAAATTTTGAGACAAGGTCTTGATAAGTTGCTGAGAGCCTTATTAAGTTTCTGAGGATGGGCTTGAACTTGTGATCCTCCTGCCTCAGCCTCCTGAGCCACTGGGATTACAGGAGTGTGCCATAGCATCCATGGCAATTCCTGATATTAAGTTCCACATGTTAAATTCTCTGTTAAAATACCTGGTGTGGGGGGCTGAGGTTGTGGCTCTGCCGTAGAGCGCTCGCCTAGCACATGTGAGGCCCTGGGTTCAATCCTCAGCACCACATTACAAATAAATAAATAAAATAAAGATAGTGTGTCCAACTACAACTAAAAAAATAAATAAAATACTTGGTGTGTTTTCTGTCTCCTGACTGGATTCTGGTTGATCTAGAAATTACTGCAAAAATACAAGTTAGAGGGGCTGGGGTTGTGGCTTCATGGCAGAGTGCTTGTCTCATATGTGTAAGGCTCTAGGTTCGAATATCAGCACTACATATAAATAAATGAATAAAATGAGGGTCCATCAACAACTAAAAAAACTAAAAAATACAAGTTAGAGAGGAAGACCAGTAATGGATAATTCATTCATTATTTATTTAATCAATTCTTTAATGGAGTGGGGATGGCAAAGAGGTGACAGATGGAAAATATTTTAAAAGTCTTTATTACTTTTTGAAGAGGCTGGATGACTCCCAGGTTCCTGGCCTGGGTCCCAGATGGATGGTGGTACTGGCTCACAAAATACCAGTGAGGAGGAGGAGGAGGAGGAAGAGAAGGGGGGGGGATCTGGCGACAGAGATGTTCAATGTGCTTTAGGATTTGATAAGGTTCCAAAAGAGACACCCAGGGGAATTTGGCTATAGGGTCTTGAGGTCAGGAGAGAGGTGGGAAGAGATTTGGGAATGACCAGCCGTAACTGTGGGTCCTCATAGTCAGGTAACCAAGCAGCACGAGAAGGCTCCCTAACCAGATGGCACAGGCTTAGAGACTAGGAAAGACCAAGAAGAGATGGGCAGGGAGCTGGGAGAAGACCCACAGGTGTTAAAAATTTGCAGCAAGTGAGCTACAACGGAGATCAAATGCAGCAGCAAAGCCAAGTTGATGGATTAATTGCTTGGTTTATTTTCTGCATTCTGATGCTTTGACAGCTGGGGATTTGCTGGCCCTGGAATTCTCATACCAGCCCCTCTCAAGGTGAGTCAGTTCCTAGATATAGTAAACAATTAGCCTGCAACTTTGCTTTTCAAAGTTTCCTGAGGCTAAGCCCCAAACCTCCTCCTTCTAATCACCCCAGGGCGAGGTCCCAGACAATTAGCTGCTGCCCCCACACCCAGAGCTGGATGAAATTGTTCAAACTGGGCAATCCTAAACTTAAGGCACCTGTTCCTTCCCGTGGACCTTTCAATAAAGGTTCTGGCCCTCGGATCCCTCTGCGACTGTGTATCCCCAGCGCCCCAGCTGCACGACACACCCCCTCCTCTTGGGAACTGTGAGTAACAAACTCTCTTTTGAACTGTGGGTATCTGCTGATCTGTCTGCTTTACTCTCCATCAAATTTTTTGTTAATATGTTTTAACGTAGGAACTGAAAGTCATTTAGCAGTTAAGCATTAGTGATTTTGGTGACAGTGGGAAGTTATTGTTTTAAACATCACTTTCCAGCTTCTGTAGTCCAGGAGGGTGAACTGGGCAGAGTTTGAGAGTGGACCTGGATCTCGGGTCACCAGGTCCATTATGCCGTGTCAAAGGAATCCCTGCAGAAGGTTGCTCAAGGGATGTGCCCTAGAAGTGTTAGGTGCTGTGTTGAGGACACAGTGGCACCCAGGGAATTCAGGAGAATGGGACCTGGGACTCCAAGAGATTGAAATGGTCCCTTTGAAATTAAAAACAACTTCCGGCTGGCTTTCTATTTCTTCTTATTACCGGCAGCCTAGCCCATGGATCCTGGGTGGTGGAATTTGGTGGCTCACTCAGCAGCATAAGAAACAGGCAACTGATGGAAAAAGGAAAAGGAATTTTATGCACTTGGTCAAACTGGGGAGAAGTAGTAGACGGCCTCCCCCAGGCTACAGACAATTTACAGAACTGAAAGCCAGGTGATAGACACATGGAGCTTCAGCTAGGCTGTACCTAGCCTGGGAATATTCCAGTCTTAATTTCCTTGGCATCTGTCTTCAGTTTGAGGAAGATTTTATTCTGTCAGGAAATTGAAGAACTGTTTCAATGTTAAGCTGTCAGGATATAAAGAATTAACAAATAACTAACTGGGTTTCTGCGTGACAAGTATAATTTTTTTAGTTGATGAAGTCCTCAAATTCCAGAAAGACTCCAATTTACTACCATTTCTATTCTTAGGATTATTTGTTTGCCCTGCTCTGGAACCATACCTGCTGCCCAGGGGAGCCTTTTTATCTTGATTAATGCAATCTTTATTTCTTTTGGCTACAGTTAGGTTGTCTTGTTTCACTGGGGATTGAACCCAGGGCTCTCTACCACTGAGCTCCATCCCTAGCCTTTTTTATTTTGAGACCAGGTCTCACTAAGTTTCCCAGGCTGACCTTGAACTTGAGATCCTCCTGCCTCAGCCTCCCTAGATGCTGGGGGCTCCAGTTAGTATTCTTGTCCAAGGCAGGAATGTCTTCCTTGGACTGGAGTTAGTTTAGAAGCAGGACTGCCCAGGTTTTGTGATTTAGATAAGAGTTTCAATCTTGTTACTGGGGGTTGAAGACTATAAAGTTGTTTTCCTATCTCTCACTCAACTTAAGGAAACACCCATGGAGCCTTAGGCACTCATTACAAAAACTTTCTTCAGTTCTTTTTTTTTTTTTTTTTTTTAAGCGTTTTTTATTTTTTGGAAGTAGTTGGAAACAATACGCTTATTTTATTTATGGTGCGCTGAGGATTGAACCCAGGGCCTCGCATGTGCTAGATGAGCGCCCTACCACTGAGGCACAACCCCAGCCCTTTTCTTCAGTTTTTAAGTGTAGTTTATCTATGGGCAGTGCCTTCATTTCTTTCTTTACTTTCATTTAGCTGTTGAGAGACCAGGCCCACAGTCTGGGTTTTGCTGCCTGGCGGGGCCTGATGTTCAGACTCACCTGGGCCACTAAAAGTTCCTAGATTACCTTCCTCTGGAGTTTTAAAAATAAGCACAAATTGAATTTCTTTCCATTGGGGGTACTGGTGACTGAACCACTGAGCTACCACCACCTCTTTTATCTTTCTATTTTAAGATAGAGACAAGGTCTTGCAAAGTTGTTGAGGCTGGTCTTTAATTTCCCATCCTCTTGCCTCGGCCTCCCTCATCACTGGGATTACAGGCGTGCACCACATGCAGGGACTTGCACTCCATCACCCTTGCCCAGTGATGAGGACGAGTTAAATGGATGCACCTGGGTGGGCAAATGAGGCACATGTGGAATCCGACAAACTGAGTGAAGGTGGGATCTTTCCATGGCTGTTAAGCTATGAGCCAAGGCCCAAGAGGGCATTTGCCCTTTGTTCCTATGACTGTCCCTGACTGTCTCAGCTCTATGGAGGGTAAGTGTTCAGTTCTGGCCACACTAGTCCTGGTATGAGGACATCTCTGCCTTTGAATTTCCTGATCTCAACTGGGAGCCTTGAGCACGGGGGCTTTTCTTTCCTTCCTTTCTACCTGAGGAGGAGGCTTTGTGCAGGAAGCTCACTTCTTAGTGTCTGGGTTTACTCATGTTTATTCTGAAAAATTTAAAAACATTGCTGGGCATGGTGGTGCACATCCATAATCTCAGAGACTCGGGAGGCTGATGCAGGGAATCACAAATTTGAGGCCAGCCTGGCTAACTTAGACTCTGTTCTCAAAATAAAAATAAAAAAGACTGAGGATGTAGCTCAGTGGTGAAGCACTGAGTGTTCAAGCCCCAGTGTTCAAGCCCCAGCACTGCAAAAAATTAATTTTTTTTTTTTTTTTTTGCTAGGCATGGTAGAACACACCCTAAATCCCAGTGACTGGGAAGGCTGAGGCAGGAAGATTTCAAGTTCAAAGCTACCCTAAGCAACTAGGTAAGACCCTGTCTCAAAATAAAAACAAAAAGTTTGGGGATATAGCTCAGTGATAAAGTGCCCTGGGTTCAATCCCAAGTACCAAATAGAATAGAAACCCTCTGTGGAAATCTTTTTTTTTTTTTTTTTTTTTTTTGTACCAGGAATTGAACCTAGGGGTGCTTAGCCACTTAGTCACATCCCTAATCGTTTATTTTTTTGAGACAGGGTCTCACTGAGTTGCCCAGGGCCTCAAAAAATTGCTTGAGGCTGGCCTTGAACTTGTGATCCTCTTGCCTCAGCCTCCCAAGCTGCTAGTCCACAGAAGTTCTTGATATGCCCCTTTTAATTCATATTTTTGACTGGAATTTTTAAAAAAAATTTCACTTTTTTTGAAAATATGAGCAAATGAACGTGTGTATTCATTTTCCTCCTTATTGCACAAAAGGTGGTGGCCTACCACAGGTTTATTCACTTCATTGGGTCTTGGAGGTCACTACACAAACACACACACTCCACACGTGCATGTACTCTGCATGGTGCTCTATTTATGTGGATGTGGTGGGATTTTTTTTTTTTTTTAACCCAAACCCTTGCTACGGCCATGTCAAGAGCTTCCAGTTTTTTTTCTATGTCACACAGGACCTCAGTGAAAAGGCACATCCACATAGTTCTATTTCTTTGTGTCTTTGGGATAAGATTGTAGAAGCAGGATTGCTGGGTTAAAAGGCAAATTTACCTTGATATTGCCAGCTTCTCCATATGTATATTTGAACTGACACACAGTAACTGTACATATTTATGGGGTACAGTGTAGCATTTACTTTTGTGGTGCTGGGGATGGAGTCCAGGGCCTCCCACAGGCTCAGCAAATGCTCTGCCACTGGGCTCAGCCCCAGCCTCATCCTGGCATTTCAACACCTGTGCGTAATGTTATGAGCAGGTCGGGATAACCAGCGTAGTGGGCACCTCAGACCCATGTCATCTGCCTCCAAGGATGCTGTACCCTATATTCCACCAGCAGTGTGAAAGAGCCTGTTTCCCCACAGCATTGCCAGCAGTCTTGGCAAATATGAGGATTTTTTTTTTTTGCTAATGAAATAGGTGAGAAATATGATCTGAGTGTAGTCTCAATTTTTTTTATTGTAAGCAAGGTCAAGCATATTTTCATATGTTCAGAAGACATTTGCATTTTTTTTCCTTTTTGGTACCAGGGACTGAACCCAGGCATGCTTTACCACTGAGCTACATCCCAGCGCCCCCTTTTCTTTAAATTTTTTTAGTTGTATATGGACACAATACCTTTATTTTGTTTATTTATATGTGTGCTGGATTGAACCCAGGCCCTCACACATGCTCGGCAAGCGCTAACCCCGGCCTTCCCAGCCCTTTTTATTTTAAAGTTTGAAGCAGGGCCTCACTAAGTTGCTTGAGGCTGACTTTGAACTTGGAATTCTCCTGCCTCCGCCTGGGATCACGGGTGTGTGTACACTGTGCTCGGCTATCATTTGCATTTCTTGATGTGATCTTTCTGTTCACATATATCTTGCCCACTTTCAAAAGGTTCTTGGTCTTTTTCTCCTTTTAGAAGCTCTTTATGTTGGGGGAATATTTACGTCGTGTTATAATCTGTAAATATTTTTCTCATTTTGTCTCGTAGTTTTTGATTGTGTGTGGTGTGTTTATTTTCTGGATGTGCAAAAGTTTTTCACTTTGCGTCCTTTAACAAGGGTCTCTTACTGGAAAATGTATCAGCCCCTGATTCATAAGGGAATCACCAGTGTCTTACTTGGGAGTTGTATTTTTTTCTTGTAGATCTTAAGCACGTTTAAGATTTAATCTGGCATGCTGCATCAGGAGTGGATCAGCACCCTACTGGCCATGGTTGGCTAGTTGCTCCAACACTGTTAAATAAAAAAATTTCCCCAGGGGCTGGGGATGTAGCTCAGGGGTACAGCACTTGCCTAGCATGTGCCAGGCCCTGGGTTCCATCCCCATCACCAGGCAAAACCCAAAACACCCCATGAACAACAACAAAACAATTTCCCTAAAATCCTTTCCTAAATTAAAAACTATCATATGATCATGTGAAATTTCCATAAGCAGTTGTGTGTACTCCTGGGTTTTCTCATCCTTCCGTGATCTTCTTAGTCATTCACTGACAATTTGTGTTTTTATTTACTTATGGGGTAGGGCTACCCACTTTCTTGGCCACGGTGGGGGCACTGGCTTGGTTTCCTCTATATTTGCCTATTCTTTCAAATGAATCTTATAATCAAGTTGTTTAGTTCTAGGGGAAAAAAAAACCTTATATTTTTATTAACCTGGCAATAAATTTTGTAAACTATCTCAGCAATTGACTTCTTTTAAGACGTTGATGGCCTCCCTGGGCACGGTGGCATACACCTGGAATCCCAGCGACTTGGGCGGCTGAGGCAGGAGGATCAGAAGTTCCAGACCAGCCTCGGCAATTAGATCCAGTTTGCCAAAAATGAAAAGGGCTGGCAGTGTAGCTCAGGGGTAGAGCAAGCCTGGATTGAGTCCCCAGTACCTGCCCACTGCCACCCCCGCCCCGCCGCCCCCCCCAAATGTTGGCAGCCCCTTTTGCCTCTAGCCTCGGAATCCAGACGCCGTCTGGCGGCCATTGAGTGGAACAGCAATTTTCTAGATTTAAAATAGAAAATCTAGCGACTCAAAGCAGTTATTATCATATACACATTTTGTCTACTGGGTATACACGAGTGGCTTATGTGGATTGTTCTGAATTGGAGACTTTGGCCAGGCCTCCAGTCATCAGAGGCCTTGAATGGACCTGGAGGATCCCCAGCTGGTTGTTGGCAGGAGGCCACACAGCCCTCTCCACACAGCACACGGGGCCCGGCTCCCCCCACCCCAGCCCTCTGAGGCAAGTGAACCAAGACAGCAAGAGGTGGAAGCCACAACTAGATAACTTTAGACTTACAGAAGTTGCAGATAGAATGGAGAGGTCCTGAATATCCCTCATTCTGCTTCTCCTAACTTCAGCCTACTGATCAGAACCTGGAAATGAACACTGGTACCATGTGGTTAATAAACTGTTGTAGGGACAGAAGAGGCAAGGCACCAAAGATAGCAGGACACAGTTTTATTTGGCTGCAGCCAGGTTCAGAGGGCATGGCACAGACTTTGCTGTAATCAATTAATCCCCCTGAACCCTGAGTTCAGGGAGTTTCAGAGTTTTATACCCAGCATGTCAGGGGAGGGGCTCAGAAGTTCACAGTCTGCAGAAGTTCACATAAAAGCAGCTTTTTCTTTCACTGTTCTGGGCAAGTTAACTCTTCAAGGACAACACCTGAGAAGGGGAGAGCTTCTTCTCCCCTCTCTTTCCTCCCGCTGCCAGCTGTTACCATGGACCCATTTGTAACTTATCTTAAAAATGTAGACATCTCTGTGAAGCCCAGCCCAAGGTCAGAGGCCTTGTTTGCACTTTTCTACAAAGTACTATACTGGATATGTTTGTGGAAAAACTAGTAAGGGGGTGTCCAGCACCTGGAGTGCTGGTATCTTCCCAGCCAGTGGCCAAGTAAAACAGGGCAACACAAAAATAGGAAGTTTATCTACATTGGATCCTTTCACAGAGACTCTTTTGCTGACAGTCCTAAAATCAGCCAAGGCTAGGGGCTTTTCTGTGGAGAAAGGGGGTGCCACTTCAAAACTACCAACCTTATTTTAAACTTGGCACTTCTAACTGATACAAACTTTTATTATTGCAGGATCCCACATGACTTTTAGTTCTCAAGTCTCCTGTAGACTAGAACAGTTCCTTTATATTTTATTCAATGACCGTGGTACTGGAATGGTATTGATCAGGTGTCTTATAGAATGTTCTTCAGTTTGGACTTGTCAATACTTTTGGTTCCTCCCAATGACCTTGATCACTTGGTTAAGGGGCTGTCTCCTGCACCTCTCCACTGAAAAGATTCTTCCTTCCCCTTTGTAGTGAACACATATCTTGGGAGATATCCCTTGAAATATTGTTTCTCCTCAAACTTTGGCACATTAATCTTATCATCCATTAGTGGAGTTGTCTGCCACCGTTATTACTGTGCATTTGCCTAATGGTAAATTTTCTAATTCCTTTTTTCTTCTACATTTAGAAATCTATAAAAGGAAGAGCTTTCCTTTCTCTTGGATTTATTTGGATTAGTATGGAAGAGTAGATTCTTGTTTCATTACATGGATTAAATTAAGACTTTCAGATTTCTCATGGCTGGGTGCAAAATGATATACAGCTGAAGTTTAATTAGAATTTCCTAGGTACAAATGAGATCGGGTATCTTTGGCCTTTCCTATTGTGGCCACTAGGAAATACTTATGGCAGCTACTTTCTGTCTTCCTCTCATCTCCCCAGATCAGGATATTGGCTTAGGATACAGATAGGTCTACTTCCCAAGAAATACTCCTGAAAAACTTTAGGGATTGTATATGTGTTAAATGCAACTTCAAGACTTTAACCATCTATATGCTGATGAGTCTTGTTAGAATTTGAGTTCTGGGGAAGCGGACTCTGAGATGTGGTTTGACATACAAAACACTAGGGTTTGACATCCATGGAAGGGCAAGGGAGGAACCCAGTTTGGATGGAAGGAATATTTGGGCCATTAACAGTGGCCTTGCTCAATCCCACAAGAGCTCTGGAATACAGGTAGCTGCTATAGTCTACGTGTGCCCCTGAATTCATTAGTTGGAAAGTTCATCTCCCAAATGCAACAGTGTTGGTAAATTTTCGAGAGGTATTCAGGGCATGGGGCCTCCACCCCTGCTCTGTGAGGCACAGCTTTCCTCCACTGGCGTCACAACCTCTAAGGTGCCATCTTGGAAGCAGATCCTAGATCTTTTCCGGACACTGAACCTATCAGTGCCTTGATCTTGGGTTATCAGCCTCCAGAGCCCTGGGGGAATAAATGTCTTTCCAAATTACCCACTCTCACAAATACTGCATGATTTATTTTTTTAATATTTATTTTTTAGTTGTTGGTGGATACAATGCCTTTATTTTTATTTTTTATTTCTATGTGGTGCTGAGGATCGAACCCAATGCTTCACCTTCACTAGGCAAGCGCTCTACCACTGAGCCACAACCCTAGCCCCAGCATTAACAATATTTTATATTTCAAAATAGAAAAGATTTTTGAATGTTCTCACAACAACAAAATGATATATATATATGAGATGATGAATAAGTTAAGCATTCTAATACTTAACTGACACAATATATTCATGTATCAACTTCTCAGCATGCCCCATAAATATGAATAATTATGTTATTTAAAAATAAAAATTACTGTCTCAGGTATTCTGTTACAGAAGCACAAATGGAGTGTGACAATAGCTGATTGCCATTGTCATCTTTGCCCCCTCTTGCTGGGGCTTATCTTCCTAGCTCCATTAATATTTTGTGAGGGGTCCCCAGAAGGACTCACATTTGGGCAGGGTGGCTCTCTGCAGCTGAGGTGGGGTGGGGAGGAAGCTGTCTGCAGACAGACCTTGGAGTAGCTGGACAGCCAATCTCACATTGGAGGGGAATCTGGGCACAGATGCCTGTGTGCACCATGAGTTCCAAACTTCTACGTCCAGGGCAAACCTCTCCCCTGGATTCTACACTCCGACATCTACTGGACTCTAGCATCCGAAACTGAGCTGCTGGTCTTCCTTGCCAAACCTGCTCATCCTGTAGGCTTCCTCATCCTTGGTTAATGGTATCTGTATTTTTCCTGTCACTCAGTGCAAAAATTTTTCAGTCATCTTTGATGGACTTCTCTGTCTTCCATGTGTCACATCTGATCTGTCAGCAGATCTTGAGGCTTCATCACAAATGCAAACACCCTGATCCGGAACACATGCGCCTCTTCCCGGGGCTATTGCAGTGGTGCTAACCCGGCTCTTCCCTCCACCTGCCCGGCTAAATCATTCTCTTGTTGAAATGCGAATTGGAGGCTGTCCCTTTCTGCTGTAGCACCAGTGGTTTCCTGTCACTATGAATAAAATCCACATTCTCTTGAGTGGACTAGAGTCCCAATGTGACACCACCTTCGCTTCTCTTCCTTGCTCAGTGGCTTCTACTCTGTCTGGCTCTCTCTTCCCCTGGGATACCCTGGCTCCCTCAGGCCTCTGCTTAGCTGTCACCTTCTCGGTGAAGGTGTCCCTGACCACCATTTGAACTTGTGCCCCACCTCAATACTCCTGATCCCTTCTGGTTGACTTTTTTTCTCTCCACCATTTAAAATTGACTTGTTCTGTCACCTGTTTCCCAGTAAAATGTGTAAGATGCACAAAGGCTCAGAATTTTTGCCCTTCTTGTTCTCGTGGAATCCCCAGGGCTAGAATAGTGTCTAATGCGTAGTAAGCACCCAGGACGCAGCTTGAAACGGTGCTAGAAATGATATTCTATAGCTCCTCCTACTCAATTACCTGGTCGCTGCTTTAATTATGCTGTTGGCATATGAATGCATTTAGGAGTCATTCAAATATTCAGCCAAAAAAGTCCCTCCAGACAGAGTATTGGACATTTAACACTTCTTTGTCAACTAGGGAGTCAAATATTGTGTGTGTTTAAGTGCCCCCAGGTTTAATCCCTGGTTAAACCATGAGCCATATCCCCAGCCCTTTTTATTTGGAGACAGGGTCTCTCCAAGTTGCTAGGCTGGCCTTGATCTTGTGATTTTCCCCCGCCTCAGCCTTCTAACTGACTAGGGTTACAGGTGGACGCCACCACACCTGGCCAGATTTGGCAGTTTCGCTGGTCTTTTCCAAGAAGTTGTTTTAGATTTGTTGCCTTTTCTCTATTGTGTTTGCTCTGTTTCATCTCTAATCATTATTTCCTTCTGTATGGGAGCTTTTGGTTGAGTTTGCTGCTCCTTTTCCAATACTTAAGGTGTAAATTTAGGTTATTGGCTTGATCTTTTTTCTTTTTAATGTGAGCATCGGTAGCTATACATTTTCCTCTCGTAATGCTTTCATGGCAACGTGTACATTTTGGTATGCTTTTTTATTTTAATTCATCTCAGGTTCTTTTCTAATTTCTTTGATTTCTTTGACCCATTGGTTATTAGAGTTCAAACACTGACTTTGTAATAGTGCACAGACCTATGCCCCTCTGCGTCTCCATTCTTGTTTTATATTGCTGTTCTCGCAGGTTACATCTTACACTAAACACTCATTCACGAAGAGTTACAATTGGTTTTCACATTTGTCCTAAATTGTATAAGAAAAAAGGAATTACAAAAGGACAGTGATACTGGACTTTGTATTTATGATAAACTTTGCTAGTGTTCTTTATTTCTTCAGCTTCAAGTTTGTCTAGTAACCTCTCATGTCCACCTGAAGGACTTGTTTTAGCATTTCTTAGAAGGCAGGTTCCCTGGTAATGAACACCCCCAGCTTTCATGTCTGTGCAAATGAAGGCATTTTATTTTTTAACCATATTTTAATTGGTGTATTGTAATATAACATTATAACATAACATAATGGTTATGTTATACGATGTAGCAATATAATTTGGCAAATATTCCTCCTTTCCCTCCCCTCCACCTCACCCTAGCCCTTTCCTCTTCTCTACTGATCTCCCTGGGATTTTCATGAAATCCCTCTCTCGCACACCATTCCTTACCTTTTCGCTCTCTAGCCTCCACATGAGAGAAAGGGTATGGAACTTGATTTTTGAGTTTGGCTTATTTTGCTTAACATAGTGTTCTCAAGTTCCATCCATTTTCCTGCCAATGACAGAATTTCTCATTATGGTTGAATAAAACTCCATGGGTATATATACCACGATTTTCTTTATCCATTCGTCCACTGATGGATGCCTAGGCTGGCTCTCTAGATTGGCTGTTGTGAACCATGCTGCTATAATATGGGTATGCTTGTGTTGCTATGATATGTGGACTTGACTTCTTTAGATAAATACCTTGGAGTAGTATGGCTGGGCCATACGGTAGTTCCATTCCTAGTCTTTTTTTTTTTTTTTTTTTTAAGAGAAAGAGAGAGAAGAGAGAGAATTTTTAATATTTCCTTTTCAGTTTTTGGCGGACACAACATCTTTATTTGTATGTGGAGCTGGGGATCGAATCCAGAGCCACAAGCATGCAAGGCGAGTGCGTTACCGCTTGAGCCACATCCCCAGCCCCCATTCCTAGTCTTTTGAGGATACTCCATACTGATTTCCATAGTGATTGTACTAATTTACAATCCTATGGATATTCTAAAAGTGTTGCTTTTTCTCCATATCTTTTCTGGCATTTATTGTCTGTTCTTGATGGCTACCATTCTAACTAGAGTCAGAGGAAATCTGAGTGTAGTTTTGATTTGCATTTCCCTAATTGATAATGATGCTGAACATTTTTTCATATATTTTTTAGCCATTTGTATTTTCCCCCCACAATTTAAAATTTTATTTAGTTGTAGATGGACACAACATTTTATTTATTTTATGTGGTGCTGAGGATCGAACCCAGTGCCTCACATGTGTTAGGCAAGTGCTCTGCCATTGAGGCACAACTGCAGCCCTTCACAGTTTTTATTGGTGCATTATAGTTGTACATTACTGATGGGATTTGTTACATATTTGTACATGCACACAATTGTATTCTTTTGAGAAGTGTCTGTTTAGTTCATTTGACAATTTATTAATTGGGTTCTTTTTTGGGTGTTAAGTTTGAGTTCTTTATATATTCTAGATATCTACCTCTGTCAGAAGAGTAGCTAGCAAAGATTTTCTCCCATTCCATAGGTTCTCTCTTCACACTCCTAAGTGTTTCCTTTGTTGGGCAGAAGCTTTTTAATTTGATGCTATTCCCTTTATTAACTCTTGGCATTATTTCTTGAGCTTTAGGGGTTCGATTGAGAAAGCTGTTGCCGGTACCTATATATTGGAGTGTTGACTCTAAAATTTTCTTCTGGGAGTTGCATAGTTTCTGATGTGTGTGTGTGTGTGTGTGTGTGTGTGTGCATGCGCACACATGCATGCACAAAAAACAAGGAAAAAGGGTCTGGTTTCTTTCTTCTACATATGGACAGCCAGTTTCCCCAACACCAGTTTTTAAAGGCTGCATTTTCTCCAGTGTCTGTTTTGGGCACCTTCTGAAGATCAGGTGACTGTAGCTGTGTGCGCTTCTCCTGTTCTGCACTGATGCAGTGGTTTAAGTCTCGAGGCCTGTGGAAGCCCTGCAGCTGTCTCGGGGTTAACATCCTCCGAGCTCTTGGCACACTGGAGTGAGTAAGAACAGCACACAGTTCTCAGGACACACTCTGCTGACATGGTCAGACTTGCCATAAGTTCCTCTTGAGACTGAGACTGGCTTCATGCGTTTCCCGTGGTTAACATTATTTGGGGGATATTCTTGTTAATTTGTTCCCCTTGAATTGTGCTTATCATTGGGCTTAGATCTAAGAGACAAAGGAAATGGCTTATGAACACTGCATTATTTTAATGTTATTCTTGGTATCTTATGTTAACCTCAAAAAGCTTGCTGAACTGTAAAGATTAACACAAGAGACATATATTAGCTGGGCTGCTTAAAATAAACATCCTTAGCTTTCCACAGCTTTGGGTTCCCTGCGTCCTGTTTCTCGTCTTGCTCCGTTCCTCGGCTGCACCATTGATTTATGTGTCTGTGTTTGTGGCAGTACCATTCAGTTTTTGTCACTGAAGCTCTGTAGTGATTTGAAGCTGGGTATCGGGATGACTCCAGCATTGCTTTTTTTGTGGCTCAGAATTGCTTTGGCTATTCTAGGTCTTCTTCCAAATGAATATTAGGACGTTTCTCCCCCCCCCCCAACCTAGTTCTGTGGGGAATGTCACTGGTGTTTTGATGGGATTGCATTGAATCTATATGTTGCTATTGATAGTATGACCACTTTAACAATATTAATTCTGCCTATTCATGAACATAGGAGGCCTTTCCATTCTTATGTCTTCAATTTTTTTCTTCATTGTTTTGTAGTTTTCATTTTACAGGTCTCTCAACCTCCTTGGTTAGATTTACTGTGTGTTTTAAGGCTATCATGAATGGGATTGTTTTACTGATTTCAGTGGATGCATTATTGGTCTATAGGAACCCTATTGGTTTTTTGTTGTTATTGTTGTTGTACTGGGAATTGAACCCAGGGGCCTTGAATCTGTGATCCTCCTGCCTCAGCCTCCTGAGTTACTGGGGTTACAGGCCTTTTGGAGCTCCTGAGTATAGGATTATATCATCTGCAAAGAGTGATAATTTGATTTCTTCCTTTCCTAATTTTTATCCCCTCTATTTCCTTCTCTTGCTTAATTGCTCTGGCTAGAAGTTTTAGTATGTATTGAACAGGAAAGATAAGAGGACTTCTTGTCTTCCTCTGGATTTTTCAGAAATGCTTTCAGATTTTCCCCATTTGTTGTGAGGTTGGCTTTGGGTTTGTTGTATATATCTCCCTCATGATGACGAGGTAAGTTCCTTCTAACCCCAGTTTCTTCAGTGGTTTTTGTTTGTTTGTTTGTTAAATCATGAATGGGGGCTGAATTTTGTCAAAGCCCCTCTCTATATTGAGATGACTATGATATTTTGGTCCTTATACCTATTTGATGATTTGCATATATTAAACCATCCTCATAACCCTGGTATAAAACCAGCTTGGTCATTATGTACAATCTTTTTAATATGTTGTGAAATATGATTTGCTAACATTTTATAAAGGATTTTTGCATCTACATTCATTAGGAATATTGGTCTGTAGTTTTCTTAAAGTATCCTTCTTTGGTTTAATATCAGGGTGATACTGGCTTTATAGAATGAATTTGGAATTATTTCCCCCTTTCTGTTTCATGAAATAATTTGAGGAGCATTGGCATTAGTGTTAGGTCGGTGGTGGTGACTTGGTGGCGACTTAGTGGCAACTTGGAACAAAGCAGCCTGCTCCGGAAAAGAACATCAATCAGATGCCAGCGGAAATGCCTGTCAATCAGCCAGATCTCCTGACTAGCACCTGTCAATCAGCAGGATCCCCTGGCCAATCCTGGAGTTCAGCCAACTCCCCTGACCAACTCCAAGGGGGCAAGGGACCCTAGAAAC
Source organism: Marmota marmota marmota (assembly GCF_001458135.2). Lineage (NCBI taxonomy): Eukaryota > Metazoa > Chordata > Mammalia > Rodentia > Sciuridae > Marmota > Marmota marmota. The sequence continues at coordinate 8,013,740 of NW_026000205.1, forward strand.
ACCTTTTCCTGTCCCAAGCCCTTCCCTTCCTGCTGTAAGCCCCTTAGAAGTCCAGTCCGGTCGAGCTTCCATGCGGTTTCTCCTCAGACCCTTCCCCTGTCCCCTCTGTGGGTCTGATCGAGTTCTGCCCGGGAGTGATATCTCAATAAAGCCTGTTCAGTAGCCCTTTTAAATCTGCCTCCTTTGGTTGCTGCCTGCCCCGCCTGATCTGACAATTAGTTCTTTAAAAGTTTGGTAGAATCCAGCTGAGAATCCATTTGGTCGTGGGCTTTTTACTTTGCTAGAAGGCTTTTCATCATGGCTTCTTTTCATTATGGCTTCTATCTCATTGCTAGTTATTGGACTGTTTTCCTGTGTCCTTTTGATTCAATTTTGGCAGGACATATGTATCTAGAAATGTCACTTTCTTCTAGGTTTTCAAATTTACTTGAGTAGAAGTTTTCGAAACAGTCCCTAATGATCCTCTGGATTTCTGAGATGGCTGTGGCAAAATTTCCTTCTTCATCTCTAATATTTATTTGGGTTTTTCTCTTTCTTCTGGTTAGTTTTGCTAAGAAAATACCAAATCTTGTTTCTTTTTAAAAAAAACCATCTCTTCATTTAACTGACCCTTTGTAATTTTTTTTTCCTCTGCTCTGAATTATTTCCTTCCTTCTACTGGTTTTGAAATTTATTTGTTCCTTGTTTTTTAAGGGCCTTGAGATGCATCATTAGTTTGGTTGGGATTTTCCTATGTAGGCTTTTATAGCTATAAATGTTCCTCTCAGAACCATCTTCATAGTGTCCCAGAGGTTCTGGTATTTTTTTTTTTTAAGGATAAAATAAGTTTTTATTTATAGTCTTATAGTAAAGGGGGAAGCCTTAACTTGCAAGACAATTCTTTCGCAGTAGGTACAATATACTTTTTATTTCCATGGAATGGAATCAAACACAGACCGAGACTACAGAGTATACACCAGAGATCAGCAAATGCCAGAACAGAGTGGGAAAAAGACAAAGAAATGAGGCCCAAACACACAAAACCCTTCACTGGGATCTGTTGACCACAGCCAGAACCAGAGCTGGATCACACAATGGAGACAGGTTTGGGAACAGGAGGAAGTGGGGTGAGGGTGGGGAAAGGGGCCGCACTGGGGTGCAGGTTTAGTACCAGGTAAATTGCTCTTGGAATTTATATTACAAAATCAGTTGGCTCTATTTCTTAGAAATACACATGAAAAGAAAGGAAGAATTGATCATTACTTTATGAATCTGTGGCTTTGCAATAATTGACATCATCAGAAATAGGGACAATTCATTCAGATTCAAATTTCAGTAGCAGGAAATAAATATCCAAACATCATCACTGGCCCTCAATACAAAACCTCTACCCCACCCAATGATCCCTCCATGTCCCACCCCCAACCACCCCCTACCCCTCCCTGGTGGCTGCCGCTTCTCTGCTGCCATCTCCAGTACATACCACAAGTGTCACTCGGCCCTCGGTACGGCTGGCACTGCAGGCTTACACAACTGGCTGAGAGAAGCGGGAGTGAAACGTGCCAAGAACTCTGCAAATCTGTCCCCACTTTCCTTTTATACCACAAACTTCTTCAAGGTCAGGTCTCTCAACGAGGGTTAAATAGCTTTTTAGGAAAAAAAAAACCCTTAAGAAGGACAGGGGGTAATTCTGATTACTCCAAACTGGTCATCTTCTCAAAGTAGAGCAGTTCACAGATTCACAAAGTCTATCAAACAAAGGGGAGGGGACCGGGAGGAGAGGCCCCCGGGGCTGGAGGAGCTGGTGGGGTGGCCAGGACACCATGTGCTCAGAGGTCGGGCCAGCCGTCTGTCCTCCACAGAAAAAGCTGCCAAGTTGGGGTGTTTTGGTTTAAAAACGTCTGGTGGGGACAGGGAATCCCTGAAGGGAATACATTAAAAAAAAAAAAAGTGTAAATAGGGAAGGAGAACAAGAGCTGTTGTCCAAGAGCTTCTACATAAAAATAAAAATAAAAAAAAAGAAAAGAAAAATAAAGAGTCTTTTAAATGGTTATGAGGGTTCTAATGATGAACTGGGAGGAGGATGAGATGATGGAGGAGACAGTTTTTATTGCTGGCCGCCCTGTGTGGCTTAGCTGGCCTCCATCTGGAGTTTCTTCCTACTTTGGGGCTCTCCAGGCTCTCACTCTGAGCAGGAGTCAGAGCCCCCATAGAAGGCAGAGATGGTGCTGCCCTTGGGGTTGGTGTAGAGGCTGTTGTCTGAGCAGGGGTAGCTGGTCTGCAGTTGGGCACTCGACCTCGCCTTCTCCAGTGCACGGACTTGCTGCTCCAGAAGAGCATTCTGCCGCTTGAGGTCATCAGTATCTTGCTGGTGCATGTGGTTTTCCCTTCGCATATACTGGATATACTCTGTGGCTTTGTCTAGGATTTGGGCACCAGATGCCTTCTCTCCTTGGAGTGATGGGACCGAGTCCTGCAAACTATGAAAGCTGTCTTTGATGTGGTCCCTGCGTTTTTGTTCCAGTGCATTATGATGAGCCTGTTTGTCAGCATTGCTCGCCACCTGGATATCATCATTATGGCTCCTTTCCTACGGCCCAGGGAGTTGCGACAGGGAGGGGGAGGGGTGGAGGGGAGGGGGAAGTCACCGACAACAAGCCAAATACTCCTCCACACACTCTCACTCACTCGCTTTCTCACTCCGAGGTTCTGGTATTTTGTATCTCAATTCTCATTTAATTTTAAGAATTTTAAAATTTCCCCCAATTTCCTCTATCACCCTTTCATTATTCAAAAGTATACTGTTCAATCTCCATGTGTCTTTAGAATTTCTATAAGTTTTTTTTGGGTGGGGGAGGAGTGTTGATTTCTAATTTCATTTCACTACAGTCAGATAAGATGCAAGAAATTATATTATTTTAAAAATTGGTATTTGCTAAGAGTTGCTTTGTGGCCTAAAACATGGTCTGCTTTGGAGAAGGTTTTATGAAGGGCTGAGGAAAAAAGTGAATTTGGCTGTTGGATGAAATAGTGTATAGATGTCTACACTCATTTGATTTATAAGTTATAGAGGGTCTTCACTGAATTTGTCTGGATGACCTATTGGTGAGAAAGGTATGTTGAAATCACCCAGTATTATTGTACTGGGGTCTGTCTGAGTCTGCAAGTTGAGTAGTGTCTGTTTTATGTAATTAGGTGCACTGATGTTTGGGGAATAAGTATTTACTATCAGAACTTCTTGTTGGATTGATGTCTTTATCAGCATGAACTGACATTCTTTGTCTGATTTTTGGCTTGAAGTCTGCTTTGTGGGATATTAGAGTAGCTACTTCGGCTTGTTTTCAGGTTCCATTTACATGATACAACAATTTCCATTCCTTCACTTTTTGCCTGTGACTGTCTTTGCCTATAAGGTGAGTTTCTTGCAAACAACATATAGTTGGGTGTTATATTAAATCTATTTTGACAGCCTATGTCTTTTAATTGAAGATTTGAGACCATTTACATTCAATGTTGTTATAGAGAGATGTTTAATTCCTACCATTTTTGATTACATTCTCTTTTTTTATTACTAGGAATTGAACTTGGGGGAACTCGACTACCAAGTCACATCCCCAGCTCTATTCTGCATTTTATTTAGGGACAGGGTCTTACTGAGTTGCTTAACGCTTCACTTTTGATGAGGCTGGCTTTGAACTCGCGATTCTCCTGCCTCAGCCTCCTGGGCCACTGGGATTACAGGTGTGCACCACCATGCCAGGCTTGATTAATTTCTAATGTTTAATGTGGTTCTGTTTCTCATTTGATTATCTGCTCTTCAAAATGATATTTGTACATTTGCTGTCTCTGGAGTTCTTTTTTAAAATTTTTGTTATATTTAAATATTTTTCTCTAGTTCCAGCTTAGCAGTCATTAATTCTTTTAGTTTCTGTTTATCTTTTTTTTTTAAACAGGGAGAGAGAATTTTAATATCTATTTATTTTTTAGTTTTTGGCGGACACAACATCTTTGTTTGTATGTGGTGCTGAGGATCGAACCCGGGCCACACGCATGCCAGGCGAGTGCGCTACCGCTTGAGCCACATCCCCAGCCCTCTGTTTATCTTGTAGGGATATTATTTCCTCTTTGATTCTGAAGGGTAGCTATGCTGGATATAGTAATCTTGGTTGATGATTTTCTTATGGGGCTTGGAACATAGCATTCCAAGCCCTCCTGGACTGTGCTAAGAAGGCAGGAGTTATTGATTGGCTTATTTATAAAAGTGACCTTCATAAAGGTCACAATGAAATCTTCTCTTGAAGTTTTTAAAAATTCTATCTTTGTTCTGTGCATTAGACATTCTAATTATAGCATTCACAGAGACTTTTTAAAAAATCTTGTCTATTTGGGGTTCTGAATGAATCCCAAGTTTTGATGTCCATCTCATTTTCAAGGTTTGGAAAATCGTCTTATTTCACTGAAGAATTTATCCATGCCATTAATCTGCATCTCACAGTGTTCTTTGATTCAAGGGATTCTTAAATTTGAACTTTTAATGTTGTCCCAGAGTTCTTGTATATTCTGGTCATGGTTAATCATTTCCTTTAATGCTATCTGGATGTTCGCAGCTGGCTACTTGGTCTTCCAGCTCAAGATTCTGTCCTCAGCATGGTCTACTCTACTAAAGAGGCTTTCAACAGAACATTTTGATTTATTGTATTTTATTTTCAAGAGTTTTGGTTCTTTTTCAATATCTCTATCTCCTATTGAATCTCTCACTCATATCCTATACTGATTTCCTTAATTCATCCAGTTGTTCAAGTTCTTCAGAGTTTCTTGATAATTTTACAATAATTTAAAATTCTGTCTAATATTTCATTGACTTCTATATCTTTGGAGTCAGTTTCTGGTGAATTATAAGCTTTTGGAGGTGTCATGTTACCTTGTTGTTTTTTTTTTCATAGTTCTTGCAAACCTGTGTCAGGTTTTGTTTTGCTTTTTACAGTATTTGTTAATTGTTTATTGTCCAAGAAAGACTATTTGTTAGCCTTTCATGTTTTATAGTTCAGGAGCACAAGTCAGTACAAACTTCTAAAGACCTCAATCCAAAGAAATTCTTTTTATTCCAAAATTACTTTGCACTCTGAAAGATTCCACCTCTCCTCATCTCCTCAAAATCTTTCATGGAATCATAATTTCTGTAGAAATCTGCATATGCCTCCTTTCTTGACTCAGCCACACCAAACTTAGAGAGCTACAACCTCCAGGGCAAAAGTGAATGCTCCAACGATATGAAACCACAGCCACTTGGCCAGAAGACCCCGCACCTGAGGTTTCGCCAAAGCCCTGGAAGCCGTGGCAGTTAGTGTCCTCCACACCAGCGTCCCTCGCGGTAGATAGAGAAGTGGACCCCTGTGTCAGGTTTTATGAATCTGTTGAGGTGGATTCTTTTCTATTTTTATGTGCAGGTCTTTTTAGGGCACAGCCTTTTCTTGTCAAAGTATTCTGGGATATGAAGTTGTGGTGAGTTTTTTTATATACTTTTTTTAAAAAAATTTTTTTTAGTTGTAGATGGATACAATACCTTTGTTAATTTTTATGTGGTGCTGGGGACTGAACCCAGGGCCTCATTCATGCTAGGCAAGTGCTCTACTACTGAGCCACAACCTCAGCCCCCAATATATTTCCAAGTAGGTTTTATAGTATAGTTTCCCAGCTTGTTTTTTGGTGAAGATTAGTGCATTTTGATAGAGTGTATTGTGTCAGAGGTTGAGGATTCTGCTTTCCTTGTAGGTCTCAAGAGTGCAGTCCTTCTTGTAGGTCTGGCTATGGTGTTATATACATCAGGGTGTGTGGTATACACCCTCTGATTGCTCATTTAACAGCTGTATATTCTAAAGTGATATAAGAATGATCTAGACTGAGACCCATTGTAAGTGTGGTATCCACAAACTTTGTTTTTGCTGTAGTTGTGGATGCCCATGAGTGGGACCTGAGGGTCCCTGCTAGACCCTGGTCATTATTTTGGGGTTTTGTTTTTTCTGTTCTTTGTATTGAAATATCAATGCTGTTTGAGCATGGTTAGTTTGTAGAGCAAGATACGTTGTCTCTTGGCGGGGTTTAGCTCGGCAGCATTCTCTACTCTCTTAACTTGTATTGTCCCAGTAGTTTCCTGACACCTCACAGAAAAAGGGGGAAACAAAGAATAGCAATATCAGAAGCAAATGATCTATAGCATTAAATACCTGGTGCCTAGTAGGACATCTACAACACTAATTACCACAAAGACAGAAATGGTGGGGTCAGCAACGCCAGCAGCACAAACAATAACTAGCTGTGAACTAGATCTTGCATTAAAGTAAACAGCAGGAGTCAATTGTGCCACCATGGTACCAACAGCTGCAACAACATGAATGGTGGGGCAAGTAGTTATATAAACCAAAGGGTTTACTAAAAGAAAAGAAAATGTGATGGGATGGTAAAAGCAAGCTTGGAGTCTGCAAAGATGTGAACAATGGAGGCAGAAGAGATGTAGCAAGTGATGGCTATAAAGAAGAAAAGTAACTAAGAAAAAGAGAACAAGGGAATCTGACTATTAGAGGAAGAAAACAAGAAAAACTAGCAAATAAATTAACACGAAAACCCTAACCCTTAAAAGACAAAACAAAAATTTCCATTAAAAAATGCTAAAAATGAGGGAGAAAAGAAATATGTATATATACACCCACAGACCAATCAGCACAGCAAGAACACGCTTTTAATGAAAAATGAAAAACTTGTCTCCACTGAGGTGGCCAACACTGTTGAGCACTGGGGCTGTGGCTCAGTGGTACAGCAGTCCCCTAGCACATTTCTATCTCCACTGGGTTCAATTCTTGGCACCGCATATAAATAAACTAATTAAAGGCACATTGAGGAAGAAAAACTGAGGATGAGGACAGATGATCCCTACCTATCCTGACTGACTTTTAATTTCTTCTTGGACTGTGTATTCCTAAGAGCAGGGCTGGGGCTGTTACATTCCTCGGTGTCCTCCTGCTCCTCTGCCTTCTTCTCTTTCCTCCTCCTCCTCTGCCTCCTAGGTCCTCTTCTCCATCCCCCTCCTTCTCGCTGAGCCACTAGCTGGAGTGGCCTAAAACTGAAGCTGGTCAAAATAACTTTCAACTTCCCCTCTCCTCAGTGAAGTGAGAACAGATGAGAAGTACTGTTGAGTGCAGTTCTGTTTAGACCTGATCAGTGCATTCCTGGGTGGGGCTGATGCACAGTGCTAAGTGGGGAGTTTGGTAGCTGGAGCTTGACTCTAATCGGGCCTTTGGGACTTCATTGTGTGGTATCTGCTTTAGAAAGATTAGATCAACATGCCCCAGGGCCAGGTGGATGCCCATCTCCACTGGGAGTCTGGATCTCAGTATCCTCCTAAGAATTGTACACGGAGCAGGGGGGCCAGCCCTCCACAGGTCTCTCTCTGCTGGCCATGAATACAGCCTTTACAGGCTTAGTCCATGAGTTGTTCACACCTGGTTCCTGACCCTCTGCAGCTGGTCATGTGACACCAGACACTAAGGGAAAGTAAGTTGCACTCTTCTTGACTCTGATTTGAACCCTCCTGGGTACAGTCTTCTCTGTTTCAATCATGTTCTTCTAGGTACACACTAGGCTGCACAGTAGATGCTTTCTGGGACAGTATGGCAATGTTTTGTAGTCTGCTGGGATCCCCCAGCACCAAGCATCGGTATAGTCTTCTCCAGATGATGGACCTCAGCTGTCCCCTTGCCAGTTGAGAAACAAACACTCTTCAAATACCAGTTCACAGTGCAACCTCTGGATCAGTGGACTTCAGGTTGCTTCTCTGTTCTACAGGTTTTCCACAACAAATTTGTACTTTATGTTACCCTTCCCCACTGCAGTGAACAAGTGCCACTGTGACAACTGGCTCAGCTCCAGTGTACTTTCTTGATTGTTTAATGCACCCAAATTTCTGAGTCTCTAAGAGCTTCTGATGGTCCGATATTGAATTTTGGTGAATTCCCTCTTTCACTTACCTCACTGAGAAAGCAGTGCTCCCACTACTTGAATCCTGAGTCATGGAGCAAGTGGACTTGCAGCCTTGCTCTGTTCTTCCGTCTTTCTCTCCCTTTTGGAATGTCTGTGGTGCATTTGTTGGTATGCATGATGGTGTCCCACAGGCTCCTCAACCTGTTCATTTTCTTCTTTCAGATGGGGTAATTTCAATGGCCTTGCTTTTGAATATCTCTAGTGAACTTTCCACTTCAGTTTTTGCACTTTTCAGCTCCAGGATTTGTTTCCTTTCTGTACTTTGTTTACTGAGATTCTCGTTTTGTTCATTCATCATTTTCCTGATTTCCTTTGTTTTCTCATTTACAGTTTTCTTTACTCATTCAGCATAGTTGAGTCAACATCTTTTACTATTAATTGCAATGTCAGAGTATCCTTTAGGAGTGCTTTTTGAAATATAGAGTGGTTTCTATCAGTTTTTTTAATTAGATCATACATTTGTTTCTTTGGGTTTCTTTTTAGAAATGAACTTTTGGAGTATTATAGAACAGTAATTCTAGAAATCTGATGGTCCTACTCGGGGATTGCTGGTTAGAGTCTTCCATGTGTAACTTTTTCAAACAGTTTTATTCTATTCCTTTTGTGTGTGATCATTGAAACCTATGTTCAGTTGTCTCTGTAGTAAAAATTCTTTAAATGTCTAGATTCAGAAAAAAAAAAAAGAATTCTGTTCCTCTCAGATCTTCTGGTGTTCTTCTGGAGAAGCTGCTTGGGTAGAACAAACCAAAACCAATGCAAATGTCGGTGCCAGTCTCTTGGGGGCACTACTAGACCAACAATCTGGCACAGCCCCAAATTCTTGGAGGATCTGTATCTCACTCTTGTCGACTATCTCCATTGTGTGAACCATCTGTAGGTTTACTTCAGTTTTCTGTTTAATGGACTATAAGTCATATTTATTGAATCTTTGCATACATTATCAATTTTAAACTATATTAAACCTGATTGCTTTATGATTTTTTGCTTTTCTGGTCGGGCAGATGGGTGTGCAAATTGATCACCTTTGGGATACTACCAAACTTGGTCAGAGCTTGTTTGTGGAATTTATAGAGGTTGCTTTATCTCCAGTTTGCTCATGTTCCTAGACATGGATAGTTACAGAGTCTACAAAAAAGACTTATGGTACTTTGCCTCTTTATTGCCTAAATATGGGGAATTTTCATACATAAGAGCTTTTCAACTTAAGTCCTTAGCCTGTGACTCCATGTAGCATGATGACTGACATATTTCTTGCTAAGAAGACCAAATGTGAGTCATTTCAAGTACCCAATTTTGTCACTACAAAATTGAGAGACTAAATCATAAGATTGCCCAAATCATTGGTTTCTGAAATACCAAATTTCATTTTTTTGCATGAGTGTTAACTTGTTCTTGATATCTTTATATTAAATGAGTTTCTTATATACAACTAATAGCTCATAATTGCCTTTTAACTCCAGCATAGCAACCTCTGCCCTTTAATAGAAGTTTTTACAAGACTTATTTTTAATACCATTATTTATGTCATTGTGTTTAACTCTCCTTGATGTTTTCTATTTCTCCAATTTTTTCCTGGATTTGTTTTAGGATTTCCTAGTAAATCCACTATTGACTTATTAGCTACAGATTTTTTTTTTCTGTCGTTGCTCTGGGGTTTACAATAGATCCCTCCCTTCAACCTTCCACAGGCAACCATTAAAGAATACTGGACCACATCACATATAATAACCCTACAACCCCTTTCCCTCATCCTCTTGCCCTTAATGCAGCTGGCATATCTTCTACCTTTGTTATAACCTTCACAACATCAGGTCATAAATTTTGTTTTAGAAATGGTCTAAAAGAAATTAAAGATGAAAAGATGTTCACATTTACCTACATATTTCCCATTTCCAGTGCTCAGTATTTATTTGTGAGTTTCTCTCTGGCATCGTTTTTCTTACCTGTGAAGAATTTTAGCTTTTCTTATAATGTCTGTTGGTGATAAATTCTGCTCTGCTCACCAGATGATAGTGGTTTTTTTAATTTTTAATTTACTTGACAAAGATTTTTTTGGGGCATAAAATTCTATGTTGAGTCTTCTTTCTTCTTTAAAACTGTAAGGATCTGTAATTATTCCATTGTCTTCTGGTCTGCATAATTTCTTATAAAAAGTCTTCAATATTATTATTATTGGGTTCAGGAGGTTGAACTCGGGGACACTCAACTACTGAGCCACATCCCCAGCCCAATTCTGAGTTTTATTTAGAGTCAGGGTCTCACTGAGTTGCTTAGCACTCAGTTGCTTTTGCTGAAGCTGGCTTTAAACTCACGATCCTCCTCTCTTGGCCTCCTGGGATTACAGGCATGTGCCATGACACCTGGCTCATCATTTCATTTTTATCTAACATGTATTTATTCTTTGCTGTAAAATTTTTTGTTTGCTAGTTTTCAAAAATTCAATTTTGGGGTCTCGATGTGATTCTAAGATCTGTGAGTTTACACTTCTCATTTGGAAAATGATCAGCAAATAATTTTTTCATCATGTTTGAGATATAATTGCCCACTTAATAGTATTTCACAGGTAAAAAGATCTTATTCTTTAAAATTTTCTTTTGTATCACTTAAAAATTTAAATTACATATAAGGTGTAGAGCTTAATGTTTTGATTCACCCATAGTGAACTCATTACTACAATCAAACAAATTAACATCCACCTCTGTACAGGGTTACCATTTTTGTTTTTGTGGTGGGTACACCTTGAAGTCTGAGTAAATTTCAAGCATAAAATCAGTAATATTGGTGTCCCTAAACTATGTTAAGGTCCTAGAACCAATTCATCCTGCATAACTGGAACTCTGTGTCCTTGATGTACATCTTCCCTTCCCCTCCACCCTGGTAGCCGCCATTCTACTCCCTGCTTCTGTGAATGACTAAAATTCCATATATAAGTGAGAGTATGCATTATTTTTCTACATCTGGCCTATTTTATGCAGCATAACGTCTTCTAGCTTCATCCATGTTTTGTAAATGGCATGATTCTTTCGTTTTTAAAGGCTTTCATTATAATATATGTATAATTATGTAATATATATTATATATTAATATATTGTATATATAATAATTAATGTTATATATTAATATATATATTAATATATATGTAACTTCTTTACTCACTCATCTGCTAATTGAGATGAGTGGGTAAAGAAGTTACCTGCTAATTTTTTTTTCCATTCAGTGAACTTCTTGAGGGATTGTAGCTCAGTGGTAGGACACTTGCCTAGTAAATGAGGCCCTGGATTCCAAAAATGGGGGGAGGAGGGACAGTTTCTCCATTTTTTTTTTCTTTGGGAAAATAAAATGAAAAGTCTCTACCACACAAATAGAAGGTGTATGTGTGTCTAATTTCTTTTGTGGTTGGACATCTCTAAGCTGAATCTGGTTTTTCCCTACTTTTTGCCTCTAATGCCTTCTTTTCTCCTAACCTCTGTGGTCCAGGCCCACCCAGGTTCTGGGGCAGCTGCAGTGAGGGAGAGGTGCAATAGGGCAGTGGTTTCCAGGCAGCTTCCCACTCGGCTCAGAGACCAGGTGAGGACCACCCAGAAGGGACTATGCAGGGGTTGGAGGCCATTCAGAGCACATACCTGTTTTTGTGGGGATGCATAATTTGTTAAACAGTCACCAATCCTGAGAGGAGGCTGGTCAGAGGCTGAGCACTTGCTCTCAGAAGTTTCAAGCTCTTTCCACGCTGCCCCACCAAACTCAGTCTTGGGAATGGGAGGAAAAGATAGTGAAAGAGATTCAAGCACTGAGGGCTAAGCCTCCTTCCATTTTTATTGCTGATCAGTTAGAAGTTTGCTTTCACCCCATCTTGGGGATGAACTCTGAGAAGGCCCTGAGACAAGGGTTGGGGCTATCCCAACCCCTTACTGATGGCCATATCTTATCTATTACAAATAATGTGACAAATGATACATCTTTGAGATGCTGATTTCATTTCCTTTGAATAATATATATATACACACACAGAAGTAGATTTGCCTGATCATAAGGTAGCCCTGTTTTTGTTTTTTTGGAGGGAACTTCATACTATTTTCCATAATGGCTGCATTGGTTCTGGGGATTGAACCAGGGGCACTTTACTGCGGAGATGAATCCCCAGCCTTTTTACTTTTTTATTTTTGAGACAGACTCTATGCTCCTTGGGCTCCACTAAGTTGCTGAGACCAGCCCCAAATTTGTAATCCTCCTGTCTCAGCCTCCCCTGTTGCTGGATTATAGGTGTGCAACACCACACCTGCTAGGGAGTCTGCTTTTATTGACTAATTATTCTCTTGTGGGTCAACTTTTTCTGGTCTCTTGGCATATGCAATGATTGTTTCGTGGCATTGTATCATAGGTATTGTCAATTTTACTTTGAGTGCTTGAATGCTTGGATTTTGGTTTTCTTTTCTTTTGCTTTTCTTTGCACACTAGGATTGAACTTTTTATTTTGAGACAGGGTCTCTAAGTTGAGGAGGCTGGCCTGGAACTGCAATCCTTCTGCTTCAGCCTCCCCAGTTGCTGGGATTACAGGTGTGTGTAAGCTTTGGTTTTTCTTTTTAAAACATGTTAGGTTTTGTTCTGATGTTCAGCTGATTTATTTGTGGTTCATCTTGATTCATTCAAGACTTGTATTTAAACTTTAATAGGGCAAGCTTAGAATAGTCTTTTATTTCGTGTGTGTGTGTGTGTGTACACATATGTCGTAGTGGGTATTGAACCCAGGGGTGCTTTACCACTGAATTATATTCTCAGTCCTTTTTATGTATATATTGTGACAAGGTCTCGTAGGTTTCCTAGGCTGGCCTTGAATCCTCCTCCCTCAGCCTCCTGAGTTACTGGAATTCAGATATGTGCCACTGCACCCAGACAGAATAGTCTTTTAAAATAGAGAGATTTAGTTCAATCACTAAGGCATTGCCCCTTTGGTGCCTCTATTGAATGCTCAAAGTGGCTCTTTTCTAGCTGGTCATCTCTTGAACATTTTTTAAAAAGCTCTGAGAACTGTTAAAAGCTCATCATTTACTGTTTTTTTTTTTCTCCTGTGCTCAGTCCTGTGAAGTTTCATCCTGTGCATTCACAACTTGGCATTCAGTGGAGAGTCCTGTTCAGACCTCTGTAGCTTTTTTCCCACATGGTTTTCTATTCTCATAGGATTTTGGACCATTTATATACATTCCTAGTTTTCTGTCATGCAAGTTTATATGAGCCATTCTCTTTATTATAATTTTTGTCGGTCCTTCAAGTCTACAGCATGTACAGTTCCCTCTTGTTCTATGACACTGACTTGGAAATGCCTCAAGTCTAGTGTCCCTTTCCCCCCACAGCTACTCTGTGGAAGTTTTGTGCAGATGAATTACACAACGAGGCGGATGGGTGTTGGCCTTAGATATTTCATTGGCGACACGTCATCTGAATTCCTGCTGTGATTCTCTGGGTGCATCTCCCGTTTCCTCTTTCATCTTTCCTGCCATTATCTGCTGCTGTGCTTTCAAATAGTCTCAGTTCTCCTCCAATGTCCATCTTTTCCAACTCTTCTTGACTCCTGATTCAGAAAGATGTTAGTCATTAAGAAATCCCTTGCTGGGTGCAGTAGCTCATGCCTGTAATCCCAGCAACTCTGGAGGCTGAGGCAGGAGGATGGAGGCCACTCTCAGGAACTTAGGGAGACCTTGTCTTAACATAAAAAAATAAAAAGGGCTGGGATGTGGCTCATTGGTTAAGCACTCCTGGGTTAAAAAAAAATGCCTCCCCTTAAAAACAAACAACAAAAGAAACCCTGTTTCCTTCCATCCTTCATATTAATCCTTACCTTCCATTCTTCCTTCCTAAATTTATGTTGAATGATGATATATGCATCTGTAAAAAGATTAATTTCCTTCTGCCACGGATCCTAGTTTTAAACTAATAACAGACCTTCATCTAATGAAGAATGTTAAATGTTTACTCTAATTCAACAAATCGGGACCTGTCAGTTCCCTTCACACCTTGAAGTTCTGGTTAACCCTCACAGTTCCACTTAATGAGAGAGTGGTTTTAGCTTCCTTGGTTTCTCACTCCCACATCCTCTTGGCCCCTGGTACCTTGGCATTCCATCCCTTGGCCTCATCTTGCATATTTTAACTTTTACAATGGATTCTAGGCCAGCATCTGATACCTTATATACAAATCAACACACTGTCCTTGGAAGGTCTTTTTATTTTCTTTTCTACCAAGTCTTTTTTTTTTCTTAAATGTTTTTAGTTATACATGGGCACAATATATTTATTTTTTTGTGTGTTTATTATGTGGTGCTGAGGATCGAATCTGGGTCTCAAACATGTAAGGCGAGTGCTCTACCACTGAGCCACAACCCCAGCCCAACTACCAAGTCTTTAACAGGTGAAATTCATTGTTTCCAGGAATCCAAGAAATCTCTTACTGGAAATGTTAATAGAGGTGTGTTTTTTTTTTTTTTGTGTGTGTGTGTGTGTGTGTGTGAGAGAGAGAGAGAGAGAGAGAGAGAATATAGGCAGGGTCATGCACTTCTCAAATCTCTCATCTATTAGGTCTGTCATTTGGCATCATCCCTATAGGGAATGCAGCAAAACTTTTCTTCCAGCTTCCTCTGACAGCATGCTGGGATATTCTTGGTAAATAATTAGTGTGGATAATTAGCATGCTGAGAAAAAAAATGCTCAGAGACTTTTCTTGCAGACATAGTCATTGATGGTAGAAATAACATAATAACCGCAGCAGCTCTAGAGGGAGATGAAGTCAAGGAAACCAAACCTATAAGTGAGGGTTCAACTTTCTCTCCTGTGACAGGTGTAACTTCTGGAACAGAGGTGAGTGGAACTGTATTTCAGACATAGAAACTGGGGAAAAAAAAAAAAAACGGGTAAATGTATTCAGAGGTGAGAATCGACAGTGTGTGGACGACAGTGCTTTTTCATGAGAATGAGCCATGGTAGGGCCCTTCCTTGGGGCTTTGGGAGGACTCCAATTGCTGTGTGTCTTCTTACCAACTTTCCTGCAGTCTCAGTTCTTTCCCTGAATTAGTTCTGCCCAAATTGTCACAGTTGCCCTTTGATTTGCTTAAGGTCAAGATTGATTCAAGGTAAAATAAGGAAATCATACGTCTGGTGCACAGAATATCTTCAGTGAATGGTAATGGCTTTGTTTCCACAGGACCTCCTCTGGGTGACACTGAACGTGGGTGATCACATGAAAACGATTTGTGTGCACTGCATGAGGATATCAAGGCTTTGTTTGAAACTCTCACAATTGGTGCACCAGGAAATGCCATTGTAGGTGCTGATCTCCAAATCAAAAAATGCCCCTCAGAGTGAATGCCAGACCTAATATGGAAGGCAGTTTCCCTCAGGGATACACTCATGGCTGGGCCCTTCTGTGCAATGGCAGACTTGGGTCTGAGAGGTGGAGGCTGAGATGTGATTCTGGTCTAATAATCAGACACCTCATGTGGACCCTACCTTGGACACTGTTCCAGAGGGCCACAAAAAACCCTGAAAATCAACGACAGATCAGGACTGTGGCTAACACATGGTCATGCTGATAAGGATTTGATGAGTTAATGAAATCTCATTGAACATCAGGGTACACGGACCTTTGTGTGGAGGTGACTCTCATATAGGGCTCATCGGTCCCTTTGGCATTCTTGGCTACTGCACAGCTATTGCTGCTGCTATCTCTGGGTGGGTATCTGGTTCCTGCTCTTCCCTGATCTGTGTGTGTGTGTTTCCCCCCTGAAATGTGTAAGATTTGATTTGGCAGTTCAACTTTAGACTTTGTAAATCATTCACCAGTTTTCTATTTCTTCATACTTGAACAGTTTTTTTTTCATATTTTGAATTTCCTATTTTTTCAAGACACTTCATTCTGTACCACTGTTATGTTTGGCCATTTGTCTCACCTACTTTCATTGCTGTATAGTTTTAGAAAATTAGGTGCATTCATCCACTTCATTATTTTAAACAGCAACTTAGTCTGAACATATCAGAATGCAAATATTTTTTTTTCTTTTGGCATGGTATTGGGCTTGAACTTGGGGCCTCACATGTGTTAGGCAAACATTCTACCACTGAACTGTATTATCAGAACAGTAAGTCTTTATAAATATATATTTTAAAGGGCTGGGTTTCTGCATGTTTGAAAATAAGTGGGAAAATGACATGGGTTTTCTTGTGTAACATAGGTAAAATTTGATGCATTATCCATTTCCCAACAAATTCTCATGTGATGTTGATATTGAGATCAATTTACAGATTACCTTGAGGAAACTTCAAATCTTGATACCATATTATGCCCTTTCATCAAAGAATGTGAAAATTTATTCCATTTGCTATTTCATCACTATGTGATACTTGCTTTTATTTTTCTAGCATATTACTGATCTAGTTTACTCCTAAGATTTTTGAAGTGTTTACAATATATTATGTATTCTTGTTTTTGTCATTTGTGTGAGAGTTGGAAAAATTACTGTCTTAGTACTTGAAGAATATTAAGATATTATAAAACTGTTACACTCAAAAGCATCTAACTTTCAAAGAGGGATAACTTTTTTCCCCGTTTTTTTTGTTTTTTTTCCCGTGGTGCTGAGGATTGAACCCAGGGCTTTGTGCATACTAGGCAAGCACTCTACCAACTGAGCTATTTCCCCAGCACCCCCTGCTTATTTTTATTTTTGTTGCTGTTGTTGACCAAGTCAGAAAAACAATGAAGTAAAGATATGAGTTGTTTTTGAGACGGGGTTTTGCTAAGTTACTGAGGCTGGCCTCAAACTTATGATCCTCCTGCCTCAGCCTCCAAAATCACTGTGATCACAGGTATGTGTTGTGATATCTGTCCTTGATATAAAGTTTTAAATAACAGTTCTTAAGCTTAGTTCACTAAGCATTTTAACCTATCAAGTAGGAAATCTGCCTTCCACATGAAGAAATATTTTCATTATAGAAAAACATTTGGAATGCCTTTTTTTGGTATTTATTTTTATTATAAAATCACTAACACATCTTAATTTTTCACATTGGGATTTACTGTATATTCATATACACATAAGTTGTGCATAGATGGTGTCCATCCATCCTTCTTTCTCTTCCCAAGCCCTCTTCCCAGTCCTGAATATTCCCTCTTCTACCCTCACACCCTTTTAAGTTTCTACTGATGAGAAAACATTGATATTTCTTTGTGTCTGACTTCACTTAAAAAGCCCTCCAGCTCCTTCATTTCCTGTAAATGGCAGGGTTTTGTACTTTATGGACAAATAATTCTCCATTATGTGTGTATACTTTATTCATTCATCTGTTGCCTGGCACCTCTGCTGATTCCACATCTTTGCTGTTGTGCCATAATAAACATGGGTATGAGGGTATCTCTTTTGTATACTACTTCGTGGCCTTCACGTGTGCACCAAGGAGTTGGACAGCTGGATCATATTGTCATATGATCTATTTTTAGTTTTTTTGATAAACTTCTATAGTTTTCCATAGAGGTTTTACTAATTACATTCTCTCCCCACTTCTCTCTCTTTTGTACAGGGATTGAACTTGGGCATGTTACCACTGAGCCACATCCTCAGCCCTATTTTGTATTTTAGAAATGGGGTCTGTGAGTTGCTTAGTGTCTCGCTTTTGCTGAGGCTGGCTTTGAACTCTCAATCCTCCTGCCTCAGCCTCCCAAGCTGCTGGGATTCCGTGCCTTGCCGAATTTACAGTTTAACTAGTGGTCTGTAAGTGTCCCTTTTTCTCCACACACTTGCCAGCATTTGTTCCTTTGGTTTCTGATGATGGACATTCTAACTAAAGTGAGATGGAGTCTTGTTGTAGTTTTCATTTGCATTGAGAATGATTTTTGACATGGAAATAACCACTCCATTTGTTCATTCATTTCTTCAAAGAACAGATACTTATTGACTTCTAG
This sequence comes from Marmota marmota marmota, assembly GCF_001458135.2. NCBI lineage: Eukaryota > Metazoa > Chordata > Mammalia > Rodentia > Sciuridae > Marmota > Marmota marmota. Next base: position 8,031,695 of record NW_026000205.1, read on the forward strand.
TAATATATTCTAGACTCTAGATGTGAACTGAAAACAAGTTATAAGAGCTATGAACACAGGGATCTTGTGTATTTTTAAATTGACTTTGTGTGAGATACATAGGGGAACCCAATGAGATGACTTCAGTTTTAAGTACCACAAGAGGTATAGGAGGTGATGAGGAGAGAAATACCTTCATGGATGACATTTTTACATGTGGCAGTCAAGTAAAGGAGGCTTTAGTGAAAACTGTACTTAAAAAATTCATGTGTTTCTTCTGTTTGTCTCCAGGTTCCTGGATCTGAGTAGACGCATTACAGCTCAGTCACTGAGGGAATGTTTTCTGTGAACGTGGCCATGGGAATGGCCATCATCACTCAGACTGGAATAGGAATCATAGGGAATTCTTCCCTCCTCTGTCCTTATATTTATTCTCTTTTTAGGAAGCACAGGATGAGACCATTAGAGCAAATGATCCACCATCTTGCCTTAGCCAATATGTTGTGGATTATCTGTGGAGGAATCCCTCAGGCCATGGCAGACTTCGGGCTGCGGTATTTCCTGGATGATATTGGATGTAAATTTGTCTTTTATTTTTACAGGGTGGCCTGGGGAAATTCTCTTAGCACCATCTGTCTTTTAGGTGGCTTCCAGGCCTTAAGTATCAACCCCACAAACCCCAGATGGGTAGAACTCAAATTCAAAGCCCTAAAGCATATTAATTCTACCTGTCTCTTGAGCTGGATGTTTCATTTGATAGTAAATATTATTGTTCCCATGAAAGTGACTGGCCAAACCCATAGCAGAAATATCACTGTGCCTTCAAATCTTAGATATTGCTCTCGTCTTTTTATTAACACAATTGCAGAATCGGTATTTTCATTTATTTTCTCCTCTGTGGATATTATTTGTTTGGGATTCATGATCTGGGCCAGTGGAACCATGTTATTTTTCCTTCACAGGCACAAACTGCAAGTCCAGTACATTCGTAGCACTGGACAATCTCCCCAAATATCCCCAGAGACCAGGGCCATAAAATCCATCCTGACACTTGTGAGCACTTTTGTCTTATTTTATTCCCTCTGCTGCTTTTGAAATTTATGCTTTTTATGTCAACAATCCACAGTCGTGGCTGGCAAACACCACTGTGATTGTAGCATCTAGCTTTCCATCCTTCAGTCCCTTTTTGCTCTTAAGAAATTACACTCACATCTTCAAGCTCTGCTCCTCCTGCTGAGGAAGTGTCTGGACTTCATCAAGTACTGATGGCAGCATCAATATTCCCTCATCCGTTCACCCTTGCTGTATCATGCTGTTTTGTGTGCAGTGGTGAACAGGGACGGTGTCTGCCACAATGAAGTCTGGAAAATCCAGACGTGAAAGAAGGGGCGATGGGAATAATGATTGAGGACAAAGGAGGCTGGACACCTGAAAAAAATTCAGGAAGTGGGTTTATTTAAGCTGCAGTGGTCCAGAGGGTCTAATGCCTACAAATCTCTGGACCCTGAGTCTGGAAATTCTTTTAGATTTATATTCAATGGGATGGTTACATGAGAGAAGGAGGCCAGACAGAGGTTTTCTTGGTAAAATCTTGTATCTTTTTGCACAACAAGCTTGACGGCAGACTCTATCACACCTTTTGTATGCAAACTGTTGTTTACAAGGAAGAAGCAACTTCAAACTGTTTGCACCCAGCTCTGTCATTTTGTGCTGACTTCACAGATCAGCACAGTCTTTACTCCGTGGTGGAGTCGTGCATCTGGTGGACCCGCTTTTCTGATGGAAAATGAGCCACTGGCCAAAGGAGGAATCTGTGCTTGTAAATGCTCCACTGAGAGGTGACTTAATTATTGACAGAGCATGTCAGTTTGGGCACTTAGGAAACGGGCTGTGAGAATTTGAAATTTGTTTTTATTGGGTGATGTTTTTATTTGGGGAAGAATGGAGGGTCTGAGGGCCTGGGGGTCAGCATTCAATTCAGTGCTTATCTTTTTCCCTTTAGGGTCCCGTTGTGCTGTCACTGGGAAGGGATTTATATGAGAAAGGATTAATGCTTTGGCAGAGACTGTCACTTTAGGCTTGATGGCTATCTCCTCCCCAGGGATTCTTTGTCACTTGTAAGGGGTGTACTGGTGAAGGATCAATGTTATCAGTGTTTGGCCTTCTTCCTCACTCCCTCTTCCCAGACCACACTATTTTGGGGTTTGCCATTTTCCATCTCTTTCACAAACCACAATACTCTCAACAGAATGCCAGTGGGCTTTCTGCATATTTTTTGTAAAGAAAAAAAAATTTCTGATGTGAAACTTAATTGTGGCAAGGGTCTTTGGGGTGGGGGTACCTGGTCTGCTTCAAATGTCTATACTTGCACAGGTGGTTGAACTAAGGATCTCATTTTGTTAAATGTTCAGGAAGCTGTTGATTTAGACTAAGCTCTAACACTAGGCCCAACAGACCAAACCAAAACAGAATTACTCGCACTGAAGTGCCACATCATGAAGCCAAAGAGAAGTTGTTTATCTGACCCTTCAAGAAATTGGGAGAGTGAGAGATAATAGCAAAATTCCCAGACACTCACTTTAGTAGGCATGATAAGACTTGTAGTCTGACCTTTAGAAGAAAAGCAACTGAAAGAACCAATCCCCTTTTTGTTCTGTCTCGGCTTTCCTCTATGCTCTGTTGTTTATAAAGCCAACCCCTGAGCTGAGCAGGGGAGTTCAGTGTATCAGAACACTCATTCTACTTTATGGAATGAGGTGTTGAGTCTAGAACCACAAATAAATGCCAAATAAGACCTTTAAACTACATTTGTTGTAATTTTCTTTGTATCGGCAGTGTAGGGAGCTTCCTGGATATCATGGAGGAGTAGCCAGTCATAGTGGGCACCTAATGCAAACTGTTTGAGGAGGATGTGCACAAAAGCCCACAGAACATACCAAGGACCAAAAGAAATCCTATGAGCCTCGTCTGTCAAGAGAATTTAGCATGAGTTGAGGTTGTAGAATACAATGATAATTTGTCAGGTCTGAACAGATCGGGCTAGGAAATTGTGCCAGAAATCCCAACAGTAATTACAGGCAATAAAAGGATATATATATGTATATTTTTTAATCAAAGGGGGTACTAATAAAGTATCTGATTTGTCTAAAAATGACCATTGTTTATTGAGTTCACAGTGCAAGAGCAAAAGGATTAGGAGAATTTTTGGAATTAGGTGAGGGGGGACAATGGCTGTGATGCAGATGATAAAGATCATGAAGATGACACTATTAGGAAGAGGTATGCACTGACCTCGGCAATGGCCTCATGAAGCGGAGCTTGAAGTCTGGATTGGAGGGTGACTCGTCTCACTTGAGCACTGGATGGATGACAGTGGCAGCTCTTGATACTGAGAAACTGGGGAGGCTGTACTTTGTAGAGACGATGCGCACACATCTCAGCTCACAGTTCATCTCTAGGGCACCTGAATTACACTTGGTGTGTGTCACATACATGCACAGGTAGAGCTGGGGGGAGGGTTTGTTTTGGGAACACGCCTTTGACTCTCAACCAGATAGATCAGTAACAGGAGCTTAGGGCTGAACTGAAAGGGAAATTTGAGAGTGAAGAGACCTGGGACCTAGTCACTAGTTAGCGTTCCTACCTGCTCTAATTAAATGAAGCTGTGTTTCAGATGGTGACAAATGTCCTGTTGACAAACAATGGGGTGCAACGAAGGAGCACCCTGGGTGCGTTGGTTTCAAATACTCTGTGCAGGAAATCTCTTCCTGAGGCTGATATTTGAGCAGAGTGTAGAATGACATGACGGAATTCAGTAATGCACATAGCCCTTGGCTAGAACACAGAGGGCAGAGGGACTACGCAGAGAATTGACTGAATAAAGCCTTTTTTATTTTTTTATTTAATTTTTATGGTGCATGTCATATAGCAAGGTGACCAGTATAGCTGCAGGTGTAAGGAAGTACCAGGATTTAAAAGTGGCAGCTTGTATAAAATGTTGTAGATAGCATGATTATTTTGGCCTTTTCCCTAAAACAGATAGGGAGCCATTAGCAGATTTTGAGCAGAAGGACGACATGATAGGACTTATTTTTTGAAAGGATAGCTGGTGCTTTTATACTGTGTAACTTGGCTGAACTGGAAGTATGTTTCCAGAAGTCTTTCCTGAATGGTTTTAGGCCACAGAGACATTGGTATTATATTTAGCAGTTGGAAGTGAAGCAGCAGCCATATGCTCTGAAGGTCAGAGTGGACCCCTGGTGTGGCTGTAACTCTTGGCCTGGGGTTGCCTATCTGCTGACTCATGCTGTTGGCATGATGTCCCAGTTGTGTCTGCATCACTATGGCTCCTACCAGAGCTTATTTAGCTTCTTGTACTGCTAGAGCAGGCTTATGTGCCATCCACAGCAGGCCGTTGGCTTCTGCAGGTCACCCCTGTGACAGAAGTCGGAGGTGGACACGGGGTCCAGTTCATATTTATTTTCTCCAATTTCATGTCCAGTTTTTCAACCTGACTGACAGGCTGGCAGTTCATGGTGACCTCAGGCCATTGGAGACAAAGGCAGCAGCATCCCATAGACTTCTTCATCAGCTCCCATAATTGCAGAAGTTCTGTTCCTTAGAATAAACCACACATTCCATCCATCACCTTCCTAGTGGTTCTATTGCTGATTGAATCCTGACATAAACGATCTTTACCATCAGATTCTTGGCTCAGTAGAACAAAGAATGAGAGACTTTTCAGAAGGCAAATCACAATGGTTCAGAAGAGGTGTGCTAGTGGCTTGGATTGGTGTCCTAACTGTGAAAGTAGTGAACACTGTTTAAATTCTCAATATATTATTTTGTACATCTGCCTTTTTTCTGAGATTCAAACTATCAAATCTTTTCTCTATCTTCTAGTGCAGATGAGATTTATAACAGCTCTAGGATCTTATTTATTTATGTTTTCCTCCACATTTTATTGCAGTATAACATGAATTTTTAAAAAATGGTCCAAAGCATAAGTGTATAGATCATTACATTTTCATGACACTCTTATTAAAGCAAGATTAAGAAATAGAATAATGCCAAGATCTCAGGATCTATTTTAATTCTATAATGAAGTCACCAATACCAAAGGTTATTACTATCCTGACCTCTACTGTCTGGCTTAGTTGGACTGTTCTGATCATGATATATAGTTTTTGTTGTCAAATATTTATTTGCTAATATTTTATTAGGATTTTTTTTTTTTTTGCACCAATGTTCATCAGGGATATTGGTCTATAGTTTTCTTTCTTTGAAGTATCCTCTGGTTTTAGTATCGGGATGATACTGGCTTCTTAAAATGAATTTGGAAGTGTTCTACACTATTCTATTTCATGGAGTAATTTAAGGAGTATTATTGGCATTAATTCTTCTTTTAAAGTCAGGTCGAATTCAGCTGAGAATCCAACTGGTCCTGGGCTTTTCTTTGTTGGAAAATTGTGTTTTTTGGGGAGTGGTGGTGGTGGGGTTTTGTGTGTGTGTGTGTGTGTGTGTGTGCGCGCGCGTGCGCATGCGCGTGTGTGTAAAACATGAGGCTATGATGCAATGGAGGGTATGATGCAATGAATTTTTTTTTTTTTTGAGTCAGAACCTCATTAAATTGCTGAGGCTGGTCTTGAACTTGCAATCAGCCTCCTGAGTTGCTGGAATTGCAGATTGTGCTACTGTACATGGCTTGGAAGGCTTTTTATTACTGCTTCAATTTCATTGCTGGTTATTGATCTGTTTAGGTTCTCTATATCCACTTGCCCCAATTTGGGTAGGTCACATGTCTATAAATTTATCCATTTCTTCTAGATATTCTAATGTTTTACTATGTAAGTTTTCAAAGTAATTCCTGATGATTTATTGGATTTCAGAGATATCTGTGGTAATACTTCCCTTTTCATCTCTTCTCTCTTGGTTCATTGGCTAACAGTTTATTAATCTCATTCATCTTTTCAAAGAACCAATTATTTGTTATCTTTATCCTTTGTATTTTTATTCTACATTTTATTAATTTTGACTGATATTTCCTTTTACTGTTTTTGTTTTTTTTAATTTATTATGTGGTGCTGAGGATTGTACCCAGTGCCTCACACATGCTAGGCAAGCACTCTGCCACTGAGCTACAACCCAAGGCCCCTTTAACTGGTTTTGAAATTGGTTTGTTCTTGCTTTTCTAAGATCCTAAGATATATTATTAGGCAATTTATTTGGCATTTTCCAGATTTTCTTAAAATATAGGAACTCATAGCTATAAACTTTTTTCTCAGAACTGCCTTTACTCTGTCCCAGAGATCTGGTATATTATATTTATATTCTTGTTTGACTCTAAGAATTTAAAAATTTATCTGGATTTCTTCTAAAACCATTCATCATTCAAAAGTATGTTATTCAATCTCTTTGTTTATATAGTCTTCTGTATATTTTCTTGCTACTGATTTCTAATTTTATTCAAGTAGGATCTGATAAGATGCAAGGAAGTATATAAACTTTTTTCTATTTGCTAAGACTTGCTTTGCAGGTTAAAACATGGCCTATTGTGGAGAAATTTCCATGAATAGTTGAGAAGAAAGTATATTCAGCTCTTGTTCGATGAATTAGTCTATAGATGTCTGTTAAGTCCATTTGATTTATAGTATTTTTTAGGTATAAAGTGTCTTTGCTGATCTCATGTCTATTGCTGAAAAACATGTATTGAAATCACAAAGTACCATCATATCAGGATCCGAGACTTTATATCAAGTAGCATTTATTTTATATAATTAAGTTTACCAACATTGGGCATAAATATCTACTATCACTTTATCTTCTTGTTGTATTTTTCCCTATACCACTGTGTGATGATTCTGTAAATTCTGATTAATTTTGACCTGGATGTTGAATATGAGAGTAGGTGCTTTCCTTGCTTTCAGGTTCCATTTACATCAAATATCATTTTGCATCCTTTTGCTTTTGGCCTGAACATGTCTTTGCCTATGAGGTGTCTCTTGAAGGGAACAGAGTTGGGTCTTGTTTTTTAATCCTGTCTGCCTGCCTATTGTCTTTTAATTGGAGAATTGAGGTCATTTATATTCAGTGTTATAGAGACGTGTTTATTATTTCCTGATATTTTTGATTTCTAATTCTCATTGTTCACTGCTCATCTAAGAGATTTATTCTTTCCAACCTCTTTTTACCCCACGTTTTTTAAAATGTAAGATTTCTTTAAGTTTCATCTGCTATTCTCCCTTAGTAGTCATGAGTTATTTTTGTTTATACTTATCTTGGAAGGTTTTTATTTCTCCTTGGATTCTGAAGAATAGTTTTGCTAGATAGAGCAATCTTGGCTGGCAGTTATTTTAAGGTCTTGATGTAACATTGTTCCAAGTCTTCTGGAATTTAGGATTTCTGTTGAGAAATCCAATGTTTCTCTGATTGGCTTATCTCTAAATGTGACCTTTCTCTCTCTTGAGACTTTTAAAATTGTATCCTTATTCTGAAAATTTGTCATTTTAATTATAGTGTGTTGTGGACAGGTTCTTTTCTGGTCTTATCTGTTTGGGGTTCTAAATGCCCCCAGTATCTGGATGTCCATCTCATTCTTAAAATTCAGAATATTTTAACAGTATTATTTCACTGACTAGGCTATCAATGCAATTAGCCCATATCTCTGCTTCTTCCTCTGTACTTATGCACCTTGTTAAGTCTTTTAATGTCTCAGAGTTCTTGGATATTTTGATCAGTTTCTTATTTTGTCTTTACTACTGTCAGAATATTCCAGAGTATCTGCCTTGTACTCAAGCTCTGAACTTCTTCCATTTGATCTGTTGGAGTCTCTCAGCTGAGTTTAACTTATTGTGCCTTGCCTTTGCAGAATTCTTTTTCAGAATCTCTTTACTGAAATGCATTTTCATAACCCATATTTCCCCCTTAATTCATTGTTTAGATATTTGTTTAATTTACTGATCATTTTAACAATTTTTGAATTATTTTTCTGGCATTTCATTCACTTCAATGTCTGACTTTATCAACTTTTTGGTGACTTGTCTTGTTTCCTTGTTTTGCTGGGATCCTATATTTGTACATCTGTTGTGATGGACTTTTTTTTTTTTTTGTGTGTGTGTGTGTGTGTCTTCTAGTGATCATTTATCTCTTTAAAATTACCTCCAGCCCAGTGATTATGCCAGTTGGATGTGTTGATACTAAAATAATCAAAGTGCTAATTTCAACTACCAGCACCACTTTGAGAGGAGAAAGTAACTGACAGTAACAGTGGTAATTTAAAAGCAAACTAAATATCAACATGTGCTATGAAAGTGGGTGTAAAATATAGAATATGCTAAAAAAATCGAGCACTAATGATGCTATACTTCATACTAAATTATACTGCAGGAAGAGGGAAAAGAAGAGAAAGGAAAGGGAGGCAGAAAAGGGGAGAAAGGGAATACATATGAGAAAGAAAGAAGTAGCAAGAAAACCCCAATTAATTGAAAGAATACATCAAACGAGTTGGAATCATAAAAAACCAATGAGGGAAGACACAACAAAATACAAAAAAACAGGGGCCAAGGTTGGGGTTCAGGGGTAGAGTGCTCACCTAGCATGTGTGAGGCCTTGGGTTCGATCCTCAGCACCACATAAAAATAAATAAAGGTACTGTGTCCAACTACAACTAAAATATTTTTAAAAATTTGGGGGGGGGCTGGGGATGTGGCTCAAGTGGTAGCGCGCTCGCCTGGCATGCGTGTGGCCTGGGTTCAATCCTCAGCACTACATACAAAGAAAGATGTTGTGTCCGCTGAAAACTAAAAAATAAATATTAAAAATTCTCTTTAAAAAAAAAATTGGGGGGCCAGGGTTGTGGTAGAGCACTTGCCTCACATGTGTGAGGTGCTGGGTTCAATTTTCAGCAACACATATAAATAAATGTCCATTACAACTAAAAAAAAAATACTTAAAAATTTTAAAAATTAAATACAAAAAAACAGCTAATGCAACAATAGTCAAGATTTGCTCCTTGCTGAGATTTAAAATGGAGACTTTTTTTCATACTCTAATATAAACAAATGTGGGCTCACCTTCATAGTTTTCAGTTCTTTGGGTAAAATAGCATACAGCAGAGGTATGGTGTAGCCTAGCATTTGGAGTGTCGGGTGGCAGCTGGTGGCTAGGGGCTGGCAGGGTGCAGTGTGGTGGCAAGAGGCTGGGGTGTAGGGCTGCAGCTGGGGTACGTGTGACAGCAGCTAATGGCCAGAGTGTGGGACTGTGGCTAGGCTATGGAGGGTTGGTGGTGTGGTCAATAATGGCCAGGAGTGGAGGTATATACTGTTCCATAGGCACCACTCTGCCTGACGGAGGCTCTTGATAGAGGCATAGTGCAGGTGCATGCATTCACTGCCCCCGAGGAGCTACACTCTTTGGAAGTGTTGTACACTTTGCTCTACCCTACCTCACTCCCACTGCAGACTCTGGTGTGTGTGTCAGGAGAAGGGGGCTCCGCGGCCTAAGCTCAGTCTATTTACACAGGTTACAGGGCCAGCCTGTTGAAAAGGCATTCCATATATTGGTGGGATGAAGCTTCAGAGATTTACTTGCTTCCTCACCTGTTAAGTTTAAAAATGATTTTTGCACAATGACTGCCCACCACAGTTCTCCACTAACAAATTGAAAAACACAATTCATGTTCGTTAGGTGGCTTTATCTCCTACTGCAACTAAACTCAGGACTGATTTTCAATTCTTCCACTGTTTCCAGACTTACCTGATGGTGCAAGTTGTTGAGAGCCACAGCCGAAGGGGCCCCAGCAAACTTCCAGCTGCCGGCTGATGATTGGCTCACAGCGGCCCCAGCAACATCTAGCTGATTGGCTCCTCTGCGGTGATGCTCATTGGGCTGTTTCCCTGCCCTTTCAGACCAGGGAGCTGCTCATTGGGGGATTTTGGCTCCGCCCACGTGACCCAGCCAATCAGCCTCAAGAGAAGGAGGATTGTGGGAGGTGGAGAGAAGCTTGTGGGGGAGAGAGAGGCTTGTGGAAAGCCGGTGGTGGCAGTTGAGGCTCTGAGGATTTTTCCTGAGAGGCTGTTTTGTTTGGCGTGTGTGGTTCTAAAAATAAAGTTAGTTTCTTTTGACAAGTGGCTCCTGATTGTGCCCAGCCAGACTGCGGCAGCAAGTACTGGTTCTGGGTTAACAAATAATTTCTGTTTTCTAGTCTAGTAGCTAGAATTTGAGTCTCTACAAGTCTCTGACCTTCAACATTGAATCTGTGCATTCCTTCCATCACTTATATCTGATCTGATAGCTATTTTCTCAGTCTTTTGATTCCAAACTCAACTTCCCATTACTTCTCCCATCAGCTGATTTTTTTTCATATTCATTCAAAATATTTTCCAATTGTTCATTTTTTTCTTTGGTTCACATGGTGTTCTTTGATTCACTTAGCAATGTTTTTGGAAATTCAAAAATATTTTTTAAATTAACCAAATTTCCGGAGTTAGTGATTTGTAATTGTGATCAGAGAATATACTTAGGTCTTCATTAAAATTTTTGACCTATAGACTACAGCATATTGTTTAAAGAATGTTACATGTTGGATATGTATTCTACTGTTAATAGAGGGTTTAATAACTGTTGGTAATTAATGTTTAAATCTTCTATATCCTTGCTGGATTTCCTTAAATTATTGAGAATAGGGAGTTGAAATCTCCAATCTTATTAACTATTTTTACCTCCAAATTTTTGTTTCATGCATGTGGTGTCTTGTTAGGGGCATATTTATCCATAATTGTTTTTATTTTACTGAGGGGATTACTCTTTTATCAATTAAATAATGTCCCTTTTTGTCTTTAGTGATTTTTTAAAAGCTATTTTATCTTATATTAGTATAACCACCCCTGCTGTCTTGTCACCACCATTTGGATGGTATATTTTTTCCATCCTTTCATTAATTTTCCATCCACTAATTTTCAGCCTCTTTTTGCTTATTTACAAGGCTAAATTTATTATGTCTGCATTTTGCTATTTGTTTTACATGTCTCATATCTTTATTTCCCTTTTCTTCCCTTATTGTTGTCTTTTGTGTCTAACTGGTATTTTATAATGTATCATTTATATTTTTGTGTGTGTGGTGTTAGGGATCAAACTTGGGGCCTCATACATGCCAGGCTAGTGCTCTATCACTGAGCTACATCCTTTAATTCTTCTTAACCTTGGGGTAAAATTACATTCTTAATGGTTACTCTAGGAATTAAATATATACATTAGCTTAAAAAATAAATCAATTTTTGGCTCCTGTAGAGCTCCCTTCCTCTGCCTCCTTCGTGCCATCACTAATACAAATGTGACATAATTCCATCTGGATATATTAAGGGTCCAATAATTTACAATTATTTTATGGTATTGTTTTTACCAGTTACGAATATGGCTATATTTATATTTATCTAAGTAACAACATTAACAAAACTTAATTTCCTCATGTAGATTCAAATTGCCACCTGTTAGTTCCTTCTTTCAGCCTAAATAATTTTTTTTTAAATAATTTTCCTTGTTAGGCAGTTCTGAGAGCAACAAATTAGTTCAGTCTTTATCTGATATTGTCCTTATTGGAGAGTTTGCTGGATGTGAAATTCCTGGTTAGCAGGTTTTTCTTTTTTGACAGTGCTTTTAGGTTTATTCCACTGCTTTTTGATCAGTTTTTTCTTTTTTCTTTTTTTGAGCGAGAGAGAATATTTTAATATTTATTTTTTAGTTTTCAGCGGACACAACATCTTTGTTTCTATGTGGTGCTGAGGATCGAACCTGGGCCGCACGCATGCCAGGCGAGCGCACTACTGCTTGAACCACATCCCCAGCCCTTGATCAGTTTCTTATAAGAAACTGACACTCTTATTGAGGATGCTATATGATGAGACATTTTTTCTCTTGCTGCTTTCCAGATATTCTTAGTTCAACTGTCAGAAGCCAAGGACAATCATGTGGCTGTCTATCACAGTTTGAGTAGGTGTTAGTATGAGTTTATCCTACTTAGGCCTTCTTGAGATTCTTGTAGATGTGTGTGCTTAGTCAGCTTTGGGAAGGTCTGACCATTGTCGTTTTTGGTGCTGAGGATTGGATGCAAGGCCTCCCTAAGCAGGTGCTTTACCACTGAGCCACACCTCCAGCTTATATTGTTTTTTCAAACTTTTTTTTCTGATCTTGTCCTTATATCATGTGCACGTTGGTATGGTTGATGTTTTACAAGTCCTTGAGGTTCTGTTCATTTTTTTATTCTTCCTATTTTTCAAAGTACATAATTTCTATCCATCTATTTTCAAATTTACAAATTCTTTTTCCAGCTCAAATCTGCTGTTGAGCCCTTTAGTGAGTTTTTCCATTTCAGATCTTACACTTCTCAGCTCCAATTCCCATTTGGTTCATTTTTAAGCAGTCTGTCTCTGCACTGACATTCTCTATTTGGTGAGATCATCATTATACTTTTAGTTCTTTATACATGTAGTTCTTTACATTTGTAACAGCTGCTTTCAGGTCTTTACTAAATTCAATACCTGAATGTTCTCACAGGAAGTTTCTTCTGCTTTTTTTTTTTCCACTGTGAATGAATTGTATGATGCTCCTTAACTTATAAGGGGGTTGCTTCCTAATAAACCCACTGGAAAATATCACAAGCTGAAAAAGGCATTTAATATACCTAAGCTATCAAACAACATAGTTTAGCAACACATTACAATACGGAGTACTGGTTGTTTACCATTGTGAATAAAGTGGCTAATGATTTGCTATGAGTCACTTCTGCTGCCCAACATCATATGAAAGTACTGTCCATTTTGCCTAGGAAATGGATTTAAACTCATATATTAAATAGAAATTATACTTTAAATTAAAAAAAATTATTTATGTTTAGGTGTAGATGGATACAACACAATGCCTTTATTTTTATGTGGTGCTAAGAATCGAACCCAGGTCCTGCTGGTGCTAGGCGAGCACTCTACTGCTGAGCCACAATCCCAGCCCCTGTATTTCAAATTTTATCACTTAACGTTATTGTAAATTGGAAAGACTAAGTTTGGGACCCTATTTCACAACTCTGTAATCTGTCCACACCTACAATACACACCCAGGAATTATTTTCATTTCTGTATTTTTGTCCTTCAGAGACTTTGCTGATCTTATTCTATACTATTTCTTATAGTGTATGACCACAGACATTTCTGCTATTATGTTATTTTTCATATTCCAGGAATTCTGATCTGACTTCCTAGAAGTCACCTCTATATCAGCATAAGTGGTCACCTCTTATGGTTCAGATATGAACTGTCTCAGGAAAAGTTCATGTATTTGAAACAAGGTAGCCTCTGCAGGAATGTTCGTAGTTGTAATGATTAGACTGAGAGCTGTGACCGCATCAGTAGATTAATCCATTTGATGGATTAATAATTTGAATGGATTACTGAGTGGTAACTACAGGGAGGTGGGGCATGGCTGGAGGAAGGAGGTGATTGGGGGAATGATTTGGGGGGATTATATTTTGTCCCTGGCTATTCATGTTTTTTTTTCTTTTTTTCCTTCCTGGCTTCTATGAGCTTTCTATCACTTCACCTTTCTGCTATGATGTGCTGCCTCCCCACAGTCCCAAAGCAATGCAGTTGGCCAACCATGGACTGAACCTTTGAAACTGTGAGCCCAAATAAGACTTTCTTCCTCTAAGTTGTTCTTGTCAGATATTTTGGTCATAGCAATAAAAAGCTAACACATCACCAGATAATTAGAAAATTTCTTCAAGTGTCTTGAGCCAGTAGGTCTCTCCACCCTTTGCTGAGGGCATCTATGTGTTGGGGCATACCTTCAAAGTTCATAATTTTCAAGTGTGCCATAGCAAAGAAACATGGTAATTGAATTTCTTGGTTTATATGAAAATTATCTATTTCTGTGTAACAAACTGCTCCAAAACTTAGTGTCTTAAAGCAATATTTATTTCACTCATGCATCTGCAATTTGGGCAGGCAGAGGAATGCTGTCTCTGTTCCACTTGGTACCAGTTGGGCTGGCTTGAAAGCTAAGGGTTAGAATCATTTAAAGGTTGTACATACTCATATACCTGGTGCCTGATGGGGCTGTTGTCTGGAATATAAATCAGGACTCTAATCAGAACCTGTTATCTGGACCTTTCCTAGGGCTCTGGCATCCCAAATATATCAGTCAGAAACTATATTGCCTATTATGAGTTAGTCTTGGAACTCATGTAGTGTCACTTCTGCCACAAACACAGGCCTGCCTGCCCAGATTCAAAGGCAAGAATATGGACCCTACCTCTTGACGGGAGAGTGCAATATCACACTGTAAGGTTAGCATGTAGAACAGGATCCACTGGTGTAGCCATCTTTGGAAAGTACAATCTGCTGCATCAAGTGAATCAACGAAGGACAATGTAGTGGTGTGACACTGTACGCCAACTAATGGATTACAACTGAAATACAAATATCACCTATTAAGTATTCTTGTCAAATTATTTAATCTGAAACAGAGTTTCTAATTCTAACTTCAATTCGTGAGAAGTAGTGGGGATAAATGAGCACATTAAAAACATTTTGAAAAAAACAATGAGAAAAAAAATTATAATATTCTACACAACAACTATCCTAAACTTTGAAAAAAGTCAATGTGATAACATTAGGGAAAAGGGCTACTCTTAAACTGTTCCACGATAGAAAAAAGAGACCGAATGTTAGAGATTATAGAATTATTAATCTCCTTAGTTGTGAAGCTATGTAGTAATTAAGTAGAAGGCAGCTTTTACTCTTGAAAGGTTGACATGTCATGACATCCATTTATATTCAAATATTACAACAAAGACGTGTAAATATCATATTGACACAAACCAAATTATATATTAATTACTAATGAACATGGTGAGGACACACCAGGGGTCACTATACTATCTTAATTTTTCTGAATGGACAGTAATCTTTTGGTGGCTTCTAATTTACCAATTAATGGGAAGAAATTATAAATTATAGCATATCTTGTTTTTGGGTCATGAAAAGGCATTATAGCTTTCCTGGTTCTTTAAAAGCTTTATTCTTGTCATCTTTACACTCATGAAATCTAGAGATTTCTTTTTCCTATTTTCAGAGATGAGCTCTGCCTTTGGAAATAGAAGTTCACTCTATTTTACTGGATTTTATCTGGTTATTCACATTTACTGAGTGAAAGGTAATGGGTGGTTTTTAAGTTCACCCATGTAGTATTCCTCTCAAGTGAATTTACTAACGGTACCATTAGTGATAAAAATAATATGGTAGGGACTGTGGCTATAGCTCAGTGCAGTGTGCTTGCCTAGCACTTGTGAGGCACTGGGTTCAATCCTCAGCACCACATAGAAATAAAGGTATTGTGTCCATCTACAATTAAATATAACAAAATAAGAACAGTAATATTAAGCACATGCTTTCTCAAGTACTCTTCTAAAAGTTTCCATTTTTATTTCATCCTCACAAAAATACTACTAGGTAGATACTATTACTACCATTTTAAAACTGAGGCACAGAAGGGAAGAGTCTTGCCAACTTCTGCACAGGCAGAAGTGAACTTATGACTTAGAACAATGATGTGCTGTGGCTGAAGTCCTTCCTACACTCATTTCATTAACAATCATCTTCTGTTCTAGTTCTAAAAGAAGTGTGGACCATGTGGACGAATTGTTTGCTTCTGGTTTACAATGAGTTAAGGGCCAGACAGTGGGAGCAAGCCTTTAGAAATTTATAGCAATCTGACAGATGATTTATGGCATTAAATTAGAAAAATGGAGCTTTTATAGTGTTCCTTTCCATTTCCTCCCCGTCCCCCTGTAAACCAATGTTCTTGCACTTTACAGAAGTACTGCTCAACATCAGCTTGTGAGGGGGAAAAAGTTCTCAATGGCTTGAGCTGCACTGCGCCATAATCAGTCTGCTAAACCTGAATCAAGACTGAGTGATGTTATGGTTTTGAAACTTTAAAAACCAACATGTAAAATAATTTGTAAATATGAAGCAAAAGTGATTCCTATATATTCCCTAATATGTAAAAATACATTACGAATCCTTGATGTAAATGGCATTTTCAAGAAGCCATTGTATCCTCTACATCATGCATAGTGTTTCCTCACTAGTATGACTTCTCTGGTGTAAAGTAAGCTGGTCACTACGAATAAAGGCCTTCCCACACTCTTCACACTTATAAGGCTTTTCACCAGTGTGAATTCTGTGATGTCGAGTAAGTTCTGAATTAACATTAAAGGCCTTCCCACACTCCTTACATTTATAAGGTTTCTCTCCAGTATGAACTGCGTAGTGTCGGGTAAGTTCTGCTTGAAGGCGAAAAGCGTTCCCACATTCCTTACACTCATAAGGTTTCTCACCAGTATGAAGTCTAAAGTGTTGAGTAAGATGGTATCGACGACTAAAGGTCTTCCCGCACTCCTTACATACATATGGAATCTCACCAGAGTGAATCCTTTGATGTAAGGTAAGTTGATAACTACAAATAAAAGCATTTCCACACTCACTACAGACGTAGGGTTTCTCACCAGTGTGGATTCTGTAATGTTGAGTAAGACGATAGTGACGACTAAAGGTCTTCCCACACTCCTTACATTCGTAAGGTTTTTCACCAGTATGAATTCTGTAATGTTGAGTAAGATGATTGCTACGAATAAAGGCTTTCCCACATTCTTTGCATTTATAAGGTTTTTCACCAGTATGAATTCTGTGATGTTGAGTAAGTTCTGTCTGAAAACGAAAGGACTTTCCACATTCTTTACATTCATAGGGTTTTTCACCAGTATGAATTTTATAATGTTGAATAAGATTGTAACGACGACTACAAATCTTCCCACATTCTTGACATTCATAGGTATTCTCATTAGTGTGATTTCGCTGGTGTGAAATAAGTTGACTGCTATGAATAAAAGCCTTCCCACATTCCTTACATTCATAAGGTTTCTTGCAAGTATGAATCCTGAGATGCCGGGTAAGCTCTGCTTGAAGACGAAAGGCTTTCCCACATTCCTTACACAGGAAGGGTTTTTCACCAGTATGTATTCTGTAATGTTGAGTAAGATGATAGCGGCTACTGAAGGTTTTCCCACATTCCTTACATTCATAAGGAACATTACCAGTATGAGTTCTCAGATGTAAAGTAAGTTGGTAGCCACAAATAAAACCCTTCCCACATTCTTTACATTCATAGGGCTTCTCACCAGTATGAGTTCTGTGATGCCGAGTAAGTTCTGTTCGAAGACGAAAGGCTTTCCCACAGTCTTTACATGCATAGGGTTTCTCACCAGTATGAATTCTATGATGTCGAGTACGTTCTGCATAAAAACTGAAGGACTTACCACATTCCTTACATTTGTAGGGTTTCTCACCAGTATGAATTTTCTGATGTTGGACAAGGTATGAACTGTGACTAAAGGCCTTCCCACATTCATTACATTTATAGGGTTTTACACCAGTATGGATTTTCTGATGTTGACTGATATGTCGTTGTACCCTAAAGGTCTTTCCACAAACCTTACATTCGTAGGGCCTCTCACCAGTGTGAATTCTTTGATGTTCACCAAGTTGATAATTAAGTCTAAAGGTCTTCCCACATTCTTTACATTCATAGGGTTTCTCCCCAGCATGAATTGTCTGATGTACTCTGAGGTCTCTAACTCGACTAAAGGTCTTCCCACATTCCTTACACTCATAGGGTCTCACACCAGAATGTATTCTCTGATGTTCAGTAAGGTGATAGTGAAGTCTAAAGGCCTTCCCACATACTTTACATTCATAGGGTCTCTCTCCAGCATGGATTGTCTGGTGTACTCTAAGGTCTCCCACTCGACAGAAGGCCTTTCCACATTCCATGCATTTATAAGGTCTCTCACCAGTGTGAATTCTCATATGTTGAATAAGGTAAGACTGTTGTCTAAAGGCCTTCTTACATTCCTTACATTTATATGGTTTCTCTCTAGGATGAATTTTCTGTTGTAGAGGAAGAGAGATTTGGTTTTGGATTATCATTTGACTAATGCATCCCATCTGATGTTCCTCTTTTCTCTCAAATTCACGCTTGTTCTGCAATCCATTTCTGAAAATGGTATCCCCATTGTTGGTTTCATTTTTTTCCACTGTCTGAAATTGAGACAAATATTTTTCACAAACATCCTTTTCTGGAAATAACTTCTTGGTGAAATCTGTTTAAAAAAAATAATAATAATGCTAGTTTCTGTGTTGAGGGTGCAATGATGGGCTACATCTTTCAATAGAAATAAAAAGTGATCTGAAATAACAGACTTAAAGGTTTGAAGCAAGACTCAGCAAATTTTGCTATAAAGGGCCAAATGGTGAAGGTTTTAGGCTTTGTAGACATGTTGTATCTGTCATAATCACTTAGCTCTGCTGTTAAGCTCAAAAGCCGTCACAATCTGTAAAACTGAATGAGTATAGCTGTGGTATGAAGTTTGAGTCTGAAAACACCTTTTCTCAATCATTGAACATTAAGTCACTTCCTCAGGAAGACTGCCCTGATAACCATGTCTAAGTCCATGTTCTTGATTTTATATTCCAGCACACAGTTCTGTGACTTTCCTCAATTATATATTTTCTAACTTATTGTATGAATTTTATTTGTGTCTATACTTAGAGACTTATAGGTATCTGTTTCAATTCCTGACACTGAATAAGCCTGAACCCCGGACATGTTAAATAACTGCAGAACAAATACACCACTGGATTCAAAAGATAACACAGCCAGAATAAAAGCAAATATTGCATACAAGTTACTGAGGAAAGTAGCTAATTATTATAATAACTGGTATATTTTGCGAAATTATGAATATACCTCTGATTCTAATCTCTCAACAAATATGCTCTTATTTCATTCCCCTATAAAGGAATAATAGTAATAATAATACTCAAGCTACATCAGCCAAATGTATAAATTGAAAAATCGGTTATAAAAATGACATTTTTCTATCACCTATTTGTTACTGTGACCTAGTTTCCCCACTGTTTATATCCCACCCTGTGTACAGTCACCATTGATTGTCTCTGCCAACTAGAATAATACTAAGATATTAAGCATCAGCTGGGTTTTAGTATTCATTCCACAGATACTCAAACTCCAATAATTATATTGTAGGTTCTTGCTGGTAAAGTAAGGGAGGAAAATAATAAACATCAGGAAGAAAATAAGTCTTTATTCATAGATGAAGTGGGTTGAATAGTGGCCTCCAGAAAAGATATCCAAGTCCTAACTCCTGGTACCTGTGAAAGTGACCTAATTTGAAAAGTCTTTACAGATGTTATCAAGTTAAAGATCTCAAGATGCAATCATCTGAAATAATAGGTGTACCTAGAGTGAGATGAAGATTACATCACTGTCTCTTGTATCTGGTGTCTAAAGATGAGACGGCCAAGCTAAGGAACACCAAGGATTGTCACCAACCACCATTTCATAAATTGTCAGGCTCGCCTGGCATGCGTGCGGCCCAGGTTCGATCTTCAGCACCACATACAAACAACGATGTTGTGTCTGCCAAAAACTAAAAAATAAATATTAAAATTCTCAAAAAAAAAAAAAGATTCAGAAGGCTAACATTTTGTTCAGAATCTCTCCATCTGTTTGAGAAATCTAAAAAATCCTTTATAATGTCTGTCTGGTTTTGGTATCAAAGCAATACTGGCCTTGTAGAAAGAGTTTGGAAGTATTCAAGTTTCTAGAAGAGCTTGTCTACAATTGATATACAAATATAAAAACTTATAACTAAAACTTTTAGAAGACATGACATAATGGCTGAAAAGAGGCACCTAACACAAGGAAGAACCAAAGCAACAGGTGTATAACTGCACACTGAAGTGAGTAACCAAGAGAACACTGGAAATCAACAGAAAAGTAGAAATCTTGGAAATCCAGAGACCTGGAATAACTGCATAGTAAGAGAAGCAATACAGCTGGGGGAAATGGGACCTATCCTCCCGAAGGTAAAGGTGAAAGGAAGTCCCAGAAAACTCAGTTGGTGCATACATTGGCAGTCCTAGCTATTGGAAACCCTTACAGGCAAGCGACCCAAGAAAATAAGAAACCAAAAATCTGCATAGTAGGCTGGCTTTGGAAAAAAGACACTCTCAGTGAACAAGCAGGGTGCTATAGCCAGAACCCATGTTGAGACAGGACCTTCTGTCTGAATTTGGACTGGTCAAGAGGACAGAAACCCTTGCACATTTCCATCTCTGGGTCCCCACAAACATTGCACTGCAATGGCTAAATTCAGTAACTTTCACACAAACCTGAGTATATCACTGTAGGGAATGGGTGTTGTAAAACAGAAGGGAACAAAGGCTGCCACCTCCAGAAAAGGAGATCTGTTCTCCAAGACCAGGGGTGTGGCCAGTCATGTGGTTTCACATGGGTGCCAGGACTAAAGGCAATTACACAATTCCTGCTAGCCCTCTCCCTAGCACCACACACAGGTGCCTGTCACAAGGCAGGGAAAGAACTCTGGTTCCAATGCTTCTTTTTGCCCCTATGAAGCACTGGGCTTGCACCAGTGTCTTATCAAAGGGTGAGTGCTCTGGGCTCTCCCTACTATCGGAGCACCAGAATTAATAGGACCAAAGACAAGGAGTTAATAGCACCAGTGCCTGAGGGAACCCCCCATTACCTGATAGGGATAACCACGCCCATTGTAGGAGTAGCATAGTGTTGTCTGCACCACACCTGCCCGACTGCTCATGTCCCCCAGTCTTCCATGACCCATAGAGACAGTGAGTCTGACTCCAATATGATACTATGTACAAACTCACTAGATACAGCCAAAGAAGCTACAGGGAGATTATGGTTATGCAATGTTTATTTCTGCCTGGGGACCAACAAATATGGGAAAAAATGCCTAAAGGTCGTAAATGCTCTAGTAAAAGACTTTAAAGATGTTGAAGTAGATGAAATGCCTGATAAAGAATTCAAAAAATGGGGCTGGGGATGTGGCTCAAGCGGTAGCACGCGCTCCTGGCATGCGTGCGGCCCAGGTTCGATCATCAGCACCACATACAATGATGTTGTGTCTGCCAAAAACTAAATATTAAAAAATTCTCCTTTAAAAAAAAAAATTCAAAAAATGACTTTGTAAAAGCTTGATGAAATCCATAAAAATAAATCCATAAAAATACATATAAGCAGTTAAATTAGGAAGACAATGCAGGATAATGAGAAATCCAACAAAGAATAAAGATTGTGAAGAACTATCAGAAAACTCAAATGAAGAGCTCAATGTGTCAAATCCAGTTGAAAGCTTCAAAAACAGACTAGATAAAGTGGAAGGAAAGAATACTGGAGCTTTAATTATAGGTCTCTTGAATATCAGATTCAGATAGGAAAAAAATGTGTTCAAGATCTTTGGGACACCATTAAAATATCAAACATCCACATCATCCACATAGGGGAAGAAATTAAGGCTAAGGGCATAGAAACCCTATTCAAAGAGATAATTGAGAACTTCCCTATTCTTGGGAAAAACATGGGTGTCCAGGAATAAGATGTTTATAGAAACCCAAACAGACATGATCAGAAAAGATCCTCACTATGACAGTCAAACTGTCAATGGTAAAGGATAAAGAATTAAAAAATCTGCAAGTGAGAAACAAGTCACATTTAAGAGCAACCCCATTAAATTTCATAGGAAAAAATCCTCCAAGCCAGGAGGGCACGGAATGATGGTTTTCAAGTCCTGGGAGAGTTGTGAGGACTGTCAACCAAGATTACCATACCCATCAAGTAATCCTTCAGAAAAGGAGAAATAAGCAAAAGGATAAACAAAAACTAAGGGTATTCATGGTCCCAAAACCAGCCTAACAAAAGATGCTTAAGGGAGTCCTACACTCAGAAGAGGAAGAAAGGTAATGTGAAAGTATAATCCTACAAGAAAAGTACTTGTATAAAAGAGAAATAGAAAAGAATACAGTAAATTAT
Source organism: Marmota marmota marmota (assembly GCF_001458135.2). Lineage (NCBI taxonomy): Eukaryota > Metazoa > Chordata > Mammalia > Rodentia > Sciuridae > Marmota > Marmota marmota. The sequence goes on from NW_026000205.1 coordinate 8,053,652, forward strand.
CAAATCACAAAGATGAATAAAAGGAAGAAACATGAAATATTTAAAACTAGAAGAATATCAACAAAATGCCAGGCACAAGTCCATATCTTTCAATAATGTAAGACATTAAATTCTCCAAATAAAAGACACAGACTGGCTGACTGGATTAATAAACAATATCCAACAATCTACTGCCTACCAGAAACACTTCACCAATAAAGACAGGCTAAAAATGAAAAGATAGAAAATAATATTTCAAGCAAACAATCCGAAAGCAAGTAGGAGTAGCTATTCTTAAAGCCAACAAAACAGCCTTTAAGACATAAACAGAGGGGCTGAGGCTGTAGCTCAGTGGCAGAGCCCTTGCCTAGCATGTATGAGGTACTGGGTTTGATCCTCAGCACTACATAAAAATAAACAATAACGGCATTCTGTCTAAAACTACTAAAAAAAGTTTTTTTTAAAAAGACAAAGAAGGTTGCTATATAATGATTAAAGGATTTATCAAGAAGATACAATTATAAGTCCAAATGTACCTAATTTCAGAACACCCAATGTTATGAACAAGCACATACCAAAAGGAAAGAAATAGGCTTCAATAATTCCAATAATAGTAGGGGATCTCAATATCCCATTCTTACCAACGGATAGCTCACCCAGACAAAATTTCAGAGAAACATCAGAGTACCTGGAGATTCAAAAGGAAACATTATATTCTATATCACATAAATCAATTAGGGATTATTTTGAAAAACTACATGCTAACAAGTTGGAAAATCTAGAAGAAATTGGACAAATGTGTGGATACAAAGAACCTATGAAAATCGAACCATGAATATAATATACATAGAATGATATAAAACAGCTGATCTAAACCAATAAGTAATGAGTTGAGGGCTGGGGCTGTATCCATGTGGCAGAGCACTTGCACTGGGTTCGATCCTTAGCATCACAAAAAAAATAAAGGCATTCTGTCCATCCACAACTACCAAAAAAAAAGCAATGAGCTGAATCAGTAATCATTTCCCAAAAAAAAAAAAAAAAGGACCACATGGGCTTATTGCTAAATTTTATCAAACTTTTAAAGAATTAACACCAATCCTAGCAAATTGAATTCAACAGCATAACAAAAATATCATACCCATGATCAAACTGGTTTCATTCCAGGAATATAAGGATGGTTAAAATAATACATAGAATGAAGAATAAAAATCAAAACCTCAAAGATGCAGGAAAAGAATTTGCTAAAACTCAACATCTCTTCATGATAAAAGCCTTAAACAAATAAGGAACATCAAGATCATATCTCAAAGGCTATATATGACAAACACATAGCTAATAACATACTAATGGGGAAAAAACAAAGCATTTCCTATAAGGTCAGAAACAAGGATGTCAGCTCTCATTCCATATACTAGAAATAAACTAGTATTATAAATTTTAGAGCAATTAGGCAAGAGAAATAAAAGGTATACAAATAAGAAAAGATGTCAAATTATCCCTGTTTGCAAATATGATTCTATACATAGAAAAAACTTAAAAAAATGCACCAAAAGACAGACTATGAGAATGGATAAATGAATCCAATATATTAATAGTATTTAAAAAAATATAAAAATCGGTAACTTTTCTTTACCAATAATGAATTTGCAGAAAGAAGTCATAAAAGCAATTCCATTCAGAATAGCCCTCCCCCCAACAAATACCTAGAATAATTTAAGGAAATGAAAGACCTCTATGATGAAAATTAGAAAACACTGAAGAAATGGAAGACACCACAAGGTAGAAGGACCTACCATGTTCATGAATTAAAATAATTGTTAAAATGTTCATACTATCCAAAGCAACTCTAGATTCAATGCAACTGCCATCAAAATACCAACAATATTCTTCACAGAATTAGAAAAGACAATCCTAAAATTTATATGGAAACACAAAAGAACCCCAAATAGCCAAAGCATTCTTGAGCAAAAAAGCAAAACTGGAGGCATCGTACTACCCAATTTGAATACATGCTATAGGACTACAGTAATCTAAACAGCATGGTATGGACACAAAAACAGACACATAAAACAAAGGAAAGAATGAGTACTCAGAAATAAACTATGCATCTTAGGCAAGAGAAATAAAAGGTATACAAATAAGAAAGGTATACAAATAAGATTATCAACATTATACAAAACATACATTGGAGAAAGTACAGCCTCTTCAGCAAATGTTGCTGGGAAAACTGGACATCCACAAGCAAGAGATTGAAACTAGACTTCAATCCCTTACTCTGTACAGAGCAAGGGATCTAAGGATCTAAATCAATTCAAAATCTTTAAGACTTGAAACTTAAATTACTTTGGGGAAACACAGGGGGAAAAATACTTCAAGATATTGGTATAGGCAATGATTTTCCAGATAGGACTCCAAAAGCACAGAAAACATGAGCAAAAATTTAAAAATGGGATTATGTCAAACTAAAAAGCTTGCACACAGTAAAGGAAACTATAGTGATGAAACAACCTCTTCAGAAGAAAATATTTGGCATTTATTCACCTGACAAGGTTAATATCCAGAATATAAGAATAACTAAAAAAACTTTTTAAAAATCCAGTTTAAAAATATGGGCAAATCATCTGAACAGTTCTCAGAAGAGGAAATACAAAAGATCAGTAAATATTTTTTTTAAATGTTCAGCATCTAGCCATTAGAGAAATGCAAATCAAACTACAATAAGATACCAGTTAGAATGGCTATTATCAAAAAAATTAAATAACTAATGCTGGTGAGGATATAAAGAAAAAGAACTCATATGTGATCAGTGGGAATGTTAAATGAATACAGCCATTGTGGAAAACTGTGGTGATTCCTCAAAAAAAAAAAAAAAAATTGAACTCCCATACAACCCAATTATCCCACTACCAAAGAAAATGAAGCCAGCATAAGAAACAGATACCTGCATGTCCATGTTTACTGCAGCACTTTTCACAATAGCTAAGGTAAGGAATCGGTGTAGGTGCCTGCCGACAGATGAATGCATAAAGAAAATATGATACGTATAGATAATGCAGTATTATTCAGCCAAAAAGGAGGATAAAATTCTGTCACAGCAAAATGGATGGAAATTGAGGACATCATGTTAAGTGAAATAAGCTAGACACAGAAATCTGACAAGAATTACATATTCTCTCTCATGTGGGAAAAAAAAGTCAACCTGAGAGTAGAAAAGTGATTACTGGGGACTAGGAAGGGTGGCAGAGGCTAAAGGTAGAAGGATGGATGGGTGTGATCAATGTACATTATATGCAAGTATGGAATTTCACAGTGAATCCCATTAATCCATACAATTAGTATGTGTTACTAATAAGTTTAAAAGAAAACAAAAAAGCTTTGTATCTTGAGGGTTGCTAGATATGCTACTAAAAGCATAGTCAATGAAAGAGAAAAGTAATAAACTCTACTTAAGAGTTTATGCTATTCAAGAGATAAAAATATTCCAGAGAAAACATTTATAAACTAAATACTGGATAAAGGACTTGTTCATGAAAACTCAATAATAAGGAAACAACACAGGTAGAAAAAAGGCAAAAGATTCCAATAGACACTTCACCAAAGAAGAAAAATGGATGAGAACTTAAGCAATGAAAAGTTGTTCAAGATGATTAGGGTTAGGGAAATGAAAATTAGAACTACAATATGATACCACTACCCACCTATTAGCATAGCTAAAATTAAAAAGGCTGATCAAGTGCTGGCAAGAACACAGAGGTGCCAGAACTCCCAGAAACTTCTGCTGGGAAGGAAAATGATCAAAACTACTCTCAGAAAGTGTTGCAGTTTTTTTAAAATTTAAATATGCATTTATCAAATGATTCACCTATTCCATCCAGATATTTACCCAAGAGTAAATAAAGTATATGCCCATATAAGGACTTTTACAAGAATGTTCCTAGAAGCTTTATTTGCAATAGACAAACTCTAGAAATAACACAATGTCCATCAACATGTAAATAGCTAAATGAATTGAGATACATCCTTTCAAAGGAATACTTCTCAACATTAGAAAGGATGAATTTCAAAATAATTATGCTGACTAAGGCTAAATGAACAATCATTAAATGATTCCATTTATACAAAATTCTAGAAAATGCAAACTAATCTGTAGTGACAGACCAACGAACAGTGGGAGCCTGGGCAGGGGGTAGAGAATGGCATGAAGAAGATTGTTTTTGCAAGAATTGGATATTATTTTAATTTTGCAATGTTTTCATAATATACATGCCAACATCAAATTTTATATTTTAAATATGCAGTTTACATTATGCCAAATTTCATTTCTATTTCAATGAAACTATTTTTAAAAATTAGACACTGACACTTAAAATGGGTACATAAAAATATGTACCCATGTATATATGATTAAGAAAATACATTTGGCAGGTGCTCTGGCACATGCCTATAATCCCAGAAGCTTAGGAGGCTGAGGCAGGAGGATGGCAGTTTCCAAACCAGCCTCAGAAGCTTAGGCCAAATGACTTTTGAGGAAGGGTATTCTGAGACTTTATTTCATATCTGCTCAAAGTTCATCAATTTGGATAGCCTTTCCTGATCTCATCTAAAGTAGCCCTCACAATGTCCCAATACTGTCCCCTTATCTGGCTTAATTTTCTTCAAAATACATATCTAAATCTGATATTGTCTGTTTAGTTTTCCTTACTACGATATCAACATCTCTATGACAATAGGAACAATCATCAGTAGTACCTAGACTCTAACACAGTATGTACAGTGGCTTACACTAGATAAATAGGAAATACTTGTTAAAATTAATTCTAAAAAATGGAGAAATTAACATAAATCTACATGTAAAAAAAGGACCTGGAAACTGGTAAATGGCTGTCAAAGGGTAATAAAGAAAGCATCACTCCTTGAGATGGGAAACAACCAGCAACCAGCTCTAAAATTTATAGGAGTTGGGGATGTAGCTCAGTAATAGGGCTTGCATCCCGAGCACTGTTGGGGGAAAAAAAAAAAAAGGAACATGACAGAAGAGAGAGGAGCCTAATTTCCTATTTTTTATAGGCTTCACAGGATCTGGGCCTTTGAAGTGAGACTTCAAACATTTCAGCGACGTGCCTCTTCCCTGAGCCAGTGAGCCATAGCTTATGCAGGCTCCCTGCCTGGTCTGCCATCACTCACCTGAGGACTGCCTTCTTGTTTCTTCCCTCGTTTCCAGCCATGGATCTTTCTCTTGCTCCAATAAAACAATCACATCTGGCTTAGGAATGATACATCCTGCTCATGAGAAAAAAACAGGATACATGTTATAGGGAAAAAACCCACCAAATCCCAACCACAGCCTCAAAATGACTACATGCGGACTTGGTTACATTCACAATCAACTGTAGGTCAAATGGTATTTGAAAAAGCCTTCAAGACAAAACAGAAAAAGGCCATGGAACAGTCACATTAAGATGGACCCATGAGTATGGGACTAAAGAGACCAGGTAAGAGAGGAAAAAGGTCCAGTTTGCTTTCAAAGGGAGTCTACAGAGGCACCGTGAGCACACACTGTGCAGCCCCATGGCTGGCTTCAAATCTGCCAATCATTCCAGCTGTGTGACCTTGAAAAGCTACCATCCAGTGTTGCACTTTTATCAAATGCACTACTTCATAGGGCTGAAGTGAGAACACAAACACAAAGGGGCTTAAAAGGATGCCTAGAAATTATAGTAGTATTTTGTTGTTACTATTTTGCATAGAGAAATATACTGTTTCCTAAAATACTTACATGTTCTCCCTTAGACATTTCTTCAATGGAAAAAGCAAACTTCATAGACTAACTTTCAACTATAAAGCAGGTTAAAAAGAATATGTCTCTTCCAGATAGGGTGTGTTTGCTTGATTTTAAATGAATTTTGCAACCCAATCCTCCACCATTTAATCCAGAGATGTTCTTTTGATAACCTAAAAAAAAGCAGAACCCTAATTCTAACTGTTCTCTTGCAGGTGGGCCAGACCTTAATACAGAGCCACTGTAGAAATATTAGATGAAACCTAGTTTCTGAAAATGTCACACAACTCAAATCTACAAATCACCTAGAAAAACAGGCAATAACAGGAGGGGCCAGAGGGAGGAATGAGTGTCAATAAAGAATGGAAACACAGGTGTCATTTCCATCCCACAATATTCAAACCATTTCTTATTTTAGAAATAGGGGCAAAAATTCAACTGGCTTCTTAAAACAAAGCTCTAAAGTTCAACAGTGGAGAGAGCTGATATTCCAAAAAACAGACTGTAAATGATGTGGGTGGGTATCTTACCCAGTGAGATGAGGTTGCTGTAGTTTTCCAACATCACATCCCTGTACAAGTCCCTCTGAGCAGTGTCCAGGCACTCCCACTCCTCTTGAGAAAGATCTATGGCCACATCCTTGAATGCCAAGGACACCTGAAATAACAAATCCATGTATTATAAGTTTTTTAAAATGCATTTTGAAGATAAAAAACTAGCAGGAAAGAAGCAACATTGTAAGCAAGCAAACTGGGGCTTGAGCTTGCAAAAATAAGGAAATTAGTCTTTTTAAAATATATTTTTTTTATTTGTGGGTGGACACAATACCTTTATTTATTTTAATGTGGTGCTGAGGATCAAATACAGTGCCTCAAATGTGCTAGGCAAGTGCTCTACCACTGGGCTACAACCCCAGCCCAGGAAATTAGTATTTTTGAAGTTGAGTGCTTATATGCTTTTAAAGAATACTACTGATACAGACAAAATGTCCTGCATGTCATCAGATAACAAAATTATCCAAAGGTCTGGGAATGATTAAAAAAAAAAAAAAAAAAAAATCCACGTTTCCCAATTCAATGAAACAGCATACGCAAGCACACACTGCCTGCTTGTACCTGCATTTTAAATTCTGAATAAATATCAGTTTCTTCATTTTTTCTCCCTTCAGGTTATTAGGAAAAAGACATTTTTTTCTCCAAAAGTACTCTCAAATCTCTTAGAAAACAGAACTTGAATGACATTATATGATTTCATCAACTTCAAGTTCATCTTTACACAAGAGAATGTCATAAAGTCATTAGGAAATATATTTATTGGCTAGTTAATCGTATTACCTACTGCTATGGATTGAGTATGGTTTACGCATGTCCCTAAGGATATGTTGAAATTTAATCTCTATGAGGTATTAAGAGGGTGGATCTGGGCATAGTGCTGCATGCCTGTAGTCCCAGCCTCCTGAGAGGGAGGCTGAAGCAGAAGGTCCACTTGAGCTCAGGAATTAGGGGCTAGCCTGGGTAACATAATGAGATCCATACCTTAAAGAGAATGGAACTCAATCTGACTATGGTGTTCAGAGGTGGGACCTTTGGAAAGTGATTAGAATTAGATAAGCTTATCAGGGTAGAGACCCCACGATCATACTAGTGGCTATATAAGAAGAAAGAAATCAGAGAACATGAACATGCATGGATGTGCCCTGCGTCTTGCTGTGTGACTCCCTGAAATGCTTTGGGACTCTGCCAGTAAGAAGGTCATAGATGTGGCCCCCTGACCATGGGCTTCCAGAACTGTAAGCCAAAATAAACCACTTCTTTACAAAGTACACAGCCTAGGCTATTCATTAGAGTAACATAAAACAAACACGTCCATCTTGTGGACAAGTCAGTTAATCTTTTATACTTAAGGGCTTACGTTGGATAAAATGTTGACGTCAGACTATTTCCATCCATCATTGGGAATCTGGAGGACTTTCCTGCCTACAACCTCCCCATCCTTCAGTAACACCCGCCTCATTCCTGAGCTATAGGACACTGATGTCATGAGACCAGTACAACATTCTCAACCACAGAGCTAAACTGACTTTTGTCCTATTGCTCACCCCTTAGATAATCCCCTGACTAGATCCCTAAAGCCCCCAAACATGGGCCCCCATTGCACTTCCACTGAGACCTCTAAGCCTCTCAGTGCATAAGATCTGTCTTCATCTGGGATGGCAACACGCTCAACAATATATTCCATCGACCTGGAAAACAGGCCTTTGAAGTTGGATGGAACCATCTCTGTTTCACAGAATCATGAATCTGATGACAGAAGCTCAAATATTTCCCTTGAGGGACTTCATCTTTCACTGCTCTGTCAATGCTCCTGCAAGAAGACAAGGCACACAGATGAGGGATGAATAGGTGAGCACAGGTAAGAGAAAACAAGGGCAGATGAAGAGGACACCAGGCAGTTTGGCACCGTCCCTCACTGTGGTCACAGTAACTGAGGAGCAGGCTTCACAGGACTGTCTTAGGAAAGAAGTCTCAGGACAATATAAAACAACTGCACGGGGGAGGGGAGTGTGGGTCAGTGGTGGAGAGTCTGACTAGCAAGTGAGAGTTCTCCTGGCTTTGATCCAAGAACTACAAAATAAAACTTAGAAATGACCACATAAATTTTAAAATACAGTATTTCAAGGAAGAGAAACAGGAACTTACATGGGCCATGATTTTAGAACTGTAAGAACTTGTCAGTCCTCTGTGGGTTCCCTCCACTGCAGAAGCAGAGTCCAGAGAAGCCAGGCCTGTGGAGGAACAAGTGACTTTGAGACTAGGTAGGTACATGTCAGAACTCCACAAATAATTTAATGCCAATATGAAGCAGTTTTTCCTTCATTTCTATTTTCAACCCCACCATGCTGCACGTATTAATGTGGAGAGATGAGCAGAATTATGGATGAAGCCATGCCCTCCCTAGGCCAAAGGAACTACCTGCACAGACCTCCTGCAGGACGCCAAAGCACTCATTCCAGCAGAAGGGCCTCCTGGCCCATCCCAATTTCTGATGATGCTGATTTGTAGCTGAAATTGAATGACGTCCCTAAGCGAATTGTCTTTGTCCATGTTCGCCTAAGAGCTAAGATGTGGCCATCCCATGCAAACCCCAATATCATTCATGGCTTGAATGTGTGCCTAGATTCTGAAACATGGAGGCAGAAAACAGCAGGCAGTGTTTCCCACTGCAAAACTGACCGGAGTTCTTGCTCAGCCAGAACTACAGCCCCCAGAATCCTCTGTGCTCTTTTCAACCAACCTCTGTTTCCTATCAGGATTGTCTATTTTGCTTTGCCGCATGAAGTCACGACTATACACACACACACACACACACACACACACCCGTCTCAATATCAAGCCTCGGGAGGTGAGACTTCATGACCACATTGGCCAAGTGAGAACAAAATGAGACATCTTTAGGATCTTCAGCGTTTTGGTCCCTTAGCATTTCATCATGCAATGCAGTTATCTCCAACAGAGGAGGCGAGGAAGCGCAAAGCAAAGTACCTTGCCAAAACTCACAGTAAGAGGAAGAGGTGTACTTTTAATAAAGTCAATTCTCTTCCAACTATGGCTTTTGCTGGATTTTGCCAGGATTTCTTACTTTGAGTGAAATCTGAGCATTGGTAATTCACTAAATACATCACCCACTGAATTTCTTAAATTTCAACAGGATTAAGGAAACACTCCTTAATGTAAAAAAGAAACAATCAGTTTACATTGTTATAATAGAAGATTTTAAAAGACATTGCTGTATGAGCAAGGGAGGGAAAATGGTTACTTTGTAGACATAAGTTTGCACAACCTTAAAATAGGGCACACAGAAGTATATGAAAGACTTCAGCCATGCAAACCTACTTCCGGGATCTGTTTAAAGCAAATGACTGCAAATGTGTATTAAGATGTATGAGTTATGTCAGAATTAACAGAATATTAAGTATATGTTAACTACTACTAAACTGGAGAAAATATTTAGAAGATGTGGAAAATATCCAGGATATATTATAAAAAATTAGGCTAAAAATCAGAATGTATAAATATAAATATAAAATATGTTGGAGCAAATTAGTTTACATTTGTAAAACATACACCCACACAACACACACACACACAGAGTGAAAGACAGATAGGCAAAAATCAAGACAGAGAAAAAGTCCAGAATGTGTACATAGCCATATATCAATACTACTGCTTTACTTATTATCATACTCTTTTTGTTTAAGTATAATCCATAAAATTCAAAAACAATTTTAAATAAACTCACAAGCAGATACATGTATTTATTTCATTTTGATAAGAGAAAATTCCTCTTTCTGTAAAGAGTTCTCTCTTGAACTTGGAGAAAAGGTTCAAAATAATCTAAAAACAGTTGTTATGTTTTTATTGAATGTCTTTTTCCCCTTTAGCTCTTAATAGTTCAATCAACTCTGTGTTTTGTTTTGCAGTGCTGGGGATTGAACTTAGGAAGGACCTAAAGAATGCTAAGAAAAGTCAGGCACAGTGTTACATTCCTGTACTCCTAGCAACTCAGGAGGCTGAGGCAGGAGGATCACAATTTGAAGGCCAGCCTCAGCAATTTAGTGAGTCTCTAACAACTTAGACCCTGTCTCAAAATAAAAAATAAAAAAGGGCTGGAGATATAGCTCAGTTGGTAGACAGCTTGCCTCACATGCACAAGGCCCTGGGTTTGATACTAGGCACCACAATCAATCAATCAATAAAAAGACTAGGGATGGGCTGGGGTTGTGGCTCTGTGGTAGAGCTCTTGTCTAGCATATGTGAGGCACTGCGTTTGATCCTCAGCATCAGATAAAAATAAATAAATAAAATAATTGTGTCCATCTACAACTTATCTAATAAAAATATATATATATATTTAATCTTATCTAGATAGATGTGTATATATATTAATTTATATATATTAATACACACACATACACACACACTGGTGATGTGGCTCAGAAGTTAAGTGCCCCTGGGTTCAATCTCCTGTACCCCCAGCAAAAAAAAAAGAACAAAAGTTAGATTCTAGGCAAGTGCTATAACACTTAGCTTCATCCCCAATCCTGACTTCTAAACATTTGCCTAGTATACTAAGGTACTGCCATGTCATACATGTCAACACTGATCACAATGAGCCTTCCTTTCTTACAGTCCTGACAGATGTATTCCTGACAGTTTGGCTCTGAAACTCTCCTTTCTGCCACAACATCCTCCAAATTGCTACTGAATAATCTTGTTAGTCTCACCTTAAATCTAACTTCATTAGAATAAAGACTGTAAGGTATGGATTTGTGCCATCCAATACAATAACCACAGCAACATATGTCTATCTAAATCTAATTTCAGTTCCTTAATCATACTAGCCACATTTTGTGTTCTTAAGAGCCACATGTAGTTAACAGCTACCATACCAGAGAATGTAGATATACAATAATCCATCATCATGGAAAGTTCTTTTGCACAGTGGTGGTATAAAGCATACAACATGGGTTGGGATGTGGCTCACTGGTAGAGTGCTTGCCTAGCATGTGTGAGGCACTGGGTTCGATCCTCAGCACCACATAAACAAAGATATTGTGTCCATCCAAAACTGGGAAAAAAAAAAAAAAAAAAGCATACAACATAAAATTGACTTACCACCAGAGTTCCCCTGAGTTCAGAATAATCTGGTCAAAATCTAATGCTGGTGACTAGAGAAATGACATTTCCTTCCTATGAACTCTTTTTTTGGGGGGGCGGGGGTGGAGGCACTGGGGGTTGAACTCAGGGACACTCGACCACTGAGCCATATCCCCAATCCTATTTTGTATTTTATTTAGAGACAAGGTCTCGCTGAGTTGCTCAGCACCTTGCTTTTGCTGAGGCTGATTTTGAACTTGCCATCCTCCTGCATCAGCCTCCAGAGCCGCTGGGATAACAGGTGTGTGTCACCGCACCCAACTATCCTTCTTGTGAACTCTTAAGGCATATGATCAGAATTCCTTTAGTGGTTTTTTTTTTTACCTTGTACCTTATACTTATTCATCTATTCTGATTTTATATCCTTTGCTATATCAAAAATAATTAAAGAGTAGTAACTTTATGTTTTCATTTCTTGTATTCCTCTAATTACTACCACAAGATCCAACATACTGTGACCCCTTACATCTGATAATTTGACTAAATATCATTTTTAGACATTCTTCTTTGGAAATGGTACTTAAGCACTTTAAAATATATGCATGATATATTCATCATATAATAACTTATAATAACTAAGTATTATAAATCTAAGTAGCTGTAGCAGGCAACAGGTTAAACAAATTATAGTTACAATAACAGACTACCACCTTGTTAGTATGCTCATATTGGTCCTTACTGATTACTGGAGAATGATATTCACTATGATTTATAGATTGATACAGGAAATTCAGGAACTATGAGAAATTGTGGAAAATATTGTAGCCGTTAACAACACAGTTTCTGTTGTCAGACTTTCAGAATGTGAATCTCAGTCTGACAGCTATTACATTTTCAAGTAGCCTACTGGTAAACTAGGGGTAAGCACCCACACTCAGGTAGCCTACTGGTAAACTAGGGGTAAGCACCCACACTCAGAGAGTTGTGTTGAGGAAATATCTCTATATCACATACTGGCATGTAACTATTTAATAGAAGTTAGGGAGTATTATTAAAATAAAGGACATTATATGTTTCTTACTCCATTGTTCTTAAATAGAATTATTTTCTACTGTTTCCTTTTTTCCACAGTAAAATCTGGGTATCACATCTACTCTTTTAACAAATTTGTTTAGTTGTTGATGAACTTTGATTTATTTGTATGCAGTGCTAAGAATTGAACCCAGTGCTTCACACATTCGAGGCAAACACTCTACCACTGAGCTACAACCCCAGCCCAGGTACAATTCTTTTAAATTAACAACATTAATAAAACAGTTTCTCAGAAAGATAACCAAGACATCTCCCCTTGTCCTTTAAACTACTGAAGGGAGGTATCATTCTTTAATATAGTACTAAATAAAAGGATCTAATAAGGTGTTAGTGTATTTTATTATGAGGTTCAATTTTGTACTCATATCCTATGAATATACATTTTCATGAAAATTTTAGCTATCACTATCTTACTCTGTTTTCTACTATTACAAACGGGTCCTATAAAATGTTATTGGCATAAAGGAGCTTCAAAACATACCTGAATATGGAGAGTACAGCTATGTCCTGTGAATGTCACTTTAAAAATCTATAATAATATGTAGTCCTGAAGGGCTATCTTATCAACTAAATTGTGCCATAATTGATTTGTGAATACCTGGAAGTTCATCAAAATAGAAGGGTTCCTTGGCACTTCCCTTTTCTCCCTTCAAACACAGAGGAATAAAAACCTGTGGCTAGGAAGATTTACCTCCTCTAACTAGGAGTTGGAGAGTCTCTATGTCCTTTGACTGAAAAATGCGATTTCTATCCTGCAGAATCTAAAATCAGAATCAAGATATACTCCTTACAAAAATGTGTTTAAATCCCAACATTAATAAGTGAGGTTCACATGAAATTTAAAGTTGATTATTGTTCATCATTGAAACTCTAGCCAGAGCAATTAGATGAAAGAAATTAAAGGGATATGGATAGGAAAAGAAGAACTATCACTATTTTCTGACTACATGATTCTAAGAGGATCCAAAAAATTCCATCAAAAAACTTCTAGAACTAATAAATGAATTCAGCAAAGGAGCAGGATATAAAATCAATATAAATCATAATGCATTTTTGTACATTAGTGACAAATCCACTGAAAGAGAAACTAGGAAAATTACTCCATTTACAATGGCCTCAAAAAAAAAAATACTTGGGAATCAACTTAACAAAAGAGGTGTAAGACCTCTACAATGAAAACTACAGAATGCTAAAGAAAGAAATTAAAGAGGACTTTAGAAGATGGAAAGATCCTCCCTTGTTCTTGGATAGGCAGAATTAACATTATGAAAACGACCATACTTCAAAAGAACTGTACAGATTTAATGCAATTCCAATCAAAATCCCAAGGATATTCCTTATAGAAATAGAAAAAGCAATCATCTGGAAAAATAAGACCCAGAATAGCTAAAGCAATCATTAGCAAGAAAAGTGAAGCAGGTGGCATCACCATACCAGACCTTAAACTATCGTACAGAGCAATAGTAACAAAAAAATGGCATGATATTGGCACCAAAATAGACTAGTAGACCAAAGGTACAGAATAGAGGACACAGAGACAAACTACATAAATACAGTTATCTCATACTAGACCAAGGCACCAAAAACATATATTGGAGAAAAGATAGCCTCTTCAACAAATGGTGCTGGGAAAACTGGAAATCCATATGAAAAAAAAATGAAATTAAGCCCCTATATCTCACCATGCACAAAACACAACTCAAAGAGGATCAAAGACCTAGGAATTAAATGGGTCTATTAGAAACCCTGCACCTAACAGAAGAAAAAGTAGGCCCAGGGCTGGGGTTGTGGCTCAGTGGTAGAGCGCTTGCCTCGCTTGTTTGAGGCACTCAGTACCACATAAAAATAAATAAATAAAATAAAGGCATTGTGTCCAACTATAACATATATATATATATATATATATATATATATATATATATACACACACATATATATATATATATACACACACACACACACACACACATATATACATAAACACACACATATATATGAAAGAAAAAGTAGGCCCACATCTTCATCATGTCAGATTAGGTGCCGACTTCCTTAACAAGACTCCTATAGCACAAGAAATAAAATCAAGAATCAATAACTAGGATGGATACAAACTGAAAAGCTGCTTTGCAACAATCAGTGGGATGAAGAGAGAGCCTACAGAATAGGAGCAAATTTTTACTACATGCATATCAGATAGAGCACTAATTCTCCAAGAACTCAAAAAACCTCACACACACACACACACACACACAAAAAAAAAAAAAAAAAAAAAAACCCAATCAATAAATGGGCTAAGGAACTGAACAGACATTTCTTAGAAGAAGATATACAATCAATCAACAAATATATGAAAAAAAAATGTTCAACATCTCTAGCAATTAGAGAAATGCAAATCAAAAGTACTCTAAGATTTTATCTCACTCCAGTCAGAATAGCAGTTATTAAGAATACAAGCAACAGGGGCTGGAGTTGTAGCTCAGAGGTAGAGAATTTGCCTAGCATGTGTGAGGCACTGGGTTAGATTCTCAGCACCACATATAAATAAATAAAATAAAGGTCCATTGATAACTAAAAAACATATTTTAAAAAAGAATATAAGCGGGCTGGGGATGTGGCTCAAGTGGTAGTGCACTCGCCTGGCATGCGTGCAGTCCGGGTTCGATCCTCAGCACCACATACAAACAAAGATGTTGTGTCTGCCGAAAACTAAAAAATAAATGTTAAAAATTCTCTCTCTCTCTCTCTCTTTAAAAAAAAAAAAAAAAACACGCAACAATAATTGTTGGCAAGGATGTAGGGGAAAAGGCACATTCAAACATTGCTGGTGGGACTACAAATTGTCTGGAAAGCAGTATGGAGATTCTTGGAAAACTTGGAATGGAACCACCATTTGAACCAGCCATCCCACTCCTCAGTTTATACCCAAAGGACTTAAAATCAGCATACTACAGTGACACAGTCACATTAACTTTTATAGCATCACAATTCACAATAGCTTAATTGTGGAACCAACCTAGATGCCCTTCAATAGATGAATGGAGAAAGAAACTGTGGTACATATACACAATGGAATATTACTCAGCATTAAAAGAGAATAAAATCATGGCATTTGCAGGTAAATGGATGGAGTTGGAGAATATCATGCTAAGCGAAGTAAAACCAAAGGCCAAATATTTTCCATAATAAGTGGATGTTGATCCATAATGGGGGTGGGGGAAGCATGAAAGGAATAGAGGAACTTTGGAGAGGGAAAAGAGGAGACAGGGGAAGGGAGGGGCCATGAGGATAGAAAAGATGATGGAATGAGATGGACATCATTACCCTAGGTACATGTATGAAGACACGAACGGTGTGACTCTACTTTGTGTACAACCAGAGAAATGAAAAATTGTCCTCCATATGTGTACTATGAATTGAGATGCATTCTGCTGTCATGTATAACAAATTAGAACAAATTAATTTTTAAAATCATAAAGCAGAAGGAAGGCCATGTGACTTGACTGATACCAATCAACTATCTCTGATGTTTCCTTACTTTTTTAAGCTAGGATCTTGGAAATCAATATTGCCATTCTACCTAAACATTAATCTTAATTTAAAAAAAGTTTTAACATTAGATTCCATGATATGCATTTCTCTATCATGTTAATTGAGTGCAGAAGAATGATTTGAAAAATGAGGAGGAAGAATGTGGAGACCAAAAAGAAGGGGGATCCACAGCCAATCTGCCGGGAAGGTAGGCCAAGAACAGGTCCCTAGACATTTCAACAAAATAAAACCAAATGTTTTCACGTCCTAAAAACACAAACCCCATATTTTGAATAAAGAAGAAACAAACGCACCTGGAACTAGATCTAGATTGTTAGATGTGCTACAAAAATTTTTACCTCCTTATTTATTTATTTAATTTTTGTTGTTCGTTTGTTTTGGAATGGAGGACTGGGAAAGAAGGAAATCATGAATGATATATATATCCTGCGTTTCTTTAGAGCACAGGTCTGGGAAATCTCCAGGGCCACGTCTGCCGTGGCCTCACACGACAGAGGAGGCTGGAATCTGAATTCACAGCAGATTCCTAGGTCAGAGGCGGGGGAATGTTCCGGTTCTGAAAAACGCAGCTGCCCGACAGCGCCCCTAAGTCCCAGAAGTCAGTCTCAAAGACACTTCTAGCTCCATACGGTCCCACCCCAAGCCTAGGTCTGTGCCTTTCTGGAACCCTTTATTCTAAGGCTCAATATCTGACTCCTCTCTCGGGGACACTGCTGCGAGGGGAGAAGACTGAGAGAGCTGCAGGGACCTTGCGCGGGTCAATGACACACACCGAACAGCCAAGCGCCGTTCTCAGCCTCACAACCGCACCCATCTCCCCGGAGTCCCAGCCCGGCCGTGAACGTACACAGTCCCGCGCGAGCGCATATTATCACACCTGAACCCCAAATCGCCCTTCTCCGCTCCTCACGCACGCACGGGCCTGAGGCTCGGGGCTCTCACTTCCGGAGGCAGCCCAGTCGCGTTCCTACCCCCATGAGTTCCGCTCCACCTCACCTAGCACGGACTTCTTTCTAGGGTGCGACTAGCTCCTCGGTGGCTGAACCCTCAAGGACTCACCGGAAGGGCTCTCAAGATCCCGGATAACGCCACCTGTAGGGCTTCTGGGATACGTAGTCCTTGGCCCGGATATGTAGGCTTGGACTCTGCGCAGGCGCAAGCATGCGGGATCCGGCGGCTCCCTTGACTGAGTGCTCAGACTTGGCGGCTGTCTCGGCTGACCAATCCTTGCCAGAATGCCTCAGTACCTGACCGACGAGTACATCCGAGAATCTGAGACTTAGGCCGCGAGGGTGCAGGACTGGGCGCAGGCTCCATAAAGTGGAACTGTGTGTTTCTTTACCCTGCTTATCTGGCGCCTTGTACACAGCAGGGACTCAATATGTGTATTTCAAAACCGTGTGGCCTTTTGCGCCTGGCCTTATGATCGCATGTGTGTCACTCTGAGGGTTACAGGAGCAACTGTGCTTCTCTGGCTGCGTGTGGGTAGTATTTATGCATGTGAGACAGCGTGCAGTGAACATAAGGAGCACGTCTTAGTCTGTGCAAAGTCCATCAGAGAACTGGTTTCAAATAACACATTTTGCTCTTCCTCATCCCTTTCTGAAAATTACTGTTCTAAAGCCACAAGATGGCTCACTGCAGCAGCTCATTTTTTTTTTAAGTTGTAGTTGGACACAATCCCTTTATTTTGTTTATTTATTTTTATGTGGTGCTGAGGATCGAACCCAGCGCCTTGCAGATGCTAGGCGAACACTCTACTGCTGAGCCACAACCCCAGCTCCAGCTCAGTCTTAGGAAAAGGATTTTCATGCAGGGGATGCCTTAGTGCAGGGTACTAGTGCCTAACAGAGGACAGTCCAAGTGATGGAGTAGACCAGCATGAGAGGTCAACCTGAGCAGTATCAAGGACGGTGTTACAGGATTGCCCAGAGTGGGATCTGAGTCCAAGCAGGTGAAGAGGCAGTTGGGTGTGAGGGCTGCCCAGCTTTGGGTGTTGTGGCCCAAAGGGCAGTAAGGAGTGGTGAATGTCAACACCCAAGCAGGGTGAGGAGAATACACACAGTGTTGAGTTTGTTAGTCACAGGGGAACTGATGCACAAGGTAAATATATTAAGGGAAATGGGAACCAGGCTTGTCCCTGTCAGAACAGGGAATTAGATATGAAAAGCGAGAAAACAAAAATGAGCCTTATGGGGGCTGGGGATGTGGCTCAAGCGGTAGCGCGCTCGCCTGGCATGCGTGCGGCCCGGGTTCAATCCTCAGCACCACATACAAACCAAGATGTTGTGTCCGCCGAGAACTAAAATAAATAAATATTAAAAAAAAAAAAAAAAAANTAAAGTGGAACTGTGTGTTTCTTTACCCTGCTTATCTGGCGCCTTGTACACAGCAGGGACTCAATATGTGTATTTCAAAACCGTGTGGCCTTTTGCGCCTGGCCTTATGATACTATATTGAAGCTAGATGTAATGATATAAGCTCACAACTATCTATATGGGTTGATATAACAACATAAGCAAGTGCTAGACCACCATGGATACCAGACTCAGGTGTCACCCTGGTTTCCCTTGTGGAGTTCTAGGTTTCAAGATTGGCCTAACCTGATGTGTCCCTGCCTCAGCAAGAGGAGCTACAGTGCTGAGCTACTCCATTTGGGCCCATATCTCACTCCATAAGTATATGCACATTAAGGTCCTGATGAAAGGCAAAATGTCCAACTAGTATCCAGGGATAATTTGTGAAGACAAATCAAGAAAATGATGCAGTCAACAGAACATTGAGCACCACCTTCTGGCTAAAAGTTATACTGCATCCTGTTTCTCTTCCTTCCAGGCAGACATGGAAGGCAGTAGTTGGTGTGGTCTGTGCAGACTTCATATGGGTGTCCGTTAAACTGCTGGCTTTGGTACTATGAAAAACTCACCCATTTTCAACTGCTTAGCAGTGGTACACTGTCACCTCACCTGAGATATGCTTACTGACCCTGAGTAGCTAGTGTCTGTGTCAGTCAGCTTTCTCTCACAGTGACAAAATACTTGAGAAAAACAACCTAAGGAGGAAAGATTTAATTTGGCTCAGTTTCAGGTTCCAGTCCATGGTGGTCTCCACTGCTGGGGGCCTGTGGGAAGGCAGAGCGTCATGTGGAAAGGGTATGGTGGAGCTGAGCTGCTCACCTCACAGTGACAGAAAAACAGAGGAAGGGGCAGGGACAAAGTATACCCTTCAAATCCATGCCCCCAGTCACTGATCTCTTCCAACTAGGCCCCCACACCCTCAAGTTTCCACCATCTCCCACCATCAACTGGGACCAAACCTCCAACACTCAAGCCTTTGGGGAACAGTGCAGATGCAAGTTATAATACTACCCAGAGAGCAGTATCCTCGAGGTTTGTCCACGCTGTCAAAGGGACAGGAATTGCATTTTTGAGACTGAATATTTCATTCTCCTATATTCACATATAAAACACTTTCTTTACTCATCCACTGACATTTAGGTTGTCTTCATTAGTTATTGTAAACAATGCTGCAGTGAACAAGGGACACAGACATCTCCTAAGGAACACTAATTTCATTTTCTGTAGATATATATACAATTTTTTTAAATTTTTTTGAGTAATTTCCATACTGTTTTTCATAGTGACTGTACCAATTTTTAAAAAATATTTCTTCTAGTAGATGGACACATTACCTTTATTTTTATGTGGTGCTGAGGATCGAACCAAGTGCCTCACATGTATTTGCTAGGCAAGCGCTCTACCAACTGGGCCACACCCCAGCCTCATGACTGTATCAATTTACATGCCCACCAACAGTGTACAAAGGTCCATTTTCTCCACATCTTTTCCAACACTGGTTATCCCTTGTCTTTTTGATAATGGCTATTCTAACAGGTGGGAAATGATACATTACTGGTTTACTTTGCAAAAACATTAACATCTGCTTCATCAAACTTTCTTTCTTTTCTTTTTTTTTTTTTTTTTGCTTATTATATCATTTTGGACTCATTCCCTATTTTATGCAATGGATCTATAACCAGTGTTATTTGTTTCGAGGCTCAGTTCATGCCAGGTTTGCTCAGTAGAAACCCCTCTGACACTCTGTAAATACTTTTTACTTTCTAGCACAACGTATTTGTTTTGAGCTTTCTCTTCCCCAGTTCTTTCTTCTCAGGGAAGACAGATTAGGATAGTCTCCCTACAATATAAGATTACTGCTCAGTTTTTTCTTCACAACACTTACCACAATTAACTGCATTTATTTGTAATTGTTCCTCCATTGAAGAGTTCCTGAAAGGCAGAGACCAATCTTACTTCTGTTCTTTCCAGGGCATTTGGATAAAATTAACAAACTGAGAGAGTAACAGAAAACATCAAGTGAATGAGACATGCAACTTTTTTCTTTCTTTTTTTTTTTTTTTTTAACCTTAGGAGGGGTGGATAATGGTTGAGGAGATGGATAAATAAAAGTTGATGGCATCTCATACACACTGTATGGAAGTGGGGCTGGCAGCATTTCTGAGGAATCCAGAACAACTACTCTTGTGGCAATAAGACTCGATTCTTTAGGACCCTCCTCCCTGGAGGAAAAAGTAGCTGCCCTTCAGCTGCCACCGCACCTTCCTCTGGTTGACTGAAACTTTCAGGCCCTCTGATTTTTCTGTGGGATTGGATGGGTTCCGATCTAGTCCCTCCACAACTGGCTGAATGCCGATGGGATGGAGGCCTTCAGATCTCCTTGTTGGGCATGGGATGGAGGGAAGAGGTGCTACCTAGACACCCTCATCTGAGATAGCATCCAAGCTTATAGCTCAGACCACCTGGTTTTGAGGGACTTCCAAGTCCCCATGCTCAGTCCAGTGTGTTAGAAATGGAAAAACAGAACATATAACCACAAAAGCAGAAAAGCCGGTCTCAAATCACACTTTGGGAATCAGCCTATGTCCACCTTTTGAGTTTGAGATAACTTAATAACTGCATGAATCTCTGGAACTTGGAAATCATTTTGCTTCCCCCCCACACACACACTTAATTTCCAAGGCAACTACTTCATTTCCTACTGCCCCCCTATGGATTTTCAATTCAGAGGATTTCAGTGGAAATCACTTGGTCTTTGGGTGATCACTCAAGTGTTAAATTTATAATAAATTGTTTCATTAAAAGTTTATATTGGGGGGTCTGGCCTGGGGTTGTAGCTCTCGTGTGAGGCAATGGGTTCAATCCTCAGCACCACATAAAAATAAGTAAATAAAATAAAGGTATTGTGTCCATCTACAACTAAAAAATACTTTTTAAAAAAAGATTATATTCTGCCAGGTGCAGTGGTACACACCTGTAATCCCAGTGGCTAGGGAGGCTGAGATGGGAGAATTGTGAATTAAAAGCCAGCCTCAGCAATGGCGAGGTGCTAAGCAACTCAGGGAGACCCCGTCTCTAAATACAATATAAAACAGGACTGGGGATGTGGCTCAGTGACTGAGTGCCCCTGAATTCGATCCCTGGTACAAACCCCCCTAAAAAGAATTTTATAGTCTGGGCACTTCTGCATGTTATTTTTTTTTAAACAATCAAAAACAAAGGCTTACATGTATCTAAAGATTTCTTCCCCTTGTCTTTGCAGAGTGGAACAGAGAAAAGAGTGTATGTCTCCCTTGGCAGGGAAACACTTGCTTCAAAGATTCTACTTCTGAAGTAAGTGAGCACTCTGGCTGTTCAACAAGCCAGCCACTCTTCTTCCCTTAACACACAGCATGGGACTTAGAATAAAAGTAACCCCAGATATCCAAGAACTAGACTGACACAGGTAGGTCCCAATGGTACTAAGAGTTGGCCTGGCACTCAGAGCTAAGCCACATCATTCTCCTCATTGGAGACAGACAATCTAGCAGAACACCAACATCTTGAGACCACAGTGAAGCCAGAGAAAAACAAGGCCATTTCATAATTCTAAACACAGACAAAAACAAGTTCACTACACAATCCCCAAAATACTAAGTATCACCCTCTCTTAGCCAACACAAGGGACTGCTACTTCTTTATCAATGACAGCTTCAGCCTCCTTCATTATAGCTGAAATTTATTACAATGCCCAATCACAAACTTATCCTTGGGGCTGGGGCTCAGCGGTATAGCGCTCGCCTCGCTCATGTGAGGCACTAGGTTCAATCCTCAGCACCACATAAAAATAAACAAAATAAAGGTTTTGTGTCTATTCACAACTAAACAAACAAAAACAAACAAAAAAATGTATCCTTGCTTCCTGACACCATGCAGTCCTGATCAAAGTCCTGCTTCCTTGAACCATCCTCCAAATCAAGCACAAATTCCTTAGTAAATCTTTTCAAACATTCTCTTCTTGAGCCCCGGACAGTTGCCCATGGTGCATGTACTCCCTCATTGTAAACTGGGATAGCTGTGTTCCTGGAGACTCTGGCTGGAAGGCATCAATATAACAAATGTTCAACTAATCATAACTTAGTATGCAGGCAGCTTTTGCTCTCACAGATCTTGGCCCACCCTTATTTACTTTCCAAAAGGAGAAAGTAATTTGCTCAGGAGACCCTAAATCCCTAGAAGAACTATATTAACCAAAGTCCTTGTTGACCAGTAATTTGGGTTATTTCACCTAAATGAAACAGTGTAAGTCCCTGTGAATGGATATCATGTGAATGGAAAGAGAAGAAAAGTCAGAATTTCCACCTTTGGGATCTCCACATCTTCTCAAAAATTCTCCAAGAGCTTTAAGATGGATGAGTGGTCAGGACAACTGAAAAAATGACTAGAATTTGAGTACCAAAGGACATTCTATCCTAATCATCTTCCAGATTCCTTATTTTTCAGAGACTCCAGTCAAATGCCAACTTTCTCAAGAAAAAGTAGCCCCTCTATGCTGTTAAAATATAACCTTGCGAGCCAGGCGTGGTGGCACACATCTATAATCCCAGTGGTTTGGGAGGCTGAGGCAGGAAGATCACAAGTTCAAAGCCAGCCTCAGCCTTAGTGAGGCCTTAAGCAACTCTAAGACCCTATCTCTAAATAAAATCTAAAAAATGGCTGGGAATATAGTTAACTGCCCTTGGGTTCAATCCCCAGTACCATAAATAAATAAATAAATTAAATAAAGCCTTGCTATTTACTTGATTTCCCTTAATTGGCCTCCCTCTTTACACAGTGAGACAGTGAGTTCTTTGACAACAGGGCCTGAGAATAATTCATTTGTTAACATCAGTTGCTCCCTCCAAGGCACCATGGAATAGGTGTTGAATGAACACTCTTAATGGCAGCGAAATAAGCCACAACCACATTGCTAGGTACCCTGACTGTACCCTGCCAAGGTACAGTCAATCACACTCAGGGAGAAGGTTACTGAACGAGAAGCCTTCAGAGCTGGAAGGGGGCTCAGTTTCCCCTCTCCCTTATCTAGAGCTCCATGCTACTTAGGTTTTTGTGTCTGATTTCAGGATTCCTCTCATCGGGACTCCTATCTCTAGGACTTAGGGGTTGTGCCCATTCTACTGATGAGGACTCTGACAGAGTTTAAGGAGATGCTTCAAGCTGCAGACCTATCAGGGGTAGATGGGAATGAGAACTGGCAATCTCAGCTCCAAGAGGATGATCTGTTCAGGTGTGGCAATATCCCTCCCCCAGGCTGAAGTGTCCACAGTCCTCACCTGCAAAACCTGGTACCTCGGGTTCCCAACCCTTTCCAAAAGGGGAATCCATTTGTTTCTCCTCTTGCTTCCTTTCAGCTTGAGTTCCTGTCTCCTCACATTTGTTAAGCGAATGAGCACAGCCCACTTTATTTCCAAAATTGTGTTGCCACCACCTCTTCTTTCCTCCTTTGCCCCTGCAGTTTACACCTTCCCCTCTTACCTCTTCCTCTCACTTCAGGAAGGAAAATTAACCTATGATCAACCTACCAGTTTATCTATGAAGGGATCAATCACCTCCTTCCCTTCAAAGACCTGGGATTCTCCAACTGTGTCTCCTTATACCTTCTTCCATTTTACTTCCAAATATACACCAACATTCATGTTTTTCAAGAAACATGAATGGTCTTTGGGTGATCACTCAAGTGTTAAATGTCTACCAAGTACTTGAACTGTAATCAAGTGTTGTCCTGACTGTTCTAGGGGAGATTCCAGTGCAAAAGGGAAAAGAAAGTCTGATGGTAACATAAGCTTTGCTGAGCAGAGCATGGGCAGGTGCCAGGGAGCCAAGGGAAAGGACTCCTTCCTCACTTCACGTGGCAGGGAAGCTGTCCAGAGGGAGAAGTGCTAAATGATATCAAGAGAGGGGACACTGACAGTAAGGATGGATGGAAAGTCTAAGCAGCCTAAGGAAGAACATGTACAAAGGCTTAGAACATCTGCACCCTCAGGGAGGCCTTGACAGGTTTGGATGAAGGACTCAGATGAGGTGAGCAGAGGGCAGTTCACACAGAGCCCTGTAAGCCACATTAAACTGTGGTGATAAATGGTCACAGTATGCAGCAAGCCTAACCTAAAGGATATCAAGGAAAAGGCATTACAGGTAAAGTGGGGCAAAGCTTTAACCAGAAATCAAATCCCAGTAAACACTAGGACACACCAAAGGGAAAGCCTCAGGCATTAAGAAACCTTGGAAGAGGATTTTGCTAAAAGTCATGTGTGATTCAGGAAAAAAATCCTTATTTGCTTGGGGAAAAGAACGTTTAGCCAGAAGTTACAATTCTTTAGA
The DNA here is from genome assembly GCF_001458135.2 of Marmota marmota marmota. Classification (NCBI taxonomy): domain Eukaryota; kingdom Metazoa; phylum Chordata; class Mammalia; order Rodentia; family Sciuridae; genus Marmota; species Marmota marmota. The sequence continues at coordinate 8,078,428 of NW_026000205.1, forward strand.
CACGAGCAATATGCTGAGGGGAGATTCTTTGTCCCAGACAGGACAAAGAATACCTCAGTGACTTAACCCTGAGCAAATGGACAAGACGCGCACTCATGGGCACTGGAACATCAGTGACAATTGCGGAAAACTTCACTTGGCAACTGAATGCATCTGTGCTCTGACCCATGCACAGAACCCAGACATTGACCTGCTCCCCTCACCCCACACCAATGCTCTGCTCTGGGGGACTCTGAGGGGCTATCTCTCTGTGCCTGCTACTCCCTCTGAGTGTGAGAAAGGCAGGAATCATGGAAAACCCCAAATGATCTACCTGTAGAAAATGAGAGTGGGGGCTTTCTTCTGCGGCCAAGGGCTTCTGTCTGAAGTTCTTTCCAAACCTTTTTCTAAATTTCTAAAGTCAGTTAGTTTGAATTCTTTGCTTCTCTCTCAAGCTGCAATCCAAGACATGGACCTCACCCACTCATCTGTCAGGAGATCAGGAGGGAACCAGTGGACCCTATTCAGGATCTAGGTTCTCCAAAGGAGTTAAACTTCTAAGAAGGAATTAAATGGATTCAATCTTATCCATTTATTGAATACACCAAACCTTGGTAAAGATAAAAGAAATCTAGGATTTGGGACAGAGGTACCTGGAGAGGAGAGAGAAGCCTCAGCCCCTGAGTGGTGTGGGAAGGGAAGGGGTGGGGGTGGGGGTCACTTGTAAAATTCATGCTCCTGCTCATCCTTCTTGATGACGGTCTTGTATGCTTTCTCAAAGTCCTTGGCCAGGACAATGTAGCGGTTCTCACGGACAGCCAACATTCCACTCTATTGAGGAATGAGAATTAAATACTCTGAGTACTCTCCACACCCCACACCCCCACCCAGGGATGGAAGGGGAGGCGGCTGGCAGGGGTGGGGGACAGACACAGGGCCCAAGACCCCAAGAAGGTAATAAAGGGACAAAACAACTGCAGCAAAGTGGTCTCAGAGAAGGGAAGAGGTATTCACACATCCCCTGCCGCGATCAGAGAGAAACCATCACTCACCTCCTGACAGATGGAGTTGATATCAGCTCCTGAAATCTTATCTGGCCGGGCCACATCTGCAGTGATTGAGTTAAGGACAACATTCCCTGTGTGATGGGATGAATGCCTGGAGGAAGAAGTCATCCTAGGGCTGTCTTGGTCACCACCCTCTTACCTGGACCTTGGTGCCTCGTGCAATATGGTTATGGTAGTAGCAGATGTGGAAATGAAGACTGCACCCCATACCCTGCTGTGGTCCTTCCCCTTACTTCCAGAGTAGGATACAATCTTCCAAGTCAACTTCTTCAGAGAGGTTCATCTTGCTGGTGATAGTGGAGAAAATCAATCTCTTCTGGCGGCGATCAGGGAGTGGAAATTCAATTTTTCGGTCCAGGCGTCCTGGCCGTAGCAGGGCTGGGTCCAGGGTGTCTGCCCTGTTTGTGGCCATGATCACCTGGCACCAGAAGAGGCTGGATCAGACCTTTGTCCCTCCCTACACTTTCTTTCCTGTCATGATACCTGCCCCTCATGAGCCAGCCCCTACTTTTCCCTGATTCCTACACTATACCTCCACTTGCCCATTCTGAGCCCCAAACCTTGACATTGACGTTCTGGTCAAATCCATCCATTTGATTCAGCAACTCCAGCAAGATTCTCTGAACCTCCCTGTCAGCTGAGAGTGAACATTAAGGTCAGTCCAGGGCACTGTTATGACACCTGCCCAAGATCCCAACCCTATTTGGGCATCACTCACCCCCTGTCTGGGCATCAAATCTCTTGGTGGCGATGGCATCAATCTCGTCTATGAAGATAATGGCAGGTGCGTTCTCCTTGGCCAGGCGGAAAACATCCCGGACCATGCGAGGGCCTTCACCCAGGTACTTCTGTACAAACTCTGAGCCCACGACCCGGATAAATGCAGCTGACAGCAGGATGACAAAGGTGAGAAATGAGCTGCCTGTGGAGCCCATCCTGCTTTAAATGAAACTGAGAACTCCTAAAGGCGGGGCTGGGGATGTGGCTCAAGTGGTAGTGTGCTGGCCTGGAATGCGCAAGGCACTGGGTTCGATCCTCAGCACCACATAAAAAATATAAATAAAGATATTAAAAAAAAAAATTTCCTAAAGGCATCCTTTCACTTGGACACCTACTCCTAGTAGCTGAGTCATTCTCTCAAGTCAAGGGCTGGGTCCCAGTTCAAGCCCCAAGGATCAGCCATCTGCTTATGTCCCAAAGCAACCCAACAGCCGCAGTCATGAATCATATGTACACATATCAAATTCTGGTCTGATGTTAAAAAGCAGAACATTAAATAAAACAAAAACCCCAGAACACTTGGTTTCCAAAATACATGTAATATCAGTAAGAAAACAGAAACGCTGTCCTTACATTAAGACATTAACACCTGACCAAGAGCTCTGAGCTCCCTTTTGCTCTATGAATCAGTCTTTAACGTATTAAGAGACAGTGACCAGAGGCCATCTTCTGATATAACTGACCTCTGGCAATGGGATTGAAGCAGGTTTGTTCAGGACCTTCCCTTTGGACTTCTTATTTATTTATTTGCTTTCTACGTTATTGGGGATTTCATTAAGTCTTCATAATTAATGTACAAAAGTAGTTTGTTATTAAAAGGAAATTGAGGCATGAAGAGGTAGTCACCTGGCCAGAATGCACAGCAAGTAAGGGCCACACTGGGCTATAACCCCAGAGCCCATGCATATGAACATGCCATGCTATTTCCCGGGGAGCATGAGCAAGCGGTGAGCAAGGGGAGACCCAAATCTCAAAGCACAGGGGAGGTAGAGAGAGGCTCACCTGTCGTGTGATGCGCCACAGCCTTTGCCAACATGGTCTTCCCACAGCCAGGTGGGCCATACATGAGGACACCTCGGGGAGGATCAATACCAATCTGAAACCCAAAAGTGGGAAAAGAAAGGATGAGGTAAGGAGCCCTGTCACCAATCCCAGACCCAGTGGTACCTGTCCCTGCCCTGTAGCCTCCACAGCCTCACCTGCTTATACAGCTCAAAGTGTGTAAGTGGGAGCTCCACAGCCTCCCGCACCTCTTGTTTTTGGATATCCATGCCCCCAATGTCTGCATACATCACGTCTGGCTTCTGGTCTGGTGGGAGAGCAGAGTTGGGGCTCCCAGCCTTGTCCACAAGGTCCCCTTACGCCTCCTGAGCCCCGGGCTCCCGCCTCACCTGAGGTGAGCATCATGATGCTACTGTCGGCCTCAGGAGGCAGCACATCCACCAGGGCATTGCTGTGCTTGTGGAGGGCGACTGAGGCATTGGGCTTGAGCAGCTCACGATCAATGGTGCTCAGAATACGCACATAATAGTTGGAGCCTTTGAGAAAGGGACAAGAAGAGGAGGAAAATGAGAAGTACCTGAGTCCTGCAGGCGCAATGGTGCACACCTGTAACCCCAGCAGCTCAGGAGGCTGAGGCAGGAGAATTGCCAGTTCAAAGCCAGCCTCAGCAACTTAGTGAGGCCCTAAACAACTCAGTGAGACCCTGTCTCTAAGTAAAATTTAAAAAGGGCTGGGGATGTGGCTCAGTGTTTAAGCGCCCCTGGTTCAGTCCCTGGTACCAAAAAAAAAAAAAGTCCCTGAGTCCTGAAACTGTCTTTTCCCTTCTTCTCCTTCCTTCACAGTTGTACCCTCCAGGCCACTAATCTTAGAGAGGCTCACACTAACAACTTTCCTGTCTACAGCCAAGACTCTCTCTTAAGCTCCACGACTGGGTGTGCCCAGCATGTCTCCTCCTGGATATTTTTCCCTGAGTACTTCTCACTGTCCTAATATGATCTCAGTATCTTTCCCCAAACTGAACTGTTCCTTCTGGATCTGCCTTAAGGAGACATACTGTCCCAGCCAAATCTGAAGCATCATCCTGAATTGTCTCTCCCTTCCCTCCACAGACCATCAGTCGTCACAACCTTCTACTCAGCTTTACAAGTCTCTCTTCAAGCAGTTCTCTCCCCCTCCCCCTGCCTGATTCAGTCCCATCTTCACCTGTCTAGGTCTCTGTGTGATTCCTCCTTGGTCACCCAGCCTCTATCCTCTCTAATCTACCTCCCTTTATGTTAGTAATGCACAGCAATCTCTCTCCTGACCATCAGACCTGACTGTCCAGCAGCCCTATAATGTCCTGAACTGTCTCCCTGCAAACCCTCTGGACATCTCAGAAAGAGCCCATTATCTTCCTAAGTCTCACAGTCAAAGATATAGGTTTCACCCCTTCCCCCACTTCCTCATAGCCCATAAGTCCAACATCTTTTCCAAGAATCTTTACAAGAGCATGGCTTGCTCTAGAAGAGTAGAGGCCAGAAGCAGGAAAAGACAGACAGGACATTAGAACAACAATTGATTGTAAGGGCAGGGCCTGGACCTATGTTAATAATAGCAGCTACTATACACTGAGTTCTTAGCAGGTGTTGAATGGACAAATCAATGAATGAGGTGCCCCCATCCACACACCCACTCACCCGTGGTAGAGCCCACAATGGCTGTGTTCTGATCCACAGCTTCTAAAAACTGCCCAATGACTAGTGGAATGCTCTGGATTCGCTTCACCTCCTCCTGGGCATGCAGGAATTCTTTCTTCAGGTTCTTTTGCTCATCCTTGATGTATTCCTCCTGCACCTCCAGGAATTCTAGCTCTTGCTGCAGCTTCTGTGAGCCCAGAGGAAAGAGGAAAGGGATGGCTACAGGCTTTGCTAAGCCAGAGTGGAAAGTAGGGGGAATATGAAATGCTGGGCCTTATGCAAGGTTCAGGTTAGGGTTGAATGTACCTTGTAGCGACTATACAGGTCCTCCAGGTCCTCAGGCTCAGGTCCCAGGAAGGACAAGCCAGTCTGGGGCCGGGACACAGACAATGCTGGGATCTCATCCTAGTCCAAGGGGGAAAACTCAGGTTGGAAGAAAAGAATCTCCTCAAGAAAGCATCTAGAACCACTGCTCCCACCATCACCACCACCACAAATTTGCCATTAAGTCACTCAATACTAACATCATTCAGTTTTTCTAAATAGAACCTGGAAAATTCTCAGCCCCCTAAATAGGCTTTGATGTCACCCTGGCTCCTAAACAAGTCCTTTATGTCAATTTGCACCCCAAACAGATCTGCTATGGTATGCAATTCCTATCGTCCCCCAAAATATCACATCAACTTCTTACCACATCCCAGCATCCCCATCACCCTTCCACAGATTCCTAATGCTACACGGCTCTCCTGGACAGGATGTTAAAGTCCCCATACATTCGAAGACTCCCAGCATTCATTTCCCATTTGTCCTCCAAAAGAGACTCCCAAACGTCACTCAGGCAAGTCCAGATAAAACCACAATGCCCCCCACCCCAGCAAAGCACCGAACACAGTCCCCTAGCCACAGGCCCATTCCACACATCGCTCACCAGCATCTGACCTAACCCCAAACCCAAAGGGCCGACGAGGTCACCAAGCACTCCCAGGCAGGCCTCGAAACCCATCAATGTCAAAGACCCTCTTCTCCCAGCTCCGCCTTCGGAGTCTTACCCTCCCCACATCCCTCGACCACACAGTCAGGCCTCGGGACCGCACAAAGTTCTCCACCGAAGCCCCTAAAATCACCCAGAGTCGCACTGGGATCCTCCAAGTCCACTCAGCTGTCCACTCAGGTCTGGCTTCAACCATTCCCCCAAGCCCGGCCGGTACTAAAAGGCCGAAGTCCCCACCGCACCTGAGCCTTCTCCACCAAGATGCCAATCTCCTCCATAGTGACCAAGCCGGCCTCTGCGGGGCTCGGCCTGATCCAGTCACCGTTTCCGCTGACGCAGCCGGAAGTCTCCGACACTAGAGGATCCTGGGAAACGTAGTTTAAGCTCTCAGAGAGCGGGATGGATGGACAGGGAGTGGGGAAGTCTTCGTCCTGGGCTCCGCCCACAAAATAAGCACATGCGCTGTGCGACAGCATCGCGAAAAAGCGCGGGCGGGCTCGGAGATGTGAGCGTGCGCAGTTGAAAGGGATGGCGGCGCTCGTGCTGGAGCGCCTCTAGGGCTTTTTGTCCAGGAGGTGGCGCCAGCTCACTGCTCTTTCAACAGGAAATTCTGAGCTCTGTGGGAAGAGTCTGGGGTCCATGGGCTGTAACTCCCTGTTAGTGGAGGGATCTGAGAGGCCTCGGGCGGGGTTCCACAGAATGGGTCTCCGCGTGGCCTGCCCCCTAAGATTCTGTCCCTGAAGGTAATCGGGCTCCACTCTGGGAGTGAGGAGCCTAGAGTCCATGGTTCAATGAGGAACGAATTGAATAGACTCTGGGCTGGAGAAAATAAGGCTATATAAGAAAATAAGGCTGGAGAAATAAGAAAATAAGGGTGCCCTGTAGTTGTGTTATACCAGAGACCAGCACACCCATGCCACATTCCATGCTTAAGCCTTGCATGCATCATCCCTTGGAATTGCTTTTCAGCTAAAGCTGGGTATGGAACCCCGGGCCTTAGGCATGCTAAACAAGCACTGTGCCACTAAGGTACACCTTCCCAAGCCCAAATCCTAGCTCATGTTGTGTTTTCTTTACAGAGAGAGAGAAACAGGCTTTGCAGCCATGAAACCACTTGCCACAGTCACAGGGCTTAAGTGGCCGAACAGAATGGGGACCCAGATCTGTGTGTCCCCAAAAACCTCTGCTCCTAGTACACTGCCATCCTTCATACCAGCTACAAATTTTTACTAAATAAACTTCTGTTGAAGTATGAGCATATTCAGGTGCACAAATTCTTATTGTTGCTTACAAATCAAGGAAATGCAAAACTTGAGCAGCCATCTAGATCAAGCAACCCAACAAAGACAACCTCCAAAAGTCTAAGCACTTCCTTTCCCCATCCCATATAATTAATATCATTTGCCAATAACAGCAAAGATCACTTTCTCCAGATCTGTACAGTGTCTGTAACAATGGTCCACTTTATGCTTTGAATATAGATAGTCCTTGCTGCTTTGCTAGTGTGACTTATTTTTTAAAGGACATGTTTCTTTCCCTTCTCTACCTGCTCATTCATATCCCCCCACCCCAATCTCAGAGGAAACAGGATTACCTTGCCTCCCCATCCTAGGCAGAGTTATCAGTCCTTGAGCCCATACCCTCCCCAGGAGTGAAGTAAATCATATTTTGTGGATGGCACCAGAAGAACTCATAAATGACTCTCTCCCACATTAACAAGTGAATTACACTCCAACAGAGAGCACTTGGAATGTAGCCTTTGAATCACCTCTTTAAAAACCCCTGTTCCCCTTGATGGGCAGAATCATAGCCTCTGAGACAGGAGTTCCTGTTTTCTCCTTTGCTGGACAAGTAATAAAACTTTTTTTTCCTTTTTCTCAAAATTATGTCCTTATTAGTGAATGGGGTTTGGGGACAAGACTGAGCTTTCGGAAACAAATTTGGCACTCCAGGTGAGTCCTGAGAGAAGCCTCTGCTCTGGCTTTCTTGGGCAGGCCTACCACTCCAAGCAAACCCACTTCCGTGCTGAGGATTCAAATTTGTTGAGAGCCAACTGCAGGAAGTGAGGAGACAGGTGAGTGTGCCTCAGGTCAAATCAGAGGAGGTATTCCTGTGAGTACAGGGAGGGACTGAGGGACTGTCCCAGCAGCTGCTAAGTTCCTTTTGCTTTGGGAAACTCCCTGCTTTTCTTTCTGGATGGTACAGTTTGCTCCATCTTGATCCACGTTGATAAAAAGAAAACTGAACTCAGTAAAGTCCAGACAGCCTTGGCCATTTGGCAAGTCTCTGGTGTGCATGCCAAGATGCTTGATTCCACGCATCTGGTTCCTTTTCATGGGGACATCCCGTCCCTTTTTGTGGGGGATATCTGTGGCACCACTGTGTTATCAAAAGCCCAGTCCTTGCCCCCTTGATGTCATTCCAATATGAGGACTTGGTTTTGAGAAAAAGGAAAAAGAAGTTTTATTACTTTGCTAACAAAGGAAAAGCACAGGAGACTTCTGTCCTAGAGACTATAATTCTGCTCATCAGGGTGAACAGGGTTTGGTTTTTCGTTTTTGGTGGGGTGTTCTGTTTTGTTTTTGTTTTTTGTCTTTTGGTACCAGGGATTGAACCTCTCTGGTACCAAAAAAAAAAAAAAAAAAAACCACAGAGCCACATCCCAAGCCCTTTTTTAATATTTTATTTAGAGACAGGGTCTTGCTGAGTTGCTAAGTGCCTTACTAAATTGCTGAGGCTGGCTTTGAACTCATGATGCTCCTGAGCTCTTGGGGTTATAGACACACACCACTGCACCCCGCTGAACAGGGGTTTTTAAAGAGGTTATTTCAAAGGCTACATTCCACATGTTCTCCATTGGAGTTGTACTTCACTTGTTAATGTGGGAGAGAGTCATTTATGAGCTCTTCTGGTCCCATCCACAAAATATGGTTTACTCCTGGGGAAGATATGGGCTCAAGGACAGATAACTCTACCTAGGATGGGGAGATAAGGTAATCCTATTTCCCCTGAGATTAGGGAGGGGGAGAAACTAGGAGCAGGGAGAGAGGAAGACAAAGAAACATGTCCTTTTAAGAACAAGTCAGAGTGGCAGAGCAGCAAGGATTGTATTAAAACCATAAAGTGGACCACTGTGGCACTTCTCCACTGTCTACTTTCCATTTCTATGGAAGATGGGCAACAATATCTCCAAGCTGCTTCTTGCTGACAGAGGGTGAAGTTGGGGAAGTAATCCAAAGTCCATGTTCTCTATCAGGTGAGGAGTGGATAGTTCAGGGTATTCAACATCAGGGCAGTCCAGAGGTCCATGGTGACTGTTGGGGAGTAACTGGACAAGGCACACATAGGGCAGGGATCTTGCTAAAACAATAATAAACAAGTCAGCACAACATTACTTTGTTTGTAAACAATGAGCACAAACACAGTTAATATTTCAGCCAGTCTCTGAAAACCATGAAGACAGTAACTTATACTCATGTCAGTGAAACACAGATGGAATTTATCCATGCAGGAGGTTAGGACAATTTGTAGGTCAATGAGATCAGGCTCAAATTGACTCAGGACAAACTTGTGACTCTAGAGTCCTTTGTGATGGTTAATATTAGGCACTCCCACATAAAAAACCCTTTCTTTATAGCCTCCAGTTTTATTTACTTTTGGTAGGACTGAAACCAGTGTACATCTCAAGTCACACTGAAAGAGCCATTGTCTCTCCTAAATGTCTGTGTACAATTGGGCTTTGGTCATACTCTCCTGCCAGCTGTTTGAGAACACATTGGTCAAAACTGACCCTCTTCCTATCTTCCACTTACTAAGAGGTAGCTGAGATTCTTCAGAGATCACTCCTGGGAACGTGTGAGAAGCCTCTTGGCTCCTTTAGGCTTCCTCTATCAGTGGAGTTTTCTGCCAGGATGGGTCAGGGTCTTGCTGACCATATGTGGTTTGTCTTGAAAGCATCAGGGACAGGTCCCTCTCCAATGACCCTCCTCTTTGCAGAATGTGCACTGGTTGGCTTTCTGTACTCTAGGGTCCTCTTGATCCCCCTGACCAGCAGATCAGGTGACTCACTGGAGTTGCAGGGCCCAGTGAGGGGTCCCCTTGTTCTCTGGATCCTAGCTGATCTCTGAGGGCAAGGTCCAAAATATTGACTGGCTTTTTGCTTGATCCTTCTATTTCCTTGACTTTGCTTTCACATTTTTGGGGTTTAAAGATCCATCAGACCAGTTTCACAAATCTTGAAGTGAGAGTGATGGGTTTTACCTTTCATATCTATAATTTTATAGTTACTCCTTCCATTTAATTGGTGTCGGTATTGATACTGGAAGCCAGCCTTAAATCCTGTCTGTCCTGTAGGTGATTACTTATCACTTCAAATTACTTCAGCTTGGTAGTTCTTAGTAGTTCTGTGAAACACTAACAGGAAACAGTTATAAAGTTTTTTTCTTTTCTAATGTAAATAGTGCTAAAAATTTTCCTTGCTTATCTGCGTCTCACATTTTAATATGTTGATATTCATTTTCACTTAATTCTATGTTTTTTTTCTTGAGATTTTCTCATTGGTCCATAGATTACTTAGATGTGAATAGTTTAATATCCATGTGACTGAACTCCTTATCATGCACCTGCATAAATATGCCTGTGAAAACAGAATCTCTTCCGTATACTTGACTTCTGACAGACCAACTCCAACTGCAAGAGGGCATAATAATCCAGAAAAACCACTCAAAGGCCAGATTGTGTTCTAGAAAAATATCTTTCTCTTAGGCTTACACCAACAGATGGTTTACTCGCCAAGATGTCTTCTATTGGTAAGAGAAACAGCATGGCCCATGTGTTAAAGGGCCAGTAACAGATACAAAAATGGAAACACAGAGAGCCAGACAACCAGAGAGGATCCCTGAAACCATGGCTGACAGTCAGGAAACTTTAAAACAGACAGACCTGCAAACACAAATTTCTTCCACTTACTTTACTTCTGACAGACCAATTGAAAGATTGTATAATAGTTCAGAAAACTATTCAAAGGCCATTAAAACATTTTTAAGACAGGTGTATACCTATAGGTGGCCCTTTATTTCTCTTATTTTACCTCTGAAAGACAAATTCCAATTGCAAGAGTTTTGGGGGAGTGGTAACTGGAATTGAACTCAGGGGCACTCGACCACTGAGCCACATCCCCAGCCCTATTTTGTATTTTATGTAGAGACAGGGTCTCACTGAGTTGCTTAGCACCTTGCTTTTACTGAGGGGCTTTGAACTTATGATCCTCCTGCCTCAATCTCCTGAGCTGCTGGGATTACAGGCATGTGCCACCATGCCCAGCCCAACTGCAAGACCGTACAAAAAAGAAAAACAGACAACCCAAAATCATGGCCAAGATATGGGAATCTTTAACAAACCAGCCAAGATCTTTCCCAAGAGACTACTAATTGGATAAATGCAGAATTACCCATAGGCTTATACTTGTAGGTAGCCCTTTCTTTCAACTACTTTTGACAGACTAACTCCAACTCAAAGATTGCACAAAAAGGAAACAGAGACAGACAACAAGAGAGGATTCCCCAAAACCACTGCCAACAGATGGGAACAAACCAGCCAGGATTTTCCCGAAGAGACTACCTAGAGGATCAATGCAGCATTGCCCATGTCTTAAAAGGGACAGTAACATATACAAACAAAAACACAGACAGCAACCAGAGGGAATTCTCAAACCTACAGTAGACGTTACTGGGAGGTAGACATGGGGAAAAAAATCTCAGTGGACATTGGGTGTGTGTCCAAACTATCTTCCTAGGAACTAGAGGAATTGACCATCAGTCAGCCCTAAGTGGCTTCTAGGCAACTGGGTGATATATTAAGAGTGGTTATGTTGGGTTTGGTCCTAAGAAAACCAACGTCTGTCAGTACCAAAACCCAGTAGGATTGGCATTTTTTTTTATTTTGAATTGAATGAGGCTTTTTTTTTTAATAATGTGGATGAAAGTCTCTCCTGTGAGTTTCAGGGATTCTTTTACCAAAACCATGTGGCCTTATTTCTATGTTGGAACAGATTCTGAACCTTAAAATTTCTTAAAATCTATTCTGTGGATGATGAAAGATAAAGAAACTGGTAAATTATTCTCTTTAGTTTTTAGGGATAACTTGATAAATTTAATCTCATTTCTAGAATCTTTTTGAACTTTCCTACTGAAAACCAGAATAGATTTTTCTCCCTTATTTTCAGCAACTATAAAAAAACAAGATAGTAATGTACTTTCGTAGATGTTCTGAATAGCAGTTGTTAAGCTCCTTGAATTCTAATTTTAAATATTTGAGAATTAACATGTACAATAAAATATTTTGTTTTGAATAACAAAATAAAAAAATAAAAAAAAAAACAGACAACAAGAGGGAATTCCCCAACCCAAGGCCAAAAACCAGATGAAAACCTAGAAGAGACCAGGAGAGAGTAAATATCCCTAGATTTTTGAGTCTCACTTAACCAAGACTCCTACACCAGTTGTAATAGGGAACCATTTTATGCTTTGAATATCGCCCTTGCTGCTCTGCTAGTGTGACTTATTTTTTAAAGGTCATGTTTCTTTCTCTTCTTCTCTCCCAGTTCTTCCCTAATACCTTCCTCCTCCCTAATCTCAGGGGAAACAGGATTACCTTTCTTCCCCATTCCAGACACAATTATGTATCCCTGAGCACACATCCACCACAGGAATGAAATAATTCAGACTTTGTGGATGGCACCAGAAGAGCTCATAATTGACTCTCTCCCACATTAACAAGTGAATTACACTCCAACAGAGAACACTTGGAATGTAGCCTTTGAATCACCTCTTTAAAAACCCCAGGGGGCTGGGAATATAGCTCAGTTGGTAGAGAGCTTGCCTCATATGCACAAGGCCCTGGGTTCAATCCCCAGCACCACCAAAAGAACAAACAAACAAACAAACAACAACAACAACAACAAAAAAAAAACCCTGTTCCCCTTGATGGGCAGAATCACAGCCTCTGAGACAGGAGTTTCTGTGTTTCTTTTTCTTTTTTCTCAAAATTATGTCCTTATTATTGAATGGGGTTTGGAGACAAGGACTGAGCTTTTGATAATAAATTTGGCACTCCGGGTGGGATCTGAGAGAAGCCCCCACTCTGGCTTTCTTGGGAAGGTATAAGCCTAAGAAAAAGATGGTGTTCTACTGTAATCTTTCCTTTGAATGGCCTTCTGAATTATACAGCCTTGCAGTTGGAGTTGGTCTTTCAGATGGAAAGTTAGTGGCAGAAGTTCTGTATGTGCAGGTCTGTCTGTTTTTAAAGATTCCCCTGTTTAATCATGATTTAGGGATTCTCTCTGTTTGTCTGTCTGTCTTTCTTATTATTATTATTATTATTATTATTATTATTATTATTATTATCTGTTACTGGCCTTTTAAAACATGGACCATGCTGCGTTTCTCTTACTGGTAGTCTCTTGAGAAGAGAGATCTTAGCTGAATGGGTCACTGTTGAGACCCACAGCCCAAGGGGCCCCAGCAAACTTCCAGCTGCCGGCTGATGATTGGCTCACAGCGGCCCCAGCAACATCTAGCTGATTGGCTCCTCTGCAGTGATGCTCATTGGGCTGTTTCCCTGCCCTTTCAGACCACGGAGCTGCTCATTGGGGGACTTTTTTGGCTCCGCCCACGTGACCCAGCCAAGCGGCCGCTAGAGCAGGAGGATTGTGGGAGGTGGAGAGAAGCTTGTGGGGGAGAGAGAGGCTTGTGGAAAGCCGGTGGTGGCAGTTGAGGCTCTGAGGGTTTTTCCTGAGAGGCTGTTTTGTTTGGCGTGTGTGGTTCTAAGAATAAAGTTGGTTTCTTTTGACAAGTGGCTCCTGATTGTGCCCAGCCAGACTGCGGCAGGTCACCTATAGGTATAAGCCTGTCTTAGAGAAAAATGATTTACTGGAACACAATCTGGCCTTTGAGTGACTTTTCTGGATTATTATGCCCTCTTGCAGTTGGAGTTGGTCTGTCAGAGGTAAAGCATATGGAGGAGATTCTGTATATATAGGTATTTATGCAGTTGCATGATAAGGAGTCTGAATAGTCAGAAACTGAGCTGAGGATGCAAAAAGGCACTGCAGCTGGTGTGAAGGTTAGCAGGGCACCAGAAGAAAGAGTTTAAAATAAGTTTTAAATCCTTTCAACCCAGTGCTGGAAGTTCCACCACTGTTCCTCAGCCTGGCCCCGGGCAGCTACAGGTCATCTCACTGTGGGTCAGGAACACCATTCCTGGTCTGGGGAGGGAAAACATTCCAGAAAAATGAGCAAAGACAACCTGGCCTCTGCCCTTTCTTCCAGTCCCCTTTGCCCTTGAGGCTGCTGGCCACAAAGGATGTGGCAGTAGGTTGTAGCATTGTTAGTTATGCCCTGGGGTCAGGAGTGGTCTCCCATTTTGAGATTTGTCAGGGCACCTCATTTGGCCACGTGATATCCATCACTGGGGCAGAGCAATTCTTGCCATGACAGTATCCCATCAAATTAAATGGTTGGGGAGACTGGCGGGATAAACAACTGCACCCAGGAAAGAAAAAACAAACTAAGGCCAACCCATGTTTTGTTGGAAGCCTCTGCAAAGAGATCATCAAGGAAGCCTGAAGAAAAGTATGGAAAGGGCTTTCTCCATTGAATATCAATATGCCTAGTGTAGGAAAAAAGCCCCAAAGGAGACTCTTTGGGCTTTTTGTCAATTGTATCTAGAGGTACAACTGACAGTGGGGAACTCCCTTGAAGTTGGTGGCATCATGGTAACGATAAGGGAGGCAGGTCAGGCTCAAAAATATACTGTGCTCCAACCTCTTGGAATGCCACTTGGGATTAAGAAAAGATTAAGGCACAGTTTTTGTGTATGCCATATTGTCCAGCCCTCTCCTGGGATGAAATTTGTTGTGAAATTAAATACACAGATAACATTCACCAGGACTGTTTCAGAATATAATTTTTCAAAAGGGACTGAAACCAGAAAAGATATACAGAAAAGCTAAAGGTATGGAAATGTATTTTAATACAGAAAATTAGAAGGTAAAAGAAAAGTTTAGGGATGAGAACGTATTTTGTTTGTTAAAGTAGTATTCTTGTGCTAAAGTCCAAGATGAAAGAGAGAACAAAACTAAGGTTTTGTAAATAAGTTGTAGAATGTCTATGTAAGTTGCAGAAGGTTTGTGGAAGGTAAATCTCAAAAGTTTGTGTATCTGATTAAATTGACCATACTTAGCACAGCCAGTCAAAACTGTTCAGATTTTAATGTACTGATACAAAGCAAAGTCTGAAACATTGATCTGTTCTAATATGTCCAGAAAATTTCCTTGTATCTATTAGGTTTTATTACTTTGGGAAACTATGTCTTAAAGAAATTAGCGTTTGTACCTGCTTTAAAGTCTTTTAAATGATTACTTACTTCACAACTGGTTAAATAAACAACAATTATTTTACCTTGTAACAATATAGTTGACATCCTAAATATTTATGATTAGATATATGGACACATCTATGAACTATGTTTTGTATGAGTCTTGTCTAAGTGTTATGTAAAAGTGTATAAAATGAAAGTTTATGTGTTTACCCACAAGATTACCAATAAGTGCTCTCTTTTATACGTTGTATCTGACATAGAAGGGTCACACTGTCATTTGAAGACCTGTTTTGTATTTGTTTCCTTTGACTAAGTCTATTTCTGATCATTAACACTGTTTCCTAAATGTATAAGAGATCTAAGGCTATCCTCCAATTTTTGCTAGTACTGCTAACCTATGCAGACCTGTGATTATTATTACCATATAATATGGATTCTAAATTCTACTTTTAAAGTGAAACCAAGTTAATACAAGGAGTTCTGCGTAATTATGATGCTAACCATTACTGGGTTCTTTGTATATTAGATGCATTCATGTTCTTAATGCATACAAACCTTGGGCTGGGGTTGTAGCTCAGTGGTGGAGCACTAACCTCACATGTGTGAGGCACTGGGTTCAATCCTCAACACCATATAAAAATAAATAAATAAAATAAAAGATATTGTGCCCATCTACAACCAAAAGTTTTTAAAATTTTTTAAAAGTATACAAATCTTTTTAAAATGTAAAACTTGTGAGAACGTTTTACCAAGTTGGTGTTCTCCAAACTAAAATTGTCTGTAGCAATAGTCTCCTTCAGATTTATATAGAAATTACATACTTTGTTGGTATTCACTTATGTAATTTAATTTTTTTTCATTATTTAGAGAATACTTTATTAGTTTCTGTAATCAAACCCACGTAGATAAGACCTTACATATTTAATACAGTGCGTTACCCCTGTACAAATGGAAAAAAAATTAAGTTTAACGTTTCTAGATCAATATGGCTGTTAATTTCTGTACAATGCCAACTCAACACGGTAAACTGGGATACTTTTCCAAAGTTGACATGTCATTTAATATTTTATAACTGGATAAAGGTAACCTGCTGTCAATAAGTTATATATAGAATTTTGTGTTACTCTTTACATAGGGAGGAGAATTTAAATGTATTTTTGGAAGGTAATAAGGAAAGCCTGATCTGTTTAAAGGTTGACATTGTAAATCATGAAAACATTTTGTCACTTTTTTCCACGAAAGGAAAGTTAAAAGCTCTCTTAGCCTTTGTTTGATTCATGTTTCAGATGTAATGGTGTATTGTGTTATTTGTCAAGAGCTCCGCCTTACCTGAAATGAGGCTCTGCCTTTCACCTTACTCCATGTTAGGGTGGCTCCAAAATAGGCTAAACTTAAGCTCATTTCAAGTTGTGTTCAAAACATAGATTTTTGTTCTAACCACTACTGTGATCTCAAAATAAAAATGGGGATATAATACATAAATAAATAAAAGTTAAAGAAATCACATTTCTTGGTTCATAGCTATTACAAGAACTGAACGTTTTGCTCTGTTAATTTCATTTTGTATATTCCTGTAAATTTTTCAACTATTTCTGTTAGTGTTTTTGCAGAGGTACTACTTGTAATAAATGAACCTGAGTTAAATTGAGATAACAAGCCATCACCTACAGGACAGACAGGATTTAAGTCTGGCTTCCAGTAACAATACTGACCTTAATTAAATGGAAGGAGTAACTATAAAATTATAGATATGGAAGGTACAAACCTATTACTCCCACTTCAAGATTGGTGAAACTGGTCTGATGGATCTTTAAAACCAAAAAATGAGAAACCAAAGTCAAGGAAATAAAAGGATCAAGCAAAAAGCCAGTCAATATTTTGGACCTTGCCCTCAAAGATTAGTCAGAATCCAGAGAACAAGGGAAGCCCTCACTGGGCCTTGCAACTCTAGTGTGTCAGGGGGATCAAGAGGACACTAGAGAACAGAAAGCCAACCAGTGCACATTCTGCAAAGAGGAGGGTCATTGGAGAGGGACCTGTCCCTGATGCTTTCAAGACAAATCACATATGGTCAGCAAGACCCTGACCCATCCTGGCAGATAATTCCACTGGTATAGGAAGTCTAAAGGAGCCAAGAGGCTTCTCACACGTTCCCAAGAGTGATCTCTGAAGAATCTCAGCTACCTCTTAGTAAGTGGAAGATAGGAAGAGGGTCAGTTTTGACCAATGTGTTCTCAAACAGCTGGCAGGAGAGTATGACCAAAGCCCAATTGTACACAGACATTTAGGAGAGACAATGGCTCTTTCAGTGTGACTTGAGATATACACTGGTTTCAGTCCTACCAAAAGTAAATAAAACTGGAGGCTATAAAGAAAGGGTTTTTTATGTGGGAGTGCCTAATAATAACCATCACAAAGGACTCTAGAGTCACAAGTTTGTCCTGAGTCAATTTGAGCCTGATCTCATTGACCTACAAATTGTCCTAACCTCCTGCATGGATAAATTCCATCTGTGTTTCACTGACATGAGTATAAATTACTGTCTTCATGGTTTTCAGAGACTGGCTGAAATATTAACTGTGTTTGTGCTCATTGTTTACAAACAAAGTAATGTTGTGCTGTCTTGTTTATTATTGTTTTAGCAAGATTCCTGCCCTATGTGTGCCTTGTCCAGTTACTCCCCAACAGCCACCATGGACCTCTGGACTGCCCTGATGTTGAATACCCTGAACTATCCACACCCCACTTGATGGAGAACATGGACTTTGGGTTACTTCCCCAACTTCACCTTCTGTCAGGGTGAGAAGCAGCTTGGAGATATTGTTGCCCATCTTCCATAGAAATGGAAAGTAGACAGTGGGGAAGTGCCACAGTGGTCCACTTTATGGTTTTAATACAATCCTTGCTGCTCTGCCACTCTGACTTGTTCTTAAAAGGACATGTTTCTTTGTCTTCCTCTCTCCCTGCTCCTAGTTTCTCCCCCTCCCTAATCTCAGGGGAAATAGGATTACCTTATCTCCCCATCCTAGGTAGAGTTATCTGTCCTTGAGCCCATATCTTCCCCAGGAGTAAACCATATTTTGTGGATGGGACCAGAAGAGCTCATAAATGACTCTCTCCCACATTAACAAGTGAAATACAACTCCAACAGAGAACCTGTGAAATGTAGCCTTTGAATCACCCTTTTAAAAACTCCTGGATCCGCCGGATGGGCAGAATCACGGCCTCTGGGAATGGAATCTCCTGTTTTTCTCCTTTGCTAGCAATGTAATAAAACTTCTCTTTTCTTTTTCTCAAATCTGTGTCCTCATTGAATTGGCATTGGGGACAAGGACTGAGACTTTGTTAACATATCTACCATGTATTTGGCTTTTTTTCTTAATATTTTGTTTGTAAGATTCATTCATAATGTGGGTAGAAATAGTATTTTTTTTTCATTTTTCACTCTGGATAGATTCTATATATGAATGTATCTCAGAATGGATGTTTTCCATTTGGGGGCTGTCTTGGTGCTATAATATTCAAGTCCATTTTGAGTTGTGGAGGGTATGCCTGTATTAATTCTTTGGAGAATATATTCAAGAGTGAAATATCTGGTTTGGGAACAAGTATGTGTTTACCTTTAGTAGACACTACTGAGCTGTTTTAACTTAACTCACACTAGTTGTGCATAACTTGATATTGGCAGTCTTTGATATGTTTTTTTTTTTTTCTATCTAGTGGGCATGTTGTGGATTGTTACACAGGATACTATTTGTGCAGTTACTTTTGGCCAGGCAAATTCCAAACCATGATCATCCCAAACAATCTTTAAAAGTGTTATGCTCGAATTCAGGACCCCAAAAAGACCACCAGAGATCAAGATCGATGTAAGCAGCAAAGAGGTGTTTATTGCGAGCTAGCTCAGTTATCTGTGTGCACACAGCAATTGGTGATTCTGAGAGGCCCCCGAGCCCAGAGTTTGCAGCAGTTTTGTACACTCTTTGGGGAAGGCAGGGACTTCACATACATTGTAGCATCTCTTAGCAAATCATCACACACAGTGGGAAAATCATAAAACAACTCTAAAACATGATTAGCACATTCACTGGTGGGAACAAGTTGGGTAAGGGTGATTGGTAGTACAAGAGGGGGGTTCCTTTGAACTGATTGGTTTAGGCCACGAGGGGAGTATGTGCTGAACTACATGGTTTCCCAACATGTTATCAACCACCATAAACTACTGGGGGGTCATCTGGCATCCCAGGTATTTTCCCTGTCTCCTGCTGATTGGTGGTTGCTAGGGGGTTGCTATGGGTCCTCATCTAGCCTGATTGAGTCAGGGACACCTGGCGTGGCAGATCTCTCCTGTTATTTGTAGATAAACAACTCAGCAGGGTGAGTGTGTGCCTAGGAGTGCTCTGTGGATCTTTCCAAGGACAAGGGTCACACCCCCTTCCTTGGACAGGCTTTGCTCTGAGGTAGAGGCTGGTTTCTCAAAAGTAAGTTTGCTTTTCCTCATTTTACATATGAGGAAACAAGGCTCAAACAATGACAGGAATAAATCCTTCCTCTTTCCCTTCTGACTGGACAACTCTTGGTTCTGTATCCTGGGTTTCTACTTGGGACTTAGAATGCATCACTTAAAATGAAATCCATCATCTTAACCTCCCACCCTCTCAATTTCTAGGCTTCAGCCTCAACCCCATCTGAAAGCTTTGCTCTCCAGTCAAATTATCACCAAGTTCTCTCTGCCCACTCCAGCAATGAAAATCAATGTATCCTTTTGGAATTTTTATGGATAATTATTCTAAGTAGCCACTTCCCAAATTACAAGTAGGAAACTAGCTATTTGCTGACTGTGTTTCTGGTTCTTTGATCAGTACTTTACTTCGTGATCTTGGGAATTAGGCAGTAAAAGTAATCAATGATGATATAGAGTCCTTGCCTTTTACCTTGTGTCAGGGATTCTTAAGTGCTTTATATACATTGTCTGATTTAATCTTCAAATTAAAGTGGGATTTGAAGTAAGCATTATTGTTTTACCTGCACCCTATTATGATGATCTTTCTCCCCATCCCCCACCCAGTTCAGAACAGCACACAGAGGCCCTTTAACAGATGGGAACCTAGAAACAGGAACAGCCCTTCTGGGTCTTTCTCCCCACCAAACTGCCTTCTAAAAGAAGTCCTGAACAACAAAAATTTTAAATGTTGCTCATTAATTCAAGCATTTTAAAATATATTGTGGCCAAATGAAACTCATCCGTGGGCTTCAGAGGGTCGGTGGACTCTGGTCTGGGCTCACCCTGTCCTCACGATGTTCTGAGTGAAGATATTCCTCACCCAGGGGCCCTGGGTGAGGCTGAGTGTATATAGGAGTCAGCAGACAAGCAAGTAAACAAGAGCAGACTGACAGAGAACCTTGTCTCTGTCTCCAGGGGGCCGCCGAAACTCAGCTCCCACTACATGACAGCTGTGCCAGAATGTGGGGTCACTGCTACTAGATCTGATGATTCAAAAGAAGACACAATCTGAGGGCTGAGCTGAATCTCATCGATAAAGTACTTGCCTAGCATATGCAAAGACTTGGGTTTGATCCTTGACATTGAAAAAAAATGTGGAAAATCCAGATTTTCAAGTAAGATTTTAAGAATTTTAAATGTTGCTCATTAATTCAAGCATTTTAAAATATATTGTGGCCAAATGAAACTCATCCGTGAGCTTCAGAGGGTTGGTGGACTCTGGTCTGGGCTCACCCTGTCCTCACAATGGCTATCAAAATCCTAGGAATGAAGAGATTTACCAATTCAAGGGTGGAGGTGGAGGGGGATTCTGAACCATTCAGAAGGTGGTAATAATATGAGCCAAGGATGGGTGAGGTTTAAACTCAGGGAAAATCCATTGTCAATGTTTAACTATAACTGAAAAAATAGGGGTTGGGGCTGTAGCTCAGTGGTAAACCACAGGGTGAGGCACTGGGTTCAATCCTCAGCACCACATAAAAATAAATAAAATAAAATAAACACATTAAAAATAACTGGAAAAGTAGCCTTGGAGACATCCATCTACTGCAGACTACAATCCAGTTTTTACAAAAGTTGTAGAACATGTAGTGATATGTTCATGAAATATGTCATGTGGGTAAAAGAAAAATAGATGATAAAGCAATGGAGTATAAATCCTTTTCAAATTTTTCTTATTTTAAAATTTCAGAGTCACAGCAAATTTCTAAGAACCATACATACTCTTTGTCCAGTTTCTCCAAGTATTAACATGTAATATGTTTGATCTATAACTTTCTCTCTCTCTCTCTCTCTCTCTCTCTCTCTCTCTCTCTCTCTCTCTCCACACACTCACCACACACACCCTGCTGGAATTTCTTTTTGAATGGCGTTGAATCTATAGATCAATTTGGGGGGAATCAGGAATATGAACTCTTCCAACCACGAATATGATGTGTCTCTCTCTCTTTAGGTCTTCTTTGATATCAGTTTTTAGTGTGTCATCCCTTTCAATATAAATATTCTGCATTACTTTTGGTATATTTATATCTATTTTTTCAAGCTATTGAAAACAACAGCTTTAAAAAAACAGGTATAACTAATGTACAATAAATAGCACACTATTGGATAAGCTTTGGCACAGGTACATACATATAAAATCATCACCAGAATCAAGATAATGAATGCATCTACCACCCTCAAATATTCCTTTATATCCTTTTATGTTCACCTTCTTCCTGACACTCCTTACCTCTCTATCCTAGAAATTGATTTTATTTTATAAATTTATGCAAATAGAATCATACAGCATGTACTCTTTCATTCAGCATAATTATTCTGAGATTTATCCGTGTTGTTGTGTGTATCAACAGTTCATTCCTTTTTTTTTTTTGCCAAGTAATAGTCCATTGTATTGACTGACAGTCTTTGGCAATTCAAGTACAACTGCTATTTATTTGTTTGGGCTTTGGTCAATACTTGATAAACCGGGTAATTGTATTAGTTTCAGCAAGTACTACAAATGGATTCATAATCCCATTTCTCTTTCAGTCTTCAAGAACTGTAAATAATCAAAGTAGACAAACTCTTAGGTAGACTAATACAAAGAAAGAAAACTCAAATAAAATCAGAGATGAAAACAGAAATGTTACAATGGAAATTTACAGAGACACAAAGAGTCTTTAGAGATTAGATTTGATCATCTAGAAGGAATTGAAAAATTCCTGGATACTTCACCTTACCAAGACAGAATCATGAAGAAATAGTCTGAACAGACCAAGAACAAATAACAAGATTGAATTGGTGATAAAACATCTCCCAGGCTGGGTGCAGTATGTACACCTGTAATCTCAGTGACTTGGGAGGTTAAGACAGGAGGATCACAAGTTCAAGGCCAGCCTGGGAAATTTAGTGAGATCATGTCTCTGAATAAAAAATAAAAAGGACTGGGGATGTTGCTCAGTGACAGAGTGTTCCTGGGAAAAGAGTCTCCTAGGACCAGACTGCTTCATTACTGAGTTCTACCAAATATTTAAAGCTGAATTAACACCTATTGCTTACATTTGTCTCAAAAATTGAAGAGGAAGGGATTCTTCCTAACACATTTTATGAATCCAGTATTTTCCTGATACAAAAATCAGAAAAGGACATAATAACAACAACGAAAAAAAAGCAAGAAAAAAACCCTGCAGGCAGGCCAATTCCTTGATGAACATAGATACAAAATCCCTCAACAAAACACTAGCAACTCAAATCCAACAGCGTATTTAGTGAGTATTAGATTATTCACTTTGATCAAGGTGGAGGTAAGATTCATCCCAGGAATGCAAGAATGGTTCAACATGTACATACCAAAATAAATATAATAAAACACTCAAACAGGAGCTGGGGCTGGGGCTCGGTGGCAGAGCACTTGTCTAGCCTGCGTGAGGCACTGGGCTTGATCCTTAGCACCACATAAAAATAAAAATAAATAAAAAACAATTATTAAAAAAAAAAACACTTAAACATGCAGGGTGCGGTGGCACATGCCTGTAATCCCAGTGGCTTGGGAGGCTGAAGCAGGAGAATTGAGAGTTCAAAGCCAGCCTCAGCAATTTAGCAAGGCCTTAAGCAACTCAGTGAGACTCTGTCTCTAAATAAAATACAAAATAGGGCTGGGGAGGTGGCTCAGTGGTTAAGCACCCTGAGTTTAATCCCCAGGACCAAAAAAAAAAAAAAAAAAAAAAAAAAACCATTCAAACAGAATGAAGAGCAAAAACCACATGATCATCTCAATAGATGCAGAGAAGGCATTTGACAAAATTCAACATACTTTCATGATAAAAGTGTTGAACAAATTAGGTATGAAAGGAACACATCTCAACAGAATAAAGGCCATTTATACTACACCAATAGCTAACCTTATTCTGAGTATGGGAAAAATCTAAAAACTTTCTCTCTAAAGTCTGGATTAAGAGAAGGATGTTCACTTTCATCATTTTTATTCAATATAGTACTGGAAATCTTAGCTAGAACAATGAAGCAAAGAGAAACAGCATCCTAGTTGGAAAGGAGGAAGTCAAATTGTTTCTGTTTGCAGATGACATGATCTTATATATAGAAAATCCCAGACTCCACCAAAAATTGTTAAAACTAATAAAATGGATTTAGTAAAGTTGCAGGATATAAAATTAACAAAAATAAGTAACATGGCTATACACCAATAGCAAATTATCTGAAATAGAAAAGAAGAACGCAAACCCATTTAAAATAGCTACAAAAATAAGCCAGGTGTGATGGTACACATCTTTTAAACCCAGCAGCTTGGGAGGCTGAGGCAGGAGGATCATAAGTTTGAAGACAGCCTGAACAACTTAGCTAGACCCTGTCTCAAAAACAACAACAGGCAATTTGTAAATCAATGGATGTGTAACTGATGTGATTCTGCAATCTGTGTATGGGGTGAAGGTGGGAGTTCATAACCCACTTGAATCAAAGTGTGGAATATGATATGTCAAGAAATTTGTAATGTTTTGAACAACCCACAATAAAAAAAAAAAAAAAAAAACAACAACAAAGGATTGGGGATGTGGCTAAGTGGTTAAGCACTGCTGGGTTCAATCCCAAGTACCAAATATAAATAAATAAATAAAGCTAAAAAATCTAGCAAAAAATTTAACTAAAGATGTGAAAGATCTAAAGATCTTTCATTTCATCATAAATAATAAAAATTTTTAAACTCCAAATAAAGAAATTGAAGAAGACACAAAAAGTTGGAGACACCCTATATTCATGGAAAAAATCCAAGTGTTTATTAACTGATATATGGTTAAAGAAAACAAGTGTGCATGATGGAATATTTTTCAACTACAAAAGAATGAAATCCTGTTATTTGCAACAACATAGGTGGAACTGGAGGCCATTATGTTAAGTGAGATAATCCAGGAACAGAAAGACCAGCACTGCATGATGGGCCACATACTGGGAAATAAGTCAAACAACAAAATTGAAAGAATTGGAATAATTATGGTATGTTCTCTGAACATTACAGAATAAGCTAGGAAACATCCAATCCCATGGATATTAGACAACTCACATCTAAATAATCCATGGACCAGTGAGGAAATCTCACGGGGAAAAAAAACAGAATTAGTGAAAATTAATATTGAACATAGGAAATATGTGAGATGCAGATGAGGAAGGGAACTTTATTGCACTAAATGTTTACATTAGAAAAGAAGAAAGATCTCGAACCAATAATCGAAGCTCCTACCCAAGAAAGTAGTAAAAGAAGACCAAAATAAACAAAGGAATCAGAAGAAAGAAAATTTTAAAAGATTAGAAATTAATAACATCGAACAAGAAAAACATAATAGAAATAAAATCAATGAAACAAAGCTGGTTCTTTGAAAAGATCAACAAAATTAATAAACATCTAGAAAGACTGGTGACGAAGATGAAAAGAGAGAAAGCACAAGTTACCAATATGAAGAATGAAAGCTGGTATATCAATAGAGACCCTATGCTCACAAATTTAACAGCTTGGATGAAATAGATCAATTCCTCAAAACCCATAAACCCTAAAAACTCAACCAATTTAAAACAGAAAATCCGAATAGCTTAAAGAAGTTGAACTTAAAAAGTGCTAGAGGAAAAGAAATCTCCAGGCACGAATAGTTTCACCAGAAAATTCTTCTAAACACTTAAAACAATTAGAACCAATTTTATGCAGTCTGTTCCAGAAAACAGAAGAGAGCATTTCCAACTCCTTCTATGAGGCTAATCTAATGTTACCTTGATGTTCGAACTGAACAAAGACGTTAAAAAAACAAGAAAGAGATGCAGGAGAGCAGAGAGAGAAAATTAGACTCTCTCGCTCATAAACTTGGATTAAAAAATCCTCAAAAATATTAGAAAACCGAATCCAGCAATGTGTAAAAAAATATTATGTTCCATAACCAAGTAGGATTTTTCCCAGGTTTGCAAGACTTCCTTAATATTCAAACATAAATTATTGTGCCACAGTGGTGCACACCTATAATCCTAGCAGCTCAGGAGGCTGAGACAGGAGGATAGCCAGTTAGTTCAAAGCCAGCCTCAGCAAAATGGAGGTGCTAAGCAACTCAGTGAGACCCTGTCTCTAAAATAAATAATTAATTAATGTGGTCGACCATGTTAAGCTAATGAAGAAAATTTGTATGATACAGGAAAAGTCTTTGGCGATATCCAACACTCTCTTTTGATAAAACTCAGCAAACTAGAAACAGAAGGAAACTGTCTCAACCTGATAAAACAGCATCTAACAAAAAAACTACAGCTAATATCATAGTTCATAGTAAAGGCTGAATGATTTCCTGATTAGGAAAAAGGCAAGGGTGTTTGTTGACTTTCACATTCATTCAATACGATAGTAGAAATTCAAGCCAGTTCAATAGGGCAAAGCCAACACACACACACACACACACACACACACACACATCTCAACTGGAAAGGAATAAAACTCTCCTTGTTTTTAGATGACATGATTTTCTACATTTGAAAATCTTATAGAAACTCCCAGAACTAGTAAGTCGGTCCTGTAAGTTTACAGAATATAAGATCAACATGAAAAAATCAAATGCATTTCTATACACTAACAATGAAAATGTGGAATCTAAAATTAAAAGGACACTACCGTTTCTAATTGCATCAAAGAAAGTGAAATATTTAAGCACAAACCTAACAAAACATGTACAGGATCTATATGTGGAAATTTTTCAAAATTTTGGTGAAATAAATCCAAGAAGATCCAAATAAATAGAAAAACATACAATATTCGTGGATTAGGAGACTCATCATAGTGGCAAGGAGCAGCTAGTCACAAAAACAATTCAGGTTGATAGAAAGACTATGTTAAAATTGAAGAATTTATTATCAAGAACACAATTAGCAAGGATGGTGGAATGTGTTGGACATCATCATCCAAAGTACATGTATGAAGACACGAATTGGTGTCAACATAATTTATATACAACCAGAGATATGAAAAATTGTGCTGTATACATCTAATAAAATTGTAATGCATTCTGCTGTAATTTTTTAAAAAAATCAATTTAAAAAGTTAAAAAATAAAACAAAGTCAAGAAATAAAAACACACACACACACAAAAAAATCACAGAATGGATGAAAATATTTGCAGTCACAGAATGGAGGAAAATATTTGCAAAACAGGAAACCATCAAACAGATTTGAATCCAGAAGATATAAAGAATTCATACTGATCAATAAGAAAAAAGACAACCTAACAGAAAAATGGGCAAGAGATTTGAATAAGCACATTGCTAAATTTACGAAGAGATTCAAGTGGCCAATAAATATACGAAATGTGCTCAACCTCAGATAATCAAGGAAATGCAAATTAAAATCACAACCCAATACCTCTATGCTTCTGGAATATATTGGTGCACGTGTCAACCAACCAGAGTGGTTATATGGTGATTATGGAAGTTTAAATTTGTACATTAACTTTGAAACTTTGGGTAGCATCTAAAGCTGAGCCCAATAACCTGGCAAATTTATAATTAGAAACTTCATGCTATATCCCCAAAGAAATTGTATACGTGTGCACCAAAAGACCAAATCCATTTAGCCCAAAGTGGAAATAATCGGGATGCTCGATAGCAGAATGGGTAAAAATGTGGTGGTTTTTTTTATACAACCGAGTAGCATAGAAAATAAACTGTAATTTACATGTACAAGGATACCATGGATTACAACAAGCCAATCCCAAAATGATGCAAACGTATGATTCTATTCACATAGAATTCAAAAACAAGCAAAATAATCCGTGGTGTTACAAGTCAAAATTCCGGCTACCTGTGGGAGGTATGGAGTGCATAGTAGTGGAATGAGAGTATTTAGAGGGCTTCTGGGATGCGGGAATCTTCAAACCTGGGTGAAGGTTATAGGGCGTGTTCATTTTGTGATAATTTAAAGAGCTGTATACATTTATGATTTGTGTACATATTAATATGTATATTTTATTTCAATAAAATGTTTTTAAAACAGACCCATGAATCACATCAGAATGATTGCCTATAAAAAGACAACAAGGATGGCAAAGGAGTATAAAAAAGAATAAGCAATGAGAT
Source organism: Marmota marmota marmota (assembly GCF_001458135.2). Taxonomy (NCBI): domain Eukaryota; kingdom Metazoa; phylum Chordata; class Mammalia; order Rodentia; family Sciuridae; genus Marmota; species Marmota marmota. The sequence continues at coordinate 8,105,896 of NW_026000205.1, forward strand.
ATGTGGTTGGGTGGATACACAGGCAGCTAGATAAGTAGATGAAATGGGGCCTGTGCTACCAACAGCCCTAGAATTTTGTGCTAATATGGGAGCTACACACAATTAGCCATTTAAATGTAACTAAGTTAAAAATTCAGTTCCCCTGCCACATCAGTGACATTTCAAGGGCTCAATAGCCACACAAGTCCCACAGCTCAATGGCCTACCATGTTGGACAACACAAAATATAAAGTTCCTATCATTGCAAAAAGTTATATCGAACTGCTTAAGGGGGCTTTCCTAGCAGGAGGGAGGAGAAATTAGAAAAAGAGGTGAAAAAGAGAGAGAGAGAATCTGAGAATCCCCAATGTTAAAGAAGTGATAGTAGAAAACAGACCAAAGTAACACAAGATCCTGAAGAAAGTGAAACAGGGCACTAGACAGTTTCACAGAGGATATGTGAATGTCAAATGTTCCAGAGAAGGAACTAGAACCACATGGTAAATAACAGGTCTTTGGAGAGTTTAGCAAAAACAGTTCCCTGGCAAATGGAAGTCAGATGCTGGGATCCAGATCATGTCAGAATGAAGTCAGAAGGAAGTTAGAAATCTCTGCCAAATATAAATTCAGTTGGAGAGAGTAAGTGTTCTCCAGCTGTGCCTTGGTCTATAAAGACCACACAAGCCAAAGGGTTCCAGGGGTCTGGAATGGTGTATAATTAATAACCCCCTGTACACAGAGAGAGGCTGAAAGGCGCAGAGGTGCAAACGCCCTTGTTTGGGCTCAGAGCAAGGAGCCTGCAGCAGAATAAATGTGGTTTCTCTGACCATAAGGAAGTGTCCCCAGAGGTTATTTCCGGGGTCAGCAGTGGGATTCCTGAGAATAGGTATAATATGGGGTAGGGCCCAGGGGTGTGTCATAACACACCTGAAAGGAGAAATAGAAAAAGTCCCAGAGGATTGTCAAATACAGAGTATTTGTGAGATTGCCTGCCACCCCGCCGGGGAGGGACTCTGGCTGCAGAAAGCATGGATGGACTTTGAAGGGGGAGACTTCTCTCTGATGTTAATCAGGGGAGACCCCAAAGTCTAGAGGGGCTTGAGGGCCACAGTCATCCCCTGAAAGCTCATCCTAATGTATCTGTCTTAGATGACAAGAAGGGTATCCACATGGAAGAATCCAACATCTTGGTTGGCAATCGCTGTTCCCTCTTCAGGAATCCCAATGGCCTCACCTCTCAGTCCTTATTTCCCTCAGGGACCCAGTGGTCCTCTCTCCCAACCCTCAAACTCCTCAGGCACCAAGACAGCCCTCCTCCCAAGCTCCCACTTTTCAAGGGTCCCCACCCCTGCCTGTTTCTCTCCCCTCTGGCTTTTCTCCAGACTCTTATTTATCCACGTCACTTTCCTGGTTGACTTTAGGTCCCAGTCAACTTTGAGCCTTTATCTTCTACTCCGAGAACCTGCCCTGGGTGGGTGCAGAGGTGGCCAGAGCCCCAGGGAGGGAAAAGCCTCCACCCACCATGGCTGCCCAGAGGTCCAGGCCTCAGTGATAAGGAAGGAGGAGTCCTGGGGCCAGCAGCTGCTGGGGTGTTGACCGAGAGGACAGCTAGGCTTTGCAGCTGCTGTTTCTAGGGGAGACTCCTCAGCAAACAGGGATTCCAGAGGTCAGGAGGAGGGGAGCAGAGCATGGGTCAGGCAGCCCTCCAGGAAGCACTGACTCCGTCTCAGCAAGTCCACGGGACCTCTGGGCTATGTCTTCTGCTCGGTGTGTGCCCCCTATGACCCCCATGTCTCTTCTCAGGCAAATTCTGGGGTGTGCAGAGGATACAATGACCCAAAACCTGTTCAGCCAGTCCCTTCTAATGGAAAAAAAAAATCCCCACAGGACAAAATAAAACAAATCCCAAACTAAATAATTCTACAGGAAGCAAAATCCACATGTCTGTCTGAAACCAGGAAACACAGGCCTCTGGCCTTACACACAGCCTCAACTGGACTAGGGATGGAGGCATCGTGTCCCTCACTGTGGTTTAGGCCTCAGAGCCATGCCCATCTCCAGACACTGGCCCCAGATTGGTGCCTAGAAACAGGATGTGGGTGGCTTGGGACCAGCGATCAGCCCAGGGGGACTGGGGAGGAGTCCAGACCCGGATATGGGCTTTTTGCTATTGTTCCTGGCAGGGGCCAAAGGAAGAAATCTGGCCAGTGAGCCAGCAAACATCAAGAATGCTGCCTCCCTGCTCCCCACCCCCACTCTACCCAACCCCTGCCTAGATGCAGGCTCATGGCACCCTGCTCCCCAGCTGTCTCCCTCGGGAATGCCACCCCTCCAGTAATTTGTACGGAATTTCTTGTCGACTCCAAGGACACAGCCACCAGCTGTTCTCACACCCGCTCAGCACCCAGGCTCCCGACTCCACCCTGCCCAGGCCTTCGGGGCTCCCCATTCCACCTGGCCCTGAGATCAGCAGCCTCCTTCAGGAAGTTGGCATCATTTGCCTGGCAGGTGGCCCCGGGTGTGGCCTGAGGGGCTAAGAAACTCCACTATATAACCCAGCCTGCAGGTGCACCCTAACGCTCCAGGGACCTGCAGGTGAGAAGGGCTGGGGTCCCCCACAGAAGTGGAACAGCAAGTCCCCTACTCTTGCCTCTGGCTCCAGACCCTTCTCCTCCCTGGACCCTCTGAACAGCCAAGTCCTCATCCTCGTCCCTGGTTCCTTCCTCTTCCACTTCATCCCACCACCTATTGGACATTCAGCCTTCCCTACACACACACACACACACACACACACACACACCCTTGGATTGGGCCCACCTTGCCCCAACTACCCAAGTTCTCTTCCCGCCTCAGTCTTGCTAGTGCCCAAGTAAACCTTGTCCTGAGACTGGCCCCTTCGGTCCTCTCCAGGATAGTCTCTGGCAGGACCAGCAGGCAAACTTCCTATGACCCCCTCTCTCTCCCTACCGCAGACATGGGTTCCCTGAGGAGCTGGTGGACACTCTGGGCCGGAGCAGCCCTCCTGTGGGGTAAGTCAGATCCATCCCTCATCCATGTCCTTGTTCCAATCTGGGAAACTCTGCCTGCCTGGGTTAGTACCAGTCATTTGGGTCCCCTCCACAAACCTACCTCTCAATATCCTCCTGGCTATTGACATGAGAGAGAGACCTTTAGGTTCTGCAGAGAAATGTGGAATTCACCCATTTTTTTCTCTCTCTCTGTCTCTGTCTTTCTTTCTTCCCCTGTTCAGGGATGTTGGGAAGCCCTACTTGCCTCTACTTTTAGAAGATACATTGTCCTCTCTTTTGTAATACCCTTCTTCCTTTTATCCTCTTCACAAACCCCCTAAGTCCTATTAAGACAGAATTTATACACTGGCAGCTGACTTCAGTCAGTGTGTGCCCTTTGGTGCACAAAATAATTTTGGGTTGGCACTTTCCAAGAAAAATTCAGATCGTTTTTCTTAAAAAATAGGAACATGGTTGGGTGCAGTGATGCCTTAATTCCAGCTACTCAGGAGGCTGAGGGAGGAGGATTGCAACTTCGAGGCCTGCCTCGGCAACTTAGTGAGGCCCTGCATCAAAAACATAAAAAGAAATGTAGCTTAGTGGTAGAGGGCCCTTGGCTCAATCTCCAGTACTAAAGAAAAAAGGAAGGGAAGTAAAGTATTAAAAAAGAAAGGGCCACAATCCCTCCTAATAACTGGCTAAATCTAGTAGCAACAACCTGCTTTAGGTGGTGTATATGTGCTCTGGTTTTCCAGTTTGTACTACTGGCCTAGCCCTGGTAGCACTTAAGCTTGAGAGCCAGATTTAAAGTGTTTGGCTTTTGGGGGGAAAAAAAACAAACCAGAAGGGTTTACAGATGAATGTTGCATGAGTAATAAGAAAATAAAGAGGTGTGGGGTGCAATTATTTCAGCATGTTTTCAGACAGAGGGCAAGGGCTTGGCTCTCGGATGGAAGGATTAGATAAATGGACCCACAACTGCGTTTTCTTAAGGGTTGACCCAGGAGGTCACAGCGACCCCCAAGAATGCCGGCGGGATGGATTTCCTGGTGACCTTCCTGCAGAATTACCAGGCCGGGTACAGCAAGGCCAGTCTCCAGCTCTTCATCTCCAGTTTGTCAGAAAACATCGCCACGGTCTCCATCATCAGCCACGCAGATAAAACCTCGCAGACGGTCAAAGTGAAACCTGGGCAAACAGTCACAGTCAACATCACTGCCGAGGCTGAGATGTCCGGCACCAATACCTTCATGGGTGCGGTAGAGGTTCACTCTGACCAAAACATCTCCGTGCAGGCGTTAAATGCTAAGCCCAGCTCAGCGGACCTGACGCTGTTGCAACCTGTCAGTGCCCTGGGCACAGAGTACTTTGTGGTCACACCTGCTGACATCTCAACCCGAAATGTCAGGGAGTTTGCAGTGTTGGCTGGCTCCGAAGGTGCTGAGGTCAGCATCCATCTGAAGGGGGCAGTGACGTTCAAGGGCAAATCCTACTCAGCCGGCAGTGTCCTAAAGGTGACTCTGAACTCTTATGAATCGGTCCAGTTACAGAGCAAAGTTGATCTCTCGGGGTCAAAGGTCACAGCCAACAACCCCGTAGCTGTTTTCTCTGGCCACAGCTGTGCCCAGAAGCACACGAAGTGCGACTTCGTGATGGAACAGCTGTTACCCACATCTGCCTGGGGCAAACAATATGTGGTCCCCCCTCTAGCCGCCCAGTCTAACTACGATCTGGTCTACATTGTGGCCAGCCAGACCACAAACCTCACCTACAACCAGGGGGGTACCCCTGGCTCCCGTGTGCTCCAGATGGGTGACGTGTTTGAGTTGCAGGTCAAGCCAAAGCAGCCACTCACCCTGTCTGCAGATGTAGGCATCCAGGTCGTGCTGTTTGGCACAGGTGCCGAAAGGAATGATGTGACCTATGACCCCTACCTGATCCTGATCCCAGATGTGGAAGCCTACTGCCCTTCCTATATGATCAGGAGTATTCCAGACTCTGAGGACGTGGTCATACTGGTGGTACAGACAAATGACACCAGCGGGCTGACCATGGATGGGCACAAACTGGGATCCACACTCACCTGGGTGCCTGTGCAGGGCAGTCAGTTCTCATACGCTGAAGTGGACCTCAGCACAGCTGAAGCCATCCACAAGGCTGAGGCAACAACCAACTTTGGAATGCTCATCTTCGGGCTGGCCCAGGCTGTGGGCCTCGGGACAACAGCTACCTGCAGTGAGTGACGGGCAATCAGCCCGGGCCCTGACCACCTGGCCACCCCTTTCCTACTTACCTGTTCCTCTGTGGCTCCCTGGCTCAGCTGAGCTGTCCACCTCTCAGGTCCATCTTCCCTAACATCCTTGAGTTTTTTCAGTCCCCTCTCCCCACCCACACATACACCCAGGAACGATATGATATTCTAAATATTTAGCAACCCGAGCAATCCAGGGCACAACCAGTCAGAAGCTGCCCCAGCCACAACACTGTAGCAGGAAGCCTCCATTATACCAGCATCACCCCTTGCCTGTTGGTTGGTGAGGAGGTACATATAACAGGTACATCTCAGGGATGGGTTACTAGGGGAGAGTCCAGGTGCCAAGGTAGAAGGATCATTGGGGAGGGGTCAGGTCAGCAGCTTCTTACCAACCAATTTGGAAATATTTTGACATGTTAGCAACTAATACAGCTCTACTAATGCTACTCTCATGTCTCATATAAAATTGTTGATAACTAAACTCAGAAGATCTAAGAGGATAGCCAGGTGCAGTGGTGCTCACCTGTAATCCCAGTGGTTCGGGAGGCTGAGACAGGAGAATCTCGAGTTCAAATCCAGCCTCAGCAATGGTGAGGCTTTAAGCAACTCAGTGAGACACTGTCTCTACAAAATAGGGCTGAGGATACGGCTTAGTGGCCGAGTGTCCCTGAGTTTAGTCCTCAGTATCCCCCCCCAAAAAAAAAACCAGAATAATAATGATGAGGGGGGTAGGTATCTCTCAAGGAATCCAAGATCTTTCTACGTACTTCACCTTTTGACATGATTAATGAATAGGACCTGGGGGCCTCCAATTGAGGAGCTGCCACCAGGCAGTGAAGGTGGCATGTGAGGACACAGAGGTTAGAGGCAAATTTGCCTGAGGTTTAAATGCCACCTTTGCTTGGGAGACCTTGGGCATGTGACTTCACCTTTCGGGACTTCAGTTTCAACATCAGTAAAACTGGGATAAGAGCTGCACCCTGGTCACAGGATTTTAGTTGGGGTGACGATGGTTAAGTGTAAAGCATTTCTGGGCAGTGGTAGGAAGTAGTAGAAAGCTAGTCAGGGGGAGCTTTGTTAGGAAGGGTAGGGAGGCAGGGGTGTTTGAGGAGGGGGAGGCAGACAGGGAGGGGCTGTTTCTTCCTTGGTGGTCTTCTCTAAGATAGGACCCTTGAAACTAGGGCTCCCTATCCTGGCAAAAATGTCCCTTCTCCCTGCCCTCCAGGGCGTGGATGCCATCTGACTTCAAGGGGCCACTTTTGGCTTGAGTAGTAGAATGGGGGACTGGGTGGGTGGCTAATTATAACAGGTACATCTAACACACGGGTTCAGTTCCAAACTCAAAAGTGAAGCTTACTTAAACCTGACAACACCCCCCTGCTCAGATCCTGATGGAGAGGGGTCATCGTGGTTCTCCTATTACAACTGAGGAAAGTGGGGCCCGAGCATTTCAAATAACTAAGCCTATGTTACAGAGCTGGTGAGGCCAGGATTCCTACCCAGGAAGCCTATTCCACGGTCATTTCCATTTTGCTGAATAGTCTCTGTATTGCATGGTCTGTCCTTTAAAGCATCCCTTAGCCTTTCCAGCCTGGTGGGAAGGCAGGGCAGAGAGGGAAAGAAGAAGAGAAAACACAAAGGAACATTTCAGGGACTGTTCCGGGTCCTGCTTTGCTACCTTCCATTCTTCTGGGCTAAGCTGTGTTTAAATGGGGAATCGGAAAGCCTGGGGTTTTCTGGGGGGACCAGAGGAGCTCTCCTGGACTCCAAAGTGTGCTGCTGTAAGAAAACCGTCCAAGTTCCCCAGGGTGGGAGGACCCCAGGATCTGCCCCTGGGGACGATTCTAACTCTTGATTTCCACCCTGCCCCCTCCCCAGCTGGACGGTCCTCTGCGGACCCCTGCGAAGGTGTGCAGTGTCCGATGGGGCATCACTGCCAGGCCGAGGGCGGGAAGACCTCGTGCGTGCGGGATCCCACAGCCGTCTGCCGCGCCCAGGGTGACCCTCATTACACCACCTTCGACGGGCGTCCCTACGACATGATGGGCACTTGTTCCTACACGATGGCGGAGCTGTGCGGGCAGGACGACACCCTGCCTGCCTTCAGTGTCAATGCCAAGAACGAGCACAGGAACAGCCGTCTCGTCTCCTACGTGGGCTACGTCACCGTGCTTGCCTACAGCCACTCCGTGTCGCTGGCCCGCGGGGAAGTTGGCTTCACCAGGGTGAGTGTTGGGAGGCTTCGGGTGTAACACCCACGAGCTCCCAGTCTGAAGGCAAAGCCTTAAGCCCTGGTGTTAGACCCCAACCCCAAAACCTGTTGGGGTGGAGGATGTGGAGTGGTCCCAGGAGGGAGGGAGGGGAGGTGGGAAGGGAGGAGTTGAAAATCAGTAGCAGGACCTTAAAACCCTTTCCTCTAGAAAATGTTCTAGAAACTTCTAGAAATTTTAAGTAATGCCTAGAGAGATGATTAGATAAAAAGCATATGCCACGTGGACTGTAATGACAAAAGAAAAACAGGAAAGAAAGGTCTCCAACAATGGGGGATTTCTGAAGTGACCCCATCGCTAAAGTAAATGAGCACCTACTATGTACCCAATTTATGTCTTAGCACTTTCCCTGCATTGATCCAAATTTGGTGCTTACAGCAACTCGGTGGGATAGGAATTATGAACAAGGATGGTTGAGGAAACTGAGGCTGAAAAGCTGAGCCGCTTCCCAAAGGCCAACAGCTGCCAAGAAGCTAGGAAGAGGTGGCTCTAGGAACAGGGCCAGGCTGGCTCCTGAGTCTCTGTTCGGCCTCTGGTAAATGCCTTCCTACTCAGCCTGAACAAATAACAGCACAGAAACGGTTTCCATTTCCCCCCCCACAGGTTAGTTTTGCCTGGTTGACAATGTCACATTAGCCGGGTGACATGACACACACATGGGATCACAGCCTCTAGGAGGCTGAAGCAGGAAGATCACAAATTCTAGGCTAGCTTCAGAAAAGGGATGAGACCTTCAGCAACTTAGGGAGACCCTGTCTCAATAAAATAAAATGGGCAGGTGCCGTGGCACACTCCTGAAATCCAGCAGCTCAGGAGGTTGAGACAGGAGAATCTCAAATTCAAAGCCAGCCTCAGCAACTGCGGGGCACTTAGCAACTCAGTGAGACCCTGTCTCTAAATAAAATACAAAAATAGGGCTGGGGATGTGGCTCAGTGGTCAAGTACCCCTGAATTCAAGCCTCAGTACCAAAATTAGAAAAATAAAAATAAATTTAAAAATTAGAAGGGTATATTATAAAAAGTCTCATTTCTACTCCTGTCTTTATCTACCTTCCTCCTATTCCCCACAGATAACCACTTGTATTGATTTCCTGACTGCTCATCACAGGAAAACCCTCTCCTCTCTGATTTCCTGACTCTGTCCTGTTGATCCTTTAAGGTTGGGTTCAGCTATCCCTTCCTCTGGGAAATCTTTCTTGACTGGCAGGATTGGTGTGGTCCTTTTTCTAGGCTCCCAAACCAACCCAGACTCTTTTGCCTGTGCCTCCCTAGTCCTGGTCCTGACCACTCTGAGCTGTCACTATTTAGTCGGTAATGGATCTGTCTCTCCCAGTGGATTTGGAATCCATGAGGGTAAGGGCATGGGGCAGTCTCGGTCCCTGTTGTACCCCAGTATCTCCCACCTCAGGGCCAGTTGCAGAGTGAGTGTCTGAGGGGTGTTTATTTAATTGTAGCACTGATTTCATAAATTTATTGAGCACCTGTTATTCTACCAGGCTCTGTTGTAGGCAGTGGAGATAAAATAGTGATGGAAACTGACAAAAACCCATCTTAGTTGAGCTAACATTCTAGTGAAATTAGATGATAAATTAGAAATTAGAGATTTGCAAATCATATACATTGGTACTGGGGATTAAACTCAGGGGCACTTTACCATTGAGTTACATCCCCAGCCCATTTTTATCTATCTATCTATCTATCTATCTATCTATTATTTATTTATTTATTTATGAGACAGGGTCTCACTAAGTTGCTTAGGACCTTGCTAGCTAAGTTGTTGAGGTTAACCTCAAACTTGGGATCCTCCTGCCTCAGCCTCTCAAGTTCCTGGGATTACAGGCCATACACTCACCCAGCACAAGTTATATTTTAGAAAATTAGAAGCTATGCGAAAAAAAGGAAAACAGGGAGAGAGAATAGGGATTAGGGAAGAGTTGCTACTTAAAATAAGGTAACCTGGGAGTGCCTCACCAGATCAGTGACATTGAGCAAATATTTCATAGGAGGTGAGGATGTATAAGTGTTCCCCACCCCCCCTCTCTCTCTGGGGGAAAACATTTGGGAGCCTGGGAATTGCCAGGGCAAAATTTGTGAAGCTTTGATGGGATACCAGAAGGAAGGAAGGGGAATGTGGTAGAACAGGGGGAATGAGGAGGGGAGGAGATCTCTATCTCACCACCACCCCAATCTCCTCTGCAGATCGACAACCAGCGCTCACGCCTGCCGGCCTCCCTGAGCGAGGGTCGCCTGCGAGTGTACCAGAGTGGGACAAAAGCCGTGGTGGAGCTGGACTTCGGGCTGGTGGTCACCTATGACTGGGACTCCCAGCTGGCCATAAGCCTGCCGGAGCGCTTCCAAAACCAGGTGTGCGGTCTGTGCGGCAACTACAACAACAACCCTGGTGACGACCTGCTCACTCCGGATGGGACTCTGGTCTCCGACATCGTGGAGTTTGCCAGTAGCTGGAAGCTAGATGATGGTGACGACCTGTGTGATGATGGCTGCCAGAACAACTGTCCCTCCTGCACCCCAGACCAGACCCAGCAGTTCGGAGACAACCGTGTCTGTGGCGTGCTGACCGTGCCTGAAGGCCCCTTCGCAGCCTGCCATGAATCCCTGGATCCCCACCTGTTCCTGGAGAACTGTATATATGACCTGTGCGTGACTGGCGGGGAACGGATCAGCCTGTGCCGTGCCCTCGGCGCCTATGCCCAGGCCTGCACGGAGCTGGGCATCTCTGTTGGAGATTGGAGGTCACCAGTCAACTGCTGTAAGTGGTGCTGTGGGTGGGGGGCTGGGAGCACATGGTGAGGGGCAGGGGACCTCTTGCAGATGCTCAGTATCTGAGCAACAGTCAGCCTGGTGCTGGACAATGCCTGGGACACAGTAGTGGCCGACACAGCCAGGCTGTGTTCACAGTGAACCCAGGGTTGGGGTGGACATATCACCAGTCAGTGACAGTCTGGAATGGTCTGGGCTGTGATGGGGGAGGCAAGGACAGAGTGGTCAGGGCTGGGATGGGGGAAGTTCAAGGAGACTATGGGACACTAGAGAAGGTTCTTGATCCATCCTGGGGAGAGTTTGGGGGAGGGTTTCCTGGAAAAAGTAATATTTGATCCAAAACCCAGAGGAGAGTTGGAAATAGCTAGGAAAAAAGGAGGAAGAAGTTGGTTCTAGGCTCAGGGAACACCATGGCCTGAAGCTTGGCAGGAGAAACAGTCTGCAGAATTCCAACGCAGAAATACAATTGTCTTCCTCTGCTTATGCTCCTTGCATACCCCCCCAGCCCAAGCTCTGTAACCAGATGTTCACCCGCTTAATCAGTCATTCAGTCAACAAATACCCTGTGATCTCCCCGGCCCTGTGCCATGCCAATGTTGAAGACACAGTGAGGATCCACAGAGACCCACCCCTGTCCCTGTAAGACTCCCAGAGGTGTGTTTAGGAGACAGGAAATATCTTCAGAACACAAAAGAAAGCGAGTTCATGAAACAAGTATATGAGAGACTCGCAAAGTGGAGGGTCCAGGGAGGTCTTTTTAACAGGTAACACTAGAGCCAAGAACAGGGCCTGGTGATGGATTCAGCTAGGTAATGATGGTGATATTCACTGAGCACCTCTGCGAAGACTAACTCACTTAATTCTCACACCAACCCTGTGAGGTCAGCACGGAATCATTTCACGTTCCTGATGGGGAAACTGAGGCACAGGGAGATCAGAGTGATTTACTCATAATTCCACAGCTAAGAGATCTGGGACTTGCACTCAGGCCGCCTGGACTCCAGTAGACTCGCACTTGACCTTGCACCACATTGTCTTTTCAAGGCAAGGGTGACACAGGCAGAGGGATTGGCCATGCAAAGGCCCCCATGTGGGAATTTGAGGACCGGGGAGAAATCCTCATGACTGGGACAGAGAGGGAGTGAAAGAGGTGAGGGCAGTTGGTGTGGGTCTTGTGGGCTTTGGGAGAAAGGCCTGAGAAAGATGGAGCTATAGGAAGACTCCGAAATGGGGAGAGACGAGACCTGACCTGCGTCCTCTCTGGCTGAGGACAGAGGTGGGGCAGCAGCAAGAAGACCAGGCAGGAGGAGGCTGCTGCCCAGGATGGGACAAGGAGGCAGATCAGATTCTGGGTGCGTTTTGAACCTGGAGCTCACACGATTTACCCATAGATTGGTTGGTTGTCCAGCCAACAGGATGCAGAAGGGTCACAGACCTCTGAGGGTTGGCCCCTGAGCCCTGGAAAGGATGAAAGTGACATTAACTGAGATGGCAGGTTCCAACAGAGTAGCAGGGTGTGCGGGGCATCCCAAGGGCCCTGCTGACCCACTCCCCATCCTCCCGCAGCCATGTCCTGCCCGGCCAACAGCACCTACGAGCCCTGCGCGCCCCCCTGCCCCGCCACCTGCAACTCGGAAGCCTCACCCGCCAACTGCTCCGGGCGCTCGTGCGTGGAGGGCTGCGTGTGCCGGGAGGGCTTCGTGATGAGCGGCGGTGCCTGTGTGCCAGCCTCGTCGTGCGGATGCACCTACGAGGGCCAACTCCTTGCGCCGGGCCAGGCGATCTGGGCCGATGATCAGTGTAGCCAGCGCTGTACCTGCGACGGCGCCACCCACACGGTGAGTTGCCAGAGAGTGAAGGGCTGCCCGGCGGGCGAGCTGTGCGAAGTCCAGAACGGCCTCCTGGGGTGCTACCCCACCAGCTTCGGGAGCTGCCAGGCGTCTGGGGACCCGCACTACGTGAGCTTCGACGGCCGGCGCTTTGATTTCATGGGCACCTGCATGTACCTGCTGGTGGGCTCGTGCGGCCAGGACCCGGCGCTGCCCACCTTCCGGGTGCTGGTGGAAAACGAGCATCGGGGCAGCAAGACCGTGAGCTACACGCGCGCCGTGCGAGTGGAGGCCTACGGCGTGGAGGTGGCCGTGCGCCGCGAGAACCCGAGCCAAGCCCTGGTGAGTGACCCCGAGCCCAGGCTGAGCGGAGCGCAGGAAGTGCGTCCTAGGATTGGTGATTGTGGGTTCAGGTTGGGGTTGGGGGACGGCTCGAAGATCTGTGGCCAATGGTTAAGGCCCAGGTCCCTAATCCAGGACGTACTGTCCCTCCTTGGGTGTGTGACTGTCTCTCACCGCCTCAGTTTTGTCCTATGTCAAAGGGAATAAGGAGCCACCATTCACGGGGTGATTGTGCGGATGTCATGAATGAACTTCCGAAGTGTATACAAGAGAGGACTTGCGGCCACCACGTGTTCAGTAGATGTTGGCTGCTGTGGTTTTTGTTGTTGGGAGCCTTCAGAATGGTAGATTTGCACATTTGCTGGAGGAGGGTGGATATTCAGAGAGCTAGAGGGTGTATGTACCACGTGGGTCACTCGCAGGGTTGTGTGTTGGAGGACAGCAGAGTTCCTCTCCCAACGTCTCAGATCATGATGGGGCAGGACTCACAGAGGCCCCAGGTTTCTGGGCAAAGGGTTCTCAAAGGACCTACCACAGAGTGAAAGTAAAAACCAATGATGTTCTTTTAAAAAGAAGTGGAGAAGTGGGGTTTTGGGGACATTCACACAATAGCTAATCAGTGTCATTGAGCAGTTTTGGCCCAGGCCCTGGGGAGGTAGATGATTGAACCAGAAATGGGAGATCAAGAGCACGTTCCACGTGCCAGGTGCTGGGCTCAACCCTTCAGGTACCTTAACCCCTGATCCTCACAGCAGCCTTGGGCCAAAGGAAACCTCACCCATAAATCCCAGTGTCTGGCACAGAAAAGGCTGCAGATAAACAGAGGGCATAATTATTATTATATACTTACGTTCCCACCTCTCTGAAATGACATTTTGCCTGAGTCTTGAATAATAATAGCCAACATATATTCAGTTACTTCAACGTACTAAATGCTCAACATGTGTTAGTTCATTTCATCTTCACAGTAACCCTATAAAGTAGAGTCTTAGGTGAGGAAACTGAGGCACAGAGAAGTTAAGTCACCTGCTCAAGGTCGCACAGCTAGTGAGTGGCAGAGTTAAGAGTTTGAAGACAAACTGGCTTCAGAGTCTGTACTCTTATTTTTTAAATTTTTTATTTGTTCTTTTTAGTTATACATGACAGTAGAATATATTTTGGCATATCCTACACACATGGAGTATAACTTCCCATTCTTGTGTGGTTGTAGATGATGTAGAGTTACACTGGTTGTGTATTCACATATGAACATAGGAAAGTTATGCCCAATTCATTCCACTCTTTCCTGTTCCCATCTCCCCTCCCTTCCCCAATTCCCCCAGTCCAATCCAGTGAACCTCCACTCCCCCCACATATCAGAGAGAACATTCAGCCTTTGGTTTGGGGGACTGGCTTATTTCACTCAGAATGATAGCCTCCAGTTCCATCCATTTACCGGCAAATGCCTTAATTTCATTCTTCTTTATGGCTGAATAACACTCCATTATGTATGTGTAAGACCAGAGTCTGTCCTCTTACCCATGACACTGTCTTGCCTGTTCTGAAGAAAGAGATGGACTGGCAGGGAGAAAAGTAGACAGAAGGGTGTTCCAGAAAGAAGAACAGCAAGTGCAAAGGTCCTGGGACAGTGATAAGTTGGAAGAGTTGAGGGACAGCAAGGAGGCCTGTGGGGCCAGAGTGAAGGTTGGGGTAGGAGTTGAGGCAGGGCTGGCTACAATCAGGCTTGTACTCTCAGCTAAGCCTGAAAGATGAGGAGAAGGCCACCAGATGAAGAGTGGTGGCCTCTAGGCAGAGGGAACAGCAGGAACAAAGAGAGTTGGACTGAACTTGAAGAGCACAGGAGAACAGCACGGAGGCCAGCGGGGATGTACATCAGGGGTGGAGTTGGGAGGCAGGGTAGAGCAGTTGTTAGGAGAAGAGGTCAAAAATGTGGGGATACCCAGGGACTTGTGGGTAGACAGGATCAATTTTAAACTGATTGTGAAGTATAAGATGTCAGTAGCCAGGCAAAGAATAGGGATGTGGAAGAAGGTGGGAGTGCCACAAGCAAGGGGTACAGCGGGTGCAAAGGTCATGAGGCTGGGAGGAGCTTGGTGCGTCTGGGATGCCTGCATGACTGGAGTTGCAGAGGGTGGGTTGTAGTGCTGTCCTGGGAGATTAAATTGGAGAATAATGGGGACTTCAAGGCCATCTTAAAGGATTTGGATCAAAGCTGACACCTAAAAGATGAGGCAGAGGTTACCAGACGGAGAGTGATGGGTGGTATTCCAGAAAGTGGGAAGGGCCAGCGCAGAGGGCCCGAAGGAGGACCAAACGTGATGTTTGAAGAGAGTAACAAAGAGGTCAGAGTCACTGGGGCCAGGTGGAGGGGTGGGCCACAGAGCCACCAGTGCCCTGACCAGTTCCCTCTCCTGCCTCTCTGCCCAGTTGAATGGCATCCTCCAATACCTGCCCTTCCAAGCTGCAGACGGGCGCGTGCAAGTGTTCCGCCAGGGCAGGGATGCTGTCGTGCGCACCGACTTTGGCCTGACCGTCACCTACAACTGGGACGCCCTCGTGACCGTCAAGGTGCCCAGCAGCTATGCGAAGGCCCTGTGTGGGCTCTGTGGGAACTTCAACGGGGACCCGTCTGATGACCTGGCTCTGCGGGGCGGAGGCCAGGC
Source organism: Marmota marmota marmota (assembly GCF_001458135.2). Classification (NCBI taxonomy): domain Eukaryota; kingdom Metazoa; phylum Chordata; class Mammalia; order Rodentia; family Sciuridae; genus Marmota; species Marmota marmota. The sequence continues at coordinate 8,121,022 of NW_026000205.1, forward strand.
TGCCAACGCTCTGGACTTTGGAAACAGCTGGCAGGAGGAGCCCAGCCCCGACACCTGTGGAGCGGGCGAGCCTGGCAACTGTCCCAAGCTGGACTCCCTGGTGACGGAGCAGGTGCAGAGCAAGAAGGAATGTGGAATCCTTGCTGACTCTTCGGGGCCCTTCCGGGAGTGTCATGGCAAGGTGGATCCCCAGGGTGCAGTGCGCGACTGTGTCTATGACCTCTGCCTGCTGCCCGGCCAGTCTGAGCTGCTGTGTGAGGCCTTGGCTGCCTACGCCGAGGCTTGCCAGGCCGCTGGGGCCACCGTGCAACCCTGGAGGACCGAGGAATTCTGCCGTGAGTACCAAGAGTGGCACCTGGGGGTCTCGGCCTTAGGTATTTTCATTCATGCACAAGTGTCATTCATTCACTGAATCCTTACAACTGCTTAGTGAGGTGGGGATTAGGGTTGCACAGACCTGTTTAGCAGAGCAGGAAACCGAGGTTAAGAAAGTTACGCAGACAGCCAGGAAGTCACAGACAGTACAGATGCAGCCAGTATTTGTAAAATGACTGAGTCCATCTGGTGGCCCTGGGTCAGAGTCTCACGTGACAGGTGTCATTCAGAGATAATCCAGAGGTGCTGCCTTTCCAAGGAGCTTGGTTCCCTCTCCAGTTCTTGGTCACCATCTGGCCCACTTTACCTATTTACAACATCTACCTGGCCCCTGAGGGCCTTGCTTCAGCCGTGAGTGCAGGATCAGTTGGCAAACATTTTTTTCTTGCCTATTAAAGAAATTTGGAGGGGCTGGGGCTTGGGCTCAGCGGTAGACCATCCACCTAGCACGTGTGAGGCGCTGGGTTCTATCCTTAGCACCACATAAAAATAAATAAACAAAATAAAGATATTAAAAAAAAAAAGGAATTTGGAAAGGCAGGCATTTCCTCACCTGAGTTTTGAATTTTTTATTTATTGTTCAAATATAATACACATATGAAGAATATGTACATATCATAACAAATAGCTCGCTCCTTTTTCAGTAGAACAAATCTGTGCAAATAGTTGCAAGTTCAAGAAAAAAATAATAATTTCAGGTCCCCTGCCTCACAAGATAACCACTATTCTCTTAAATTTTTTTTTATATAAATGGAACCCCATATTTTCATCCTGCATATAAGTAATGGCAAAAGATAAAATTTCCAACAAATGGTAACTTTTGCCATTTTTTTTTTTTTTTTTGGTACTGAGGATTGAACCCAGGGGCACTTTAACCACTGAGCCACATCCCCAGCTTGCTCATTCATACATATATATATATATATTTTAATATTTATTTTTTAGTTTTAGGTGGACACAATATCTTTATTTTATTTTTAATGTGGTGCTGAGAATCGAACCCAGTGCCTCATGGATGCTAGGCGAGTGTGCTACCACTGAGCCACATCCCCAGCCCATATATATATATTTTTTGTAATGTTTCTGTAATTGTAGATGGACAGAATGCCTTCATTTTATTTGTTTATTTTTATGTGGTGCTGAGGATTGAACCCAGTACCTCACACGTGTGAGGCAAGTGCTCTATCACTGAGTTACAACCCCAGCTCCAGCCCTTTTTTATATTTTATTTAGAGACAGTGTCTTGCTGAGTTGCTCAGAGCCTTGCTAAGTTGCTGAGGCTGGCTTTGAACTTGCGATCCTCTTGCCTCAACCTCCTGAGCTGTTGGGATTACAGGTGTGCGCCACCATGCCCAGTTAACTTTTGACTTTTAAAAACCTTTTCATTATGGAACTCTTTGGACATCCTCAAAAGTGAGCTAGGATACGCACTTTCATTGACTCCTCATCTAGTCTCCACAATGACTGACACATATTGACATCTTTAAACAAAACCGTTACTCGACTTACATTCCTCTTTTAACATAGCACGAACTGGCACATATCGCTGTTGGAAAGAGACATGAGAAATCCATGAATGTCATTCCTTTACTCCTTTAACATTCATTGATTCATTTGTTCATTAACAAATCCAGTCGGGTGCTGCATAATGGTGTTTTGGTCAATGATGGACTGCACATATGATGGTGGTCCTGTAAGACTGTCACCTAGTGACATCATAGCTGCCTTAGTTTGTGTAAGTACACTCTGTGATGTTCACGCAATAACAAAACCTCTTAATGATGCATTTCTCAGAACACATTCCTGTCATTTAGCAAAAAGTGACTGTTTTGTTGAATACCTACTATATTCCAGGCACTGTCCTAGGCGGCTCTGGAACACTTGACATGTTAGTGATGTGACCAAAGAACTAAATCTTCACTTCTATTTAATTTTAGTTAACTTACATTTAAATGGCCACAGGAGGAGATTTGATTTGGTTCAGTTTTTAGTCTTTCCTTTTTTTGTTTTTTGTTTCTGAGGAAGCTGCCTGTCTTATCCACCAGAGTAAAGGGAGTAAAGGGAAGTGTTTTGGGTTTGGTTGGTTTTTGATCATGACAACACTAAGTACTTTAAATACTAAAATTTAGTATTAATCATTATTTTGAAATCATGAAATATTACTAAATACTTAAAATTCACCAAAAACAACAAACTTTTTAATTACTACATAAAAGGAAGGAGCTAGAAATACTGCATTCACAAATATATTGCATAGAGTATACACACACGCACACATCTGCATGCTTAACATATGTACCACGGATCTGCAATTTATACCCAACTTAAATAAAGTTATTAAAGACATTTCAGACAATCCTGAGCCATGGTCACACTGGATTAGGATCTTCCTCTTAGGGATCAGAGCTGAGGTGGAGGTCGGTGGGAGAGTGCATGCCTAGCATGTTCGAGGTCTAGGGCTCCATCCCAGGACCAAAAAAATATAAAATTTAGCAGGATCAGATTGTGATACAGGGTGTTCCCAGGCGCTGCTGGACATAAGGGCTTCTTGTAGGTGGTCATTTGTGAGTGTGTGTTGCGGGGGGGGTGAACTGTGTCACCCTGAGAAGGAGAATTCCTGATGCCATTGGCTCCTCTCCCTGCAGCCCTGACCTGCCCACCTCACAGCCACTATGAGGCATGTTCCCGTGGCTGCCCACTGTCCTGTGGAGACCTCCCAGTGCCCGGGGGCTGTGGCACAGAGTGCTATGAGGGCTGCGTGTGTGACGACGGCTTCGCCCTCAGTGGGGACTCCTGCGTGCCCCTGGCCTCCTGCGGCTGCGTTCACCAGGGCACCTACTACCAGCCGGGCCAGAGCTTCTACCCCGGACCCGGGTGCGAGACCTTTTGCCACTGCCAGGAGGGCGGCCTGCTGTCCTGTGAGCCCTCCTCCTGTGGCCCGCAGGAGGCGTGCCAGCCGTCCAATGGAGTCCTGGGCTGCGTGGCCGTGGGCTCTGTCACCTGCCAGGCGTCGGGAGACCCCCATTATACCAGCTTCGACGGCCGCCGCTTTGACTTCATGGGCACCTGTGTGTACGTGCTGGCTCAGACCTGCAAGACCCGGCCTGGCCTGCCCCAGTTTACCGTCCTGCAGGAGAACGCGCCTTGGGGCAATGGGAAAGTCAGTGCGACCAAGGTGATCACCGTGCTGGTGGCCAACCACACCCTGCGGCTGGAGCAGATGCGATGGACGGTCAAGGTAAGGGCGGGGGAGGGGACAGCGGAGGGACCCTGGATGGGGGTGACGGAGGGGGGTGGGGCTCAGCCCAGGATGCACAGGGCCAGGGAAGGATGTGGGAGGCATAGAGGTCCCCGAGGAGAGAGCCCATCAGAAGAGTCCTTGGGGACCTGGGACCCGTTCCGGGTGGCTCAGTCTCTCTTCCCTGCAGTCTGTTGACTACCCATTCTGAACATCTCTGTCCCCTTCCTCCCCCTGAGCTCCACTCTGTCCCTGCCCCAGCCACCTCGCTGGTATGTGGTGCATCCAGAAGTTGGCCTGCGTGGGGTGGGAGTGTTGGCACTCAGGGGTGGCGAAGGTTCAAGCAGAGAGGACAATCCCCTGCCACCCCATAATAACCATTACGACAGCAGCAAAGCAGCTCCAGCTTCCGCACGCTGCCCCAGACCTTGATGGCTGCTAAGCACTTGGCGTGCACGCTGTCATTTTATTCTTGCAACCGTAGCTGGAAGGACCATGATTTGCTTCACGTTTTTAGAGGGAGAGGGCCCATCACTGGCCCAAGTCCCCCAGCAGAGGCAGGATTTGAACCCAGGTTTGTGCGCCAGGAGACAGTGGACTGGTCCCTGTGCCACTCTGAGGGGCTTTGCTGACTGAGAAGGACTTTTGGTCTCACATAGAAACTGGCATTTCAGCTATACTGAAGGGATCTCCCCAGAGAGCCCACTAAAATACAGGCACACAGCCTTCTTCGTAGCAGTAATGGTGAGGATGCTGATAAATAGCTGGCTTCATCAGGGGTTCCCTGCATGCTGTATGTGCATTGCACAATTCAATGTCTTCCCTAACAATATCCCAAGCTCCCAGAAGAGCGCCTGGCATATGGTTAGCTCCAAACACATGGGAGTTGTTGGTGTTCTTGTTTGCATCTCCCTGAATCCCCAGCATTCCTATGAGTTGGAAACCACCATTATGCCCACTTTGCAGAAGAGGAAACTGAGGCCCAGAGATTAACTCTTGCCCTTAGTCACTACCCATCCCTGCTTGGAAAATACCGAGGTTGACTATGGTTTTAGAATACTCAGCCAAGAGCATTCCTCTCTCCTGCCTTCTCCCCTGATTCCTCACACTTCTGGAAGAATCCAATGTGCACTACATCTGTGATAAGGATTTAGAAGGCTCTGCTGGTGGGCTGGGGCTGGGGCTCAGTGGCCGAGCGCTTGCCTTGCACATGTGATGCACTGGGTTAGATCCTCAGCACCACATGAAAATAAAATAAAGAAGGCTCTGCTGGAGCCCAGAGTGTTCCACTGTTCCTCAACTCATGGAGTTCATTTCTCCAGAAATTTAGCCTGAGTTTCCACCCACTGATGCTTAAAGCAGAAACCCTTAGTCCTCATTCACTCTTCAGAATAGAAACTTCCAGTAGTAGCTACTTATCACAGCAAATGCTCCCAGAGCATGCTTTCTATACCAGCCCCTTTCTCAGCTCTTTACAGGGTTTTTTTTTTTTTTAAAGAATATTTATTTATTTTTTAGTTGTAGTTAGATACAATACCTTTATTTTATCTATTTATTTTTATGTGGTGCTGAGGATCGAACCCAGGGCCTAACACAGGCTAGGTGAGAGCTCTACCGCTGAGCCACAACCCCTGCCCACCTTACAGACATTAATTGATCTAATCCTGAAAATAACCCTATGGGGTTGATACTAAGACCCGCTGGTGAGGTTCTTATTCCCTTGAAACCTGTATTAGTTTGCAGGTGGCTGCTGTAACAAATTGTTACAATTGGGAGCTTAAACTAACATTTATTTTCTCACAATTCTAGATGCTATGGCAGGGCCAGACCCCTCCAAAGTCTGTAGAAGAGCTTCCTTCCTTGTCCTTTCCAGCTTTTGGTGGCTCCAGGTGTTTCTGGGCTTATGTGGCAGCACTCCAATCCCTGCCTTTGTCTTCCTGTGGCCTTCTCTGTATGTTTGTATCTTCTTCTGGCCATATAAAGGACACCTCTTGTTGGATTTAGGACCCACTCTACTCCAGGATGGTCTCATCTTGAGATAATCACCCTAATTACATCCACAAAGACCCCTTTTCCAAATAAGATCACATTCTGAAGTTCTAGGGGGACATACCTTCAGGCACACCATTCAGTCCACTACAAGACCCAGTTTTTAGATTCATTTTACAAATTTGGAAACTGAGCTGGGTGAGGTGGTGCACACCTCTAATCCCAGCAGCCTGGGAGGCTGAAGTGGGAGGATCACAAGTTCAAAGCCAGCCTCAGCAACCTAGTGAGGCCCTAAACAACTTAGGAAGACCCTAGATAATATTAAATAGGGCTGGGGATGTGGCTCAGTGGTTAAGCACCCCTGGGTTCAATCACTGGTACTGGAAAAAAAATTTTACAAATATGGAAACGGAGGCCCAGATAGGGGAGGGCACATAAGCAGGGACACTTGAGGCACTGACCCTGTCCTCCAAGTGTAGCCTCTGAGGTGTGGCATCCCCTGGCGCCCAGGTGGACGGCGTGGACCAGAAGCTGCCGGTGGAGCTGGCCGAGGGCGCGGTGCGCGCCTTCCAGCACGGCTCCGACGTGGTGGTGGAGACCGACTTTGGCCTGCGGGTGGCCTACGACCTCATGTACTACGTGCGCGTCACCGTCCCGGGCAACTACTACAAGCAGATGTGTGGCCTGTGCGGAGACTACAACGGCGACCCCAAGGACGACTTCCAGAAGCCCGACGGCTCGCAGGCCGCCGACCCCAATGACTTCGGCAACTCCTGGGAGGAGGCGGTGCCCGACTCCCCGTGCGCGCCGCCGCCCCCCTGCGAGGACTGTCACTGCAGCCCTGAGCTGGAGGAGAAGTACAAGAAGGAGCAGTTCTGTGGCCTCCTCGCCAGCACCACAGGGCCGCTGGCCAACTGCCACAAGCTGGTGGCCCCCGAGGGACCCTTGGAAGAGTGCGTCTTCGACCTGTGCCTGGGAGAGGGGAACCTGACCATCCTCTGCAGCAACATCCATGCCTACGTGAGCGCCTGCCAGGCGGCTGGAGGCCACGTGGAACCCTGGAGGACGGAATCTTTCTGTCGTGAGTGAGGGGACACGGAGGGGTCAGGAGCCGGGAGGCTGGGGCACAGAAGGGGTAGACCCTGCACCCTGCAGCACCCCCCTACCAGACACTCTGATTGACATCCCTTTTTTGCAGCCATGGAGTGCCCACCCCACAGCCACTATAAGCCGTGTGCAAACACCTGCTCTCTCAGCTGCTCGGCTCTCAGTGCGCCCCTGAAGTGCCCCGAAGTGTGTGCTGAGGGTTGTGAATGCGACCCTGACTACCTCTACAATGGCCAAGCCTGCGTGCCCATCCAGGAGTGTGGCTGCTACTACAAGGGTATCTACTATGAGGTAGGAGCACAGACATCTAGGGCAGAACCCAGGGCCTCGCAGCCTGTCCATTTGGCCTCCTGCCTCTCTCTCCTACCCTCCCCTCCCTGATCCCAACTTGGTCCAGCTAGTCCTCTCCCAGCCCCCTGCTTTTGCTTCCTCTGATCCACCCTCCACATGGTAGTTGGAAATACCTTTATAAATATGACCATGGGTCCTGAAGCTTTAAACCCTTCCCTGGCTCCCCAGGTCAAGATTCAGCTTTGTATCCCAGATCTGGGCAAAGGTGGCCTCCATGGCCACAAAAATGACATTTTTGCCTCTCTTAGACCAGCTGCCAACCCCCTCTGTTTCCCTCTCCCTCAGTTAGTCCTTTTCCTTTGACCTGAGTGTGTGGTTGTCTAAAATCTGTCGCCCTCACAAGACTGAGAGCTTGCTGTGGTCAGGGACCCTCTGTTGTTCTCCTTACACTAGCAATACTAGAAATAATAATAAATGTGTGGGTGGTGCTTACCACCAGCCTGCTTTTATTTTACATAGACACTTTTATTACGAAGAATTTCAAACCTGCAAATGTTAACAGAACAGTGCAATGAGTCTCTACGTCCTGCTCATCCCAATCTTATTTCATCTCTACCCGCCCACTTTCCTCTCCAGTCTGGATTGTTGAAGGAGGTCCCTTTTCGTTTCATCTGTATGTTGCACGTGTATTAACTCAGATATACTTTCTCTGGCGAATGTGATTATCATAGGCAGTTTACAGATGCCTGCAGCATACAGATGAGGAAACCGAGGCATAAGGAGGTTAAGTAACGTCATCCAGCGTTGGATGGTTCTGGAAATAGCAGAAGCAGGCTCAAAGCCATTAGTCTGCTCTGGAGGATTTGCTCTTAATTACTATTCACAGGGCTTCTCCTCTACAGCAGACATCTGTGGCTATTTTGGATGAAAGAGCCAGGAAATGCATGAAAGGGAATGAATGAATGAATGAATGAATGCCTGACTTGGGCCCCAGTGCCAAGGTGCCACCTCGCTGAAAGATGCCATTTTCATGTTCTCTGGACCCTTCTGCGCCAGGAACACTGGAGATGCCAGAGTTGGCTCCCACCCATGGGATGGATCCCTGATCACCATGCCCTCTGTCCCCACAGCTGGAGCAGAAGGTCCTCATTGATGACTGCCAGCAGGAGTGTGTGTGCCATGCAAATGGAACCATGGCGTGCCAGAATCACACCTGCAAGCCAGAGGAGGTTTGCAAGCCCCACGAAGGCGTCCTGAGCTGCGTCCCGGGCTCCAACCCTGCCCCTGAAGGTGCTTCGCTGTGGGGGGTGGGGGCTGGGGGAAGAGGACAGGGACCTGGGAGCTGAGAGTAGCATGACTTCATGGTGGCTTTCTTGTGGGAGGCGCAGAGGGCTAGGACTCTGGGCTGGGTTTTTCAATGTCAACAGCAGAGACCAACATTGTGGGAGGCAAGGACCCTTGGGAGGATTCCAGGTCGAGGGGGACCTTCAGGACTAGAGTTCTCAGGACAGATGATGTCAGAGGCACTAAGTATAGAGCAGAGACAGGCAGACTTTTTCTGTCAAGGGCCAAAGGGGAGATATTTAAGCTTGCAGGCCCCACAGTCCTGATCATGACAGCTCAGCTCTGCCATTGTTCATGAAAGCAGCCATAGACTAAGCAAGTGAGGTGGTGTGGCTTTAATCAAACTTTATTTACAAAAACAGGCAACCAGTGGTGCCCTAGTTTGCTGACCACTGGTTTGTGGATTGGCATCTGGACTTCAGATGTCAGCACCATGGGGCAGGGAAGACTGAGCCAGGGGACAGGTGTAGAAAGCAGAGTTCTGAGGTCTTAGGAAGAGTCCCAGTCCCAAGACTGAAGCAAAGCTCCCACAAAGGCAGGACTTTGGCTACAGGGGCCCCCCAATCAGAGGATCGGGTTTTCTACGTACAGTGTCAGACATAGATGGGATCCCTAGACTAAATCTGGGACTCAAAGCCACCCTGGGGCTGGTTTCTTAGGTGAAAGGCGAGAACCCCCTGAAGGTTTAAAGAATGGGACCTCCAGAACTGAGAGGCAGGGGCCGAGTCCCTCAGGGCTGAGGGCAGGATAACAGGTGCCAGAGATGGAGGTACATCAGTCAGGGTCCAGTCGGGAGACAGATGCCATACGGTCATTTGAATATGGAAAGTTTATGTAAAGAATGATTTATAGAGTTGGAAATGTCGCTCAGTGGTGGAGTGCTTTTCAATGTGTGCAAAGCCCTGGGGTGTACCCCCAGCACCTCAAAAAGAAAGAAAGAAAGAGGGCCAGCTGCAGTGGCGCACACCTGTAATCCCAGTGACTCTGGAGGCCGAGGCAGGAGGATCGTGAGTTCAAAGCCAGCCTCAGCAACTTAGCAAGACCCGATCCCGATCTCTAAATAAAAATAGAAAAAAGGGCTGGGGATATGACTCAGTGGTTGAGCGCCCCGGGTTCAATCATCCCTGGTACCAAAAAAAAAAAAAGAAAGAAAGAAAGAAAGAAAAAGAAAAGAAAAAAGAAGACGACAGAATGATTTACTAGTAAGCAGAATAACTACTAAAGGGTAAAGGGAGCTGGGTGTGGTGGTGCACACCAGTGATTCCAGCTCCTCAGAGTGGCCAGCCTGGGCAACTTAGTGAAACCCTATCTCAAAACAAATTAGTTATTTAAAAAAGGAAAAGAGAATGCTGAGGAATAGGAGCACAGCAGATACAGGGAGCCTGAGATCTCACTGAAGAGACACTACTGTAACTCACTGGGTGGCAGAGAGGTTTGCACAGGCTGCAACCGACAGGAAAGACACCCCCGCCGAGGTGCTAGCAGAATTCGGTGGGAACCTGCCAGCTGGAATGCCTGGGTGATTTGCTGGGAAGCCAGCTGGGGCCAGTGAGACCCACTGAGCAGGTGTCCCAAATGTCACTGGCCCTGCACACCCAGGAGCAGGAAGTGCTGAGCCGGTTGTAACCAAGGAGGGACTGGCCTCCTGCAGAGACTCTCTTGCGCCCTCTAGAGACAAAGTTTAACTATGCAGGTGGATTTGGAGCAGGAGGCAATATATTGGTAACTGGCTCAGCAGGAGAGAGGAGGAAGTTTGAATTTACACACAGAGGATTCCAAAAGTGGGCATAGCAGAGATAGTGACATTAAGGATGAGTTCTTAGATCCAGAAGCCCTCCAGAACAAGAACTTAGAAGTGAGACCAAGTCTAGATGAAACAACCCCTAGGAATGAAATTTTGTGGTGCAAGACCCCCAGATCATGAGACTTAGATATGGGGATCCCAGAGCCAGAGCATGAAATGTTGTGACTCCATACAAAAGGTCCCCCAGGACCCTCATCTTGGGCATGAGACCAGGGGGCTGAGATTTTAGGCATGGGGAAACCTGGGACTGGGATCACAGACATGGATGCCTTCAGGGCTGGTACCTCAGACATAGGGACCCCTGGAGGGAAGGTCTCAGTGTGAGTCCCCTGGGGCTGAGATCTCAATCAAGAGAACCCAGAGCCTGGATCTTAAATGCAGGGACCCTGGGACCTGGGTCTCAAACAGATAGGGAAATAGGTCTCAGAGAAAATGACTCTAGGGCCTAAAATGGGGACCCTTGACCCTTAGGCTGTGGACACAGTCCATCACAGGGCCTGCATGTCAGGCCAGGGGGAATTCCAGGGCTTAGTCTTAGACACAGCAAACTCTAGGGCCTGGGTCTTGGGTGTGAGGATCCTGGAATTTGGTCTCACCTGCAGTAACCTTCAGAGTCAACATCCCTGGCACAGTCTGGGGCAAATACTGGAAAGCGGCCACCTAATGGTGAGCAACCCCCCTCAAGGCCTTCTCTTCTCTGTCCCCAGAACCGTGCCACAATGTGATATGCAAGCCACAGGAGATATGTGAAGTTCAGAATGGCGAGGGCATTTGTGTGCCCATCTCTGAGGTCATGTGCTGGCTGTGGGGTGACCCACACTACCACTCCTTCGATGGCTGGGCATTTGACTTCCAGGGCACCTGCAACTATGTGTTGGCAACAACTGACTGCCCAGGGGTCAGTTCTCAAAACCTGACTCCCTTCACCGTCACCACCAAGAATGAAAACCGGGGTAATCCCTCTGTGTCCTATGTGAAGCTTGTCACTGTGAATACTCTCAATACCAACATCTCCATCCACAAGAATGAGATCGGCAAAGTCCGGGTATGTTCAGCAGGATGGTCGTCTGAGCCCCCCAGTAGTGTCCTAACAGCCACAGTTAGTAGCTCAAAATTCTCCATCTTTACCAGGTGTGAAGGTGCATACTTGTAATCCCAGTGGCTTGGGAAGCTGAGGCAAGAGGATTTCTAATTCCAAGCCAGCCTCAGCAATTTAGCGAGGCCCTAAGCAACTCAGCAAGGTCCTAAGCAACTCAGTGAGATCCTGTCTCTGAAAAAAATATTAAAAGAGCTGTGGATATGGCTCCGTGGTTAAGCACTCCTGGGTTCAATCCCAAGTACCAAAAAAACACAAAATTCTATCTTCACTTAGGCCTAAATCAAATTGGCAACAGGAATGATAACAATTACAGCAAACAATCATCCTTTCTCTGGGAATTAAGCCTAACCCTTTGCTATGGGCTTTAACATAGCAGGTTAGCATTTGTCTTTGTGAAAGACCTGGATCTGAACCCCAGTTCTCCCTCCTCCTTATGAGCTCCATGATTTTGACCAAGCAATAACTTGGTGGACTTCAAGGTCCTCATCTGTTGAAGGAGCATCATAGCAGGCCCAAGCCCACAACAAAGTGGTACAGTTAAAGTGCTGAGCTCAGAGCCGGGCCTAATGAAGCTCCTGTGAGTATCAAGGAACAGACAAGAGGCCCAGAGACTCAGACATGAAGAGAAAGTCAGAGATGGTAAAGACAGAGATAGGCTACCCTTTCTGCCCAGGAAAAAGAAGATGCAGATGAGTAGCAGCTCACAGGGAGAAAGGAAGGCATGGAACAGGACAGGCGCTCGGTATGTGACCATGAGCGAGTAGAGACAACCAGGCAGAGAATGAGAAGAGCAAACGGAGTGGGGGTTGGGGGGGGGGCAGAGACACAAAGAAAGACCAAGAGAGTAAATGCAGAGATAGAGAGAGATCTCCAAGACAAGAGAGAAAACCCAAGTGAAGGCAGAGGCAGAGAGAGATCAAGAGAGAGAGCCAGAAAAAGCAGATGTGAGGTCTCATTCCGCAGGGCCTGGATGAGAACAGACATCCATGTTTATAAAATGACTACATAATCATATATGGATAAAGACCTTGACAGCTCCCACCTACTGGCAGGATGAGAGAGGAAGGGAGGTAGGGACCAGAGCTGGGACCTCCCTACCCCATGTGACCCCTGTTTGCCTCCCTCCCCACCCCCAGGTGAATGGTGTGCGGACAACCCTGCCTGTCTCTGTGGCTGGTGGGCGGATTTCAGTGACCCATGGAGCGTCAAAGGCTGTGTTGGTGACTGACTTTGGGCTTCAAGTCACCTATGACTGGAATTGGCAGGTAGAGGTGAAGCTGCCCAGCAGCTACAGGAAAGCAGTATGCGGGCTCTGTGGGAACATGGACAAAAACGTCAGTAACGATCAAGTCTTCCCTAACGGTACAGTGGCTCCTTCAATACCCACCTGGGGTGGCAGCTGGCGAGTTCCAGACTGGGACCCATTTTGCTGGGATGAATGCAAAGGGTCCTGCCCAACATGCCCTGAGGAGCGGCTGGAAGAGTATAAGGGTCCCAGCTTCTGTGGACCTCTGGCCCCTAACGCAAATGGCCCCTTCACCTCCTGCCATGCCCACCTGCCACCTGAAAATTACTTCAAGGGCTGTGTTCTGGATGTCTGCCTGGGTGGAGGAACCCAAGACATACTCTGCCAGGCGCTGGCTGCCTATGCTGCTGCCTGCCAGGCTGCTGGAATCACCATCAAGGACTGGAGGACACAGGCCGGCTGTGGTGAGTGTTGGGGAGGCAGCTGGGGCCGAGAGATTTCACTGCAGTCCTTCTGGGTCCTTCTGTTTGTTTCTCTGTCTCTCTGACTCTTAGTATTTCTGTGTGGTTCCTTGATTTTTTCTGTTTCTCCATTCTTTCTCTCTGTCCTCTCTCTCTCTCTCTCTCTCTCTCTGCCCCGCTTTTTCTGTTTCCGTCTCTTTCCACCCTGTCCCAGGACCCCCCTCCAAATGCTGTTCTCTCTCCCACTTCTACCCACAGAGATCTCCTGCCCTGAAAACAGCCACTACGAGCTCTGTGGCCCACCCTGCCCAGCCAGCTGCCCGCCCCCTGAGCCTACCACGAAACCAGCTGTGTGTGAGGGCCCCTGCGCTGAGGGCTGCCAGTGTAATGAAGGCTTCGTGTTGAGTGGCCACCGATGCGTTCCCCTGGACGGCGGCTGTGGCTGCTGGGCCAATGGCACCTACTACGAGGCAGGCAGTGAGTTTTGGGCTGATGCCACCTGCTCTCAGCGATGCCACTGTGGGCCTAAGGGTGGCCCATTGTCCTGCACACCCAGCAGCTGTGGGCTGGGTGAACAGTGTACCTTGCTACCCTCTGGCCAGCACGGCTGCCAACCTGTCAGCACAGCTGAGTGCCAGGCCTGGGGTGACCCCCACTACACCACCCTGGATGGCCACCGATTCGACTTCCAAGGCACCTGCGAATACCTCCTGAGTGGGCCCTGCCCTGAACCACCCAAGGGGACTGAGAACTTCACCGTCACTGTGGTCAATGAGCACCGGGGCAGTCAGGCTGTCAGCTACACCCGCAGTGTCACTCTGCATGTCTACGGCCACAGCCTGACACTCAGTGCCCGCTGGCCCAGGAAGCTACAGGTGAGCAGAGATGGGAGCCAGACAGTGGGGGGTCAGCTGATCCCCACAGCACCTTTCACAACTTAGCACCCACATGATGAAGGGGTTCAGAGTATAGCCCTAGGAGCCTGACAGTTTGGATCAGCTGCCTCGGACTCTCTGAGCCTTAGTAGATTCCTTTGTAAAATGAATCTGCAGAAAGTACCTGCTTCAGAGTAACCAAAGAGGCCCATGACACGTTGTCTACAGATGCTTAAGGGCGGTTCCGTGCGGAGGTTCCACGGCTAATATGAGGTGGAGATAGGATTAGACCCCGGGATCCACGCCACTCACTGCCGTCCCCCTTCCCACGGCCGCAGGTGGACGGCGAGCTCGTGGCGCTACCCTTCCAGAAGGACCCACTCCTGCACGCGTACCTGAGCGGCGCCGACGTGGTGGTGACCACGGCCTTTGGGCTCTCGCTGACTTTCGACGGGGATAGCTTTGTGCGCCTGCGCGTGCCAGCGGCGTACGCGGGCGCCCTCTGTGGCCTGTGTGGTAACTACAACAAGAATCCGGCCGACGACCTGAACGCGGTGGGCGGGAAGCCAGAAGGTTGGCAGGTGGGCGGCGAACCTGGCTGTGGGGAGTGCGTGCCAGGGCCGTGCCCGGCACCCTGCACGCCCGCAGAGCAGGAGTCCTTCGGCGGCCCCAACGCCTGTGGTATGATCTCGGCCCCCGACGGCCCACTAGCACCCTGCCACAGCCTGGTGCCACCTGACCAGTACTTCAAAGCCTGCTTGCTGGACGCCTGCCAGACCCAGGGCCATCAGGGAGGCCTCTGCCCTGCTTTGGCCGCCTACGTGGCAGCCTGCCAGGCCGCTGGGGCAATTATCGAAGAGTGGAGGAAGCCTGATTTTTGTCGTAAGTACTGATCCATACATAGTGCACATAGTGAGAGTCCCCCCTGTCACTTCCCAGAGCCCTCCTGCCTCCATTGGGCTCGGGGCCATTCTCCTGTCCCTGAGTCAGATATCTCCTCAGAGACTCCTTGGAATTCACACACTGAAATACACCAGATCAGGTGTGGGCCTTGAAATACACAAGATCAGCTAGACACACCTGGTCAGAAACTCAAGAGTCCAATACGCTCTGGGGAACTCATGCACTCAGATATCCTAGTCAGATGAACTAGTTGGTTGACCGAAAGTCACCCAGCAAGGAACCCCTGATCAGAGAGACCTAGTGAGCTACATACCTGGTCAGATGCCCCTGAGCTGTCTTATACAATGGAATACACCCAGTCACACAGAATTGGCCACATACCTTCAATGGTATCGAGCTAGATTATACACTGAGACACTGAAGTCACTTAAACCCAGATGGAATCAGGAGTCTGACAGTTTCAGGGAGATTCATTCAGATTCATAGTCAGATAGTCCTGGGCCATTCCCTACAAGAAGATCTGGGTCAAGTTT
This sequence comes from Marmota marmota marmota, assembly GCF_001458135.2. Lineage (NCBI taxonomy): Eukaryota > Metazoa > Chordata > Mammalia > Rodentia > Sciuridae > Marmota > Marmota marmota. Next base: position 8,136,287 of record NW_026000205.1, read on the forward strand.
ACCTGGTTCGCTTCATACAATCAGATACACATGCCCTGAAACACACTGTGTCAGAGACTGTAGATGCTCCTGATCATGTCAGCCACCACAATCAGCTCCACTCAGACAGGTTGATACCCTGAGGCCCATCTGGCCCACACCCCAGGTGTACTTACACTTTGAGATGGATGTGATCAAATTCACCAGGCAGCCACTGATCTTTAGAAGTCCTTGGTCAGGTTATCACACACCTTGGTCTGAGCTGCTCCTCTCACACACACCTGAAATCCCACACTGAGTCCTGCTGTAGGGTGTACTGGATCAGATCTCTACACCCAACCATACACACCAGATTGGTCCAAGCAGGTCCTCCCACCAGGGACCTCCTCTTGCCCACCTTTGCACCTGCCTGGCTCACGCCTTTTGTGTCCCCCCAGCTTTCCAGTGCCCTGCAAATAGCCACTATGAGCTCTGTGGGGACTCCTGCCCGGTGAGCTGCCCAAGCTTCACAGCACCCGAGGGCTGTGAGTCCACCTGCCGTGAGGGCTGTGTCTGTGATGCTGACTTCGTGCTTAGTGGTGACACCTGTGTGCCTGTGAGCCAGTGCGGCTGCCTCCATGATGGCCGCTACTACCCACTGGGCGCGACCTTCTACCCGGGCCCTGAGTGTGAGCGGCGCTGTGAGTGTGGGCCACATGGCCAGGTCAACTGCCTGGATGGCGAAGCCTGTGGACCCTATGAGGAGTGTCGAAGAGAGGATGGCATCCAGGCTTGTTATCCCACGGGCTGTGGTCGCTGCATGGCCAACGGAGGCATCCACTATGTCACCTTTGATGGGCGTGTCTATGACCTGCATGGCACCTGTTCTTATGTCTTGGCCGAAGTCTGCCTCCCGAAGTCTGGTGATGAGAAATTTAGCATTGTACTTGAGAAGAAGAACACATCATCCGAACAATCCCAACGCCTGCGCGTTACTGTGGATGAGCAGGTTGTGAGTCTGGATCAAGGGCCAACGGTAAGTGAACATGACCCTGACCTGGGGTTCTGAGGGCACACAGCTCCGCTCAGGGAATTCCAAGGGAGTCATTACCTCACCCTGTAGGTTCCGAGGGAGATGTTAAGCCAACCCAGGGGTTTTGAAAGAAATAGGACCCCACCCTGATAGAGTAGGGGGAGACACACCTACCACCATGAGGGCCTGACAGGTATACAGCTCCCCACTGGGAACATGAGGGGCAGCCTCACCCACTGTGATCCCCAACCCACCTGACCCTTCCATCCAGGTCACTGTGGACGGCGAGGCTGTGGCCCTGCCCGTGTCTGTGGGCCCTGTGCGGGTGACTTCCGAAGGCCGACACCTGATTCTGCAGACGACCAAGGGGCTGCGGATCCTCTACGACGGCAACTTCCACATCCTCATATCCATCCCTAGCTCCTTCCATGGACGGGTCTGTGGCCTCTGTGGGAACTTCAATGGCAACTGGAGCGACGACTTTGCCCTTCCTACTGGCAAAATAACTACCAGCGTGGAGGCCTTTGGAGCTTCGTGGAAAGACATGGACTCCTCCCAGGAGGGTTGTTTTGAGGGTTGTGGGCCTCAGGGCTGCCCTGTGTGCTTGGCAGAGGAGACAAAACCCTATGAGGACAACAAGGTCTGTGGCATGCTCCAAGACCCCCAGGGCCCCTTCGCGACCTGCCATAAGGTGCTGAAGCCCTCTGAATACTTCCGCCAATGTGTGTATGACATGTGCACCCACAAGGGTGACGAAGCCTTCCTCTGCCAGCACCTGGCGGCGTATACAGCAGACTGTCAGGCAGCCGGCTCGTCCGTGAAGCCCTGGAGGTCAGACAGCTTCTGCTGTGAGTGTCCATGGGCCCTTCAGAGGATGCCTGGCCTGTTCCTTCTCTGACTGTGGCTCGGGAAGTCCCTCCCTATGACAGTGCTCCCCCCAGCTCCCTCCACAGCAGCCTCTGAGGCTTCTCTCCTACCCCCTGACTGTGCCTCCTCAGACTCCTTTCAGGGATGCACTCTCCTCCAACTTGACCTTCACTTCTTCCCTGGCATTCGATCCAGCTTTCTGGGGTAACCTCCGAGGAAGGGTTGGGCAGGTCAGCAGTCCATACAAGCCTGAGTCTGTGGCGCATCCCAAACCCCCAAGCAATGCCACCGCCATTAGATTCCAAACAGGATTTGACCTCTCCTTCAAATCCCCAAGGAAGGGACGTGTTCCCTTAAGACTCTCTGAGATAAGTTGATGACCATTCATGTCCCAAGGGAGAGCTGTCACCTTCAGTCTTCTCAGGGAAGGACCTATAACTGGGGCCATCACCCATCCCACAGCCTTGGATCTGTCCTCAGTGGTGACCATGGACTCAGTCTGTCTCCAACCCTGAACTCTCCCCTGACTGCCAGCCCCAAGGCCTGGTAGAAACCTTCCCCTGGGTGTCCTTAGAGTCCCTCACACCTGCTATGTTCCCAGTGGAACTCAGAATTTTACCCTAAACCTGATCCTTCTCTCTCCTGCCCTGGTGGCCAACTCAGGGCAGCTGCACCAGCCTCCAGTTGCTTAGCCGGAACCCAGGCCTTCTCCTGAGTGTGTCCCTGGGTCCTCATGGCCCCTGTTTTTCTCCTATGTCTGCCCATCCCCACTCCCCTCTGCCTGTACTTCCCCATCCCAGGCCTGATCCCTCCATCTATTCTTCCCAATGCAGCATGGTCACTTGGGGCACTTGCTGTCTGCAGCTAGATGTGAGCTCTGTAGGACAGAGTTCAGGGTTGGCTTCATCAATTGTCTTCAGCATCACCCCACCCAGGGCTGGGTGGGCAGAATGTCCCATTAGGTATTCCATGCCCTCCTGAAGGTGTCACCCCATCCTGCCCCTGTCTCTGCAGCTCTCAAGTGCCCAGCCCACAGCCACTACTCCATGTGCACTCACCACTGCCAGAGCTCCTGTGCGGCTCTCTCCGGCCTCACAGGCTGCACCATCCGCTGCTTTGAGGGCTGCGAATGTGATGACCGATTCCTGCTCTCCCAGGGTGTCTGCATCCCTGCTCAAGACTGCGGCTGTACCTATCAAGACCGATACTTGCCGGTGAGCAGGGACTTGAGGTGGGCAGGGGTGATTGGAGGAGCTTGAGGGAGACTCAGAGCTTCTGTGGTGATCTTCTCATGGATAGGGACAGAGGCACAAGCACCATTTCCTGGCTGAGTGACTTGATATGGAGAACCTGTATGAGTTTCCTAAAGCTGCTATAACAAATTATCCCAGACCCAGTAGTTTAAAACAAGAGAAAATAATTCTTCCACAGTTTGGAGGTCCGAGGTCAGAAAGCAGAATCACTGAGCTGAAATCACAGTGTTGGCAGGGTGGCGAGGTCTCTGGAGGCTCCAGGGCAGAATATCTGATCCTTGCTTCTCCTACTACAGGCATTTCTTGGTTTGTGGCCACACCACTCTGATCTCTTCCTCCTCTCCTGTGCGTGGGCCACAAAAATCTCCCTCTGCCTCTCTCTTCTTGCTATTTCCCCCATTTTACAAATAAAGAAGTTGTGATGTAGAGAAAGCAAGTGGCTCTAACTTGCACCACTTCCAAGTGGATCCAAATTCCTACTCTTCCTTCAGGTCTCACCACCTGCTAGAAGCCATCCAGAAAACCCCTCAGCTAGGTCATCTGGACTCCCACCCCCGCCCCCGTGCCTCCTCATCTCACTCCAACCCTCTGCCTGCACCTCCCCATAGCCCTGACCCCTCTGCCCTTGCTCCCCTATTCAAGACCTGTGCCTTCTGTCTGCGATGGAAGTTTTATTAGGCTTGTGAATCTGGCATTCAGGGGGAGACACATGGCCCACAGATAGAAATGTGGGAGTCATCAATATGCACAGTGCCATTAGTCCTTCTGTGTGCAGTGTCCACATCATGGATTCAACTGACCACAGATGGAAAATATTTCAAAACAAAGTTGCATCTGTTCTGACAACATGTGCCGACTTTTTCTTGCCATTATTCCCTAAACAATATATGCAGTACAACTGCTATTTACGTAGCATTTACATTGTGCCAGGCACGAGAAGTAACCTAGAGAAGACTTAATGTGCACAGGAGGATGTGCGCAGGTTATATGCCAGGGCTATGCCATTTTATATAAAGAACTTGAGCAGCTACAGGTGCGCCTCTGGATCCTGGAACTGAGGGATGACTGTGTTTATTTTATTCATTACACTGACCTTTTTCTTTCAAGGTTTTCAAATATTTATTTATCAATTTATTTATTTATCGGTATCAGGAATTGAATTCAAGGGCACTCAACTACTGAACCACATCCCCAGCCCTATTTTGAATTTTATTTAGAGACAAAATCTCACTGAGTTGCTTAGTGCCTCATTTTTGCTGAAACTGGGTTTGAACTCACAGTCCTCCTGCCTCAGCCTCCCAAGCCGCTGGGATTACAGGTGTGTGCCACCATGCCGGCAAACTTAAGAAAAAAATATAAGAAGCCGGGTGTGGTGTCACACACCTGTAATTCCAGCAACTTGCCGGGCTGAGACAGAAGGACTGCAAGTTCAAGGGCAGCCTTGGTAAATTAGTGAGTCCCGCAGAAATTGAGTGAGACTCTGTCTCACAATAAAATTAAAAAAAATAAATAAAGGACTTGGGATGTAGCTCAGTGGTAAAGGGCCCCTGGATTAAATTCATAGTACAAAAAAAAAAAAAAAGCCAAAGAAAAATTGGAAGAATAGTACAAAGCCCTCCTGTATACCCTTCAGTGAGGTTTTTCATTTGTTGATATTATGCCACATTTGCTTTATCATCCTCTGAATATAAATATATATCTATTATTTTCTCTCAATTCTCAGTTGAGAAAATGTTGCAAATGTAATTCTCTTTTACTCATAAGTACTTTACCATGTGTTTCCTCAGATGAAGGAAATTCATTTATATGACACATAATTATCAAGACCATGAAGCTGGGGCTGGGATTGTGGCTCAGCAGTAGACACTCGCCTAGCACATGTGAGGAGCTGGGTTCGATCCTCAGCACCACATAAAAATAAATAAATAAAATAAAGGGATTGTGTCCAACTACAACTAAAAAAAAAAAAAGATTAAAAAACAGGAAGTTAACATTGATTCAGTACTAATCTGTAGATTTTATTCAAATTTCATCTGTTGTCCCAGTATTTTTATTTATTTACTTATTTAGGGTACCGGGGATTGAACTCATGGGCACTCAACCACTGAGTTGCTTAGAGCCTCACTTTTGCTGAGGCTGGCTTTGAACTTGTGATCCTCCTGCTTCAGCCTCCTGAGACAGAGAGAGTGTGGGGGCGGGGTGTGGGGGCGGTCAGGCCTCTTGAGGTCTAGACACAAACCTGGCACAACATGGCTTCTGCTGTATTTGATTGACCAAGCATAGTCTTAAGGCCTACCTAGATTCATGGATAGGAGAAACACACTTCATTTCTTAGAGTCTTTTGCAAAATCACCCTGCCTGAGTAGAGGATGGGGGGGCTTGTGGCCATTGCTGCAGTCTCTGTCTCACCCTAACCTGGCCCCATTCTGTGCACAGGTGAACTCCTCCCTGTTGACCTCAGACTGCAGTGAGCGCTGTTCCTGTTCCTCAAGCAAGGGTCTGACATGTGAGGCAGCTGGCTGTCCAGCAGGCCATGTCTGTGGTATCCAGGAAGGATCCCGGAAATGCCAGGCTGCCCAAGGTCTCTGTACCCTCTCCTTGGGTGCCCAAATCACCACCTTCGATGGGGCCAATAGTACCTTCAGCTCCCCTGGTGTCTATGAGATATCTTCCCGCTGCCCAACACTACGGCCGACCATCCCCTGGTACCGTGTGGTTGCTAATGTCCAGCCCTGCCATGAAAAGCCTGAAACCGTGAGCCAGTTCCACATCTTCTTCCAAGAGGGTATTGTCACTGTGACCCCAGGCAAGGGCGTGTGGGTAAGTCAGGGCATGGAAGGTGGGATGTCTCCCCTGGATTTTCCTTCTTCCTGTTGCAATGTTCTTCTACATTCCTGGCTCCTTGGCTGCCCTGCTGTTTTCCTTATCAAGATCTCTGCAGTATGGTCTCTAAATTTGTATTTGTCTCAACACTTCAGATTTAGTGCCTTCATAGGGTTGAGTTCTTGGGAAGCAAAAACACACTCAAGTAACTTAATAGTTTTAGTATCAATCAAGACTCAAATTGCTTTAAGCAAAAAAATTAATTGATTGGCCCACATAACTAGAAAATCCAGAGAAAGAGCCTCAGGAGTGGCTGGATCCAGGTGCCCTGGCAATATTATCAGGAATTTATACCTCTATTTTTTAGACTTATTGTTCACCAGATCAGCTTCATTCCTTTCATAGGAAGATAACCCTCCAACTTCCCCAAGCTATGCCCCATCAGCTTAGCTACCTCAGCAGAAATTGATTCAACAAAAGACCCAAGATTTTGTCTCTCTGGGCCAGTTTGGATTCATGCCTATGCCTGGAATCAATCACTGCAGCCTTAGGGATGGAATGCTGCGAATGGTCAGTCTGGGGTCACATGACCATCAGGGTTCCCCTGGAGATGGCCCCAGACCATCTCCAGTTTCACAGATATACTAGGAGAACTCAGCATATGGTTGTATTTCTGAGAATTATTACAATGAAAGAATACAAAGAAAAATCTACAAAGAGGAAAGATGTACCAAGCAAAATCCAGAGGAACCTAGCCCAAGCTTCCCACAGTTCTCCCCTCCTGGAATCATGCGGGGTGTGCATAATCCTCCAGCGATACTCTGTGACAAAACATGTAAAATGAAATGCTGTCTACCAGGGAAGTTCATTAGCGTCTCCTAGGGTTTGCACAGGGGTCTGGTCACCTAGGCACACTCTGCATAGTGCATACCAAAATTTCAGACTCCCTGGAAGGAAACTCCCAAGTGTTCAGCCTTACTAGATTATAAGTCTTATGTGAGCAGGGATCCTGGCCATCTTGATGACCAGTTTTTTTTTTTCCAGTACCCAGCTCAGGGCATCTAGAAGGAAAAGTTTGATTTTGTGAAAAAACTCAGCCTTCCTTCCTCTGTGCCACACTGTGCTTGGTAAGAGAAATGACTCTGATCCAGGTTGCAGCCGGTGAGACTGTCCATCTACCAAGTCTCCGTCTATCTCACTGCCTCTCCTTCCTTCCAGCATCTATTTTCCATCCTCCATTTTTTCCTATCTCCTTCCTTCCTTCCTTCCTTCCACCCACACCTCCATGCATCAATCCATCAGATCTGTATCTACTTTTTCCTATCTATCTACCTGTCTCTCCAGTTATCTGACAGGAAAACCCAGAAACAAGAGCATCTGGGGAAAAGAGAACATCTCTTTCAAAGAACTTGCTATGGCAAGTTCACATTAGAAGGATTCATTCGTCCACTAAATTGACAACCATTTTTTAAAGAAGAAATTCACAAGGTTACTGAGTCTGCAGCTGATGACAAAGAAACAAAATTTCCTCTCATACTTGTTAAGATCATTACTTACCTTCCGATGTCACCATTACAAAAATAAAGGATAATGTTGCTCTTGTTAGGAAACCAGTAATAGACTCAAAGTTTCTTTTCTTTTGAAGACTAGGATCAAGCAGGATGACCTTGGGGTTTGTTTGTTTATCTATCTGAGTCAAAGTGCTTTTCCCCTGTGACCTGGGGATGTTATGTGGGTCCCTCAGTCCATTTCTCGTCCATCTACTCTCCACCCTTTTTACCCATCCGCTCAGATCTCCAGCTGTCTTCTGATGTAGTCATTCCTGCATCAAGTGCACCTGCATCTTTGCTTTAGCACCGTGAGCTTTGTTCTCTAGCTTGGACTCTCCATCTTCATAACACCCCAGCTCTTCTGTGGCTCTGGCTTCACCTCCATCTTTTCCCACTACCAGGTGAATGGTCTTCCAGTGGATCTTCCAGCAGAAGTGTTCTCATCTGTGTCTGTGAGGCAGACACCGGATGGCTCCATGCTAGTCAACCAGAAGGGAGGGGTCCAAATCCAACTTGAGACCAATGGGCAGCTGGCTGTGATGGTTGGTGATGAGCATTCTGGCAAGCTGTGTGGGGCCTGCGGAAACTTTGACGGGGTCCATACCAATGATGTGCCCACGGAGACAGGAATGGAGAAATGGAAAGCAAAGGACTTCTCCCAATGGTGAGGGCTGGTGTGAGGGCTGTCATGTTGGAGCCAGGATTCTTGAGGGCAGGAGGATCTGGATCCTCTTGGGAAGCAGGCAGGTTGGGTGGGTTGCCTAGTCCGTTAGAGGAGGTGCTGAGTGTTTGTCTCTTGCAGTTATGACTGATGAATCATCCACTGGGAATGAAGACTTCAAGACTTGACCCTTCTGGAGGTGAAAGGATGTACTGTGTGCCCTTACCCTGCTCTACCCCTTTGCTGAGCCATTGAGGCCCAATGTGAGAGCACTGAATAAATATCTCAAGCCAAGCTGCACGCTGATGTTTCTTTTTCATGCTTTCTCATCCTGACTTTCCTTCCAGCACAGGACGGGAATCTGGGAAGTGAACATTGGGGGTGAGAGGAGCGGTGCATGCATGCTTAGATGCATGAGTAGATGAATCTACTGGTGGCTGGGATGGGAAAAGGGTGAATGGGGAAACAGGAAGATGTGGAAATGGATGATTAGAGGAATGGATGGGTGAAAGGACAAACGATTGGAGGGAGGAAAGAAACAGATGAAGGAGAGATCGCTAGATTCTGACTTCATCATTTATAATCCTAGCGATGTCCTAAATTTCTCTCTGACTCGTTTCCTCTTCTTTAAAGCAGAATGATTGACCGCACTTAAAAAGCTGGAGTGCAGATTTAACGTGTAAATTCAACCAATAAGTCAAAAATGGAAGATGAGGGCACTGAGAAAATACAGGGGAGGTTCCAAAAGCCAAATGGAAAAAAAAAGCATATTAAGCAAGAGGGAGTGTCAAATGTTACTGATGATAAATAAAATTAGGGAAGAAGATTTACCATTGGCATTAGCAACAGGGAGGTCCTTAGTGATCTAAAGAAAAATATTTTGGTGGGATGATGGCGGGAAAAATTGGATTAAAATGGGTCCAAGAGAAAAGATGAGAAGAAATGAAGACAGTAAGTGTAGAAAACAGCTTCAAGATTTATTATGAACCAGCCAACATGGCCGGGTGGTTTTCGCTCAACAGCCAGGGTGCTGGGGCTGTAACTAGGGGGGTGCTATCAATCCAGTTTGGCAATGGGAAGGTGTGGCAATAGTGATGGTGGGGAATCTGGATGGTAAAGGGTAATGTGGTCACAATGGGGTGAGGACAATGAACAGGCAGGCAACTCAATGGAGTGCTGGGGAGGAAGGATCAATGGGAGCATTCGCCTCAGAGGGAGTGAGGTGGAGACATAGGAGGTGATGGACGGAAAGCAAGAGGCCCCAAACTAAACTCCCGTAGGGGCTATAGTTTTAGGGCTGGCACTGTTTAGACACAGGTTCTTTCTTCCTCAGCATCTGGAATCTCTAGGGCTATCACAGTCACCACTGTGTCCTCAGCACAAGGTTTTTGGTTTTGTTTTTGATACTGGTGAAACCATGGCTGCCCTACCACTGAGTTACATCGCCAGCCCTTTGTCATTTTTAAATTTTGAGACGGACTTTCACAAAGTTTCCCAGGCAGATCTCCAACTTGTGAACCTCCTGCCTCAGGCTCCCTGGTTGCTGGGATTTCAGGTGTGCACTACCATGCCTGACCCCTGCAGGAGGTCTAAGTGTGACCATAGGGGAGAAGGGCTAGGTGGAATACAGGATCACTGGGCAGGGGTGGGGAGTGGGGGTGAAGGTCAAGGCACTGAGAGGCCAGAATGGTTGAAAGATCATCTATCTGGATTTGGAAATCATGAAAAATAATGATGGGAGCAGCGTAGGTAGCAGTAAGTCCCATGGGAGCTAAAATTGCAAAGAGCAGAAGTGGCTTGGGAGTTGATAGAGTTGGCAGTAATAAAGCAGTTGCTACAATGTGGCTAGGGAAACTTCAAAATTTCCTTAGGGAGGAGACAGAGGGGGGTTTAGAAATGACAGCCAGGAGCTGGGTACCGTGGCTCACGTCTGTAATCACAGTGGTTGGGGAGGCTGAGGCAGGAGGATCATGAGTTCCAAGCCAGCCTCCGCAACTCAGCAAGGCCCCAAGCAACTCAGTGAGACCCTGTCTCTATAAAAAATGTTAAAAAGGGCCAGGGATGTGGCTCAGTGGTTAAGTGACCCTGGGTTCAATCCCTGGAACCAAAAAAGAAAAAAAGAAAAGAAAAATGACACTGAGGAGCTAGGGGGTCTTATCCCATCTACAGATCAAATGGGTATGAGGGTGGAAGGGAAATAAGTCCTCTGCATGGAAAGCTCCATCAGGGGAAAGCAAGTGGTACTTAGAGGTAGAAAGTAAAAGAAAGCTTCAGAGGAAGATGAGATGATGGGGAGCATCAGAAACAGCCCCAAGTGGCTCTCTCACCTCAGTCCTACCCTGTCTGCCTGTGCTTCCTTTATTGGCCTGGCTCTGGGCTTACACTGTGCAGAGACCAGTCTGTTTCCTGACTGGACTGTCAGCTCCAGGAGGACAGAGCCTGGGGCTGTTTCAGTCGACACTGTGTCCCTAGCACAAGTAGGGACAGGAGGCACTCACTAATTACTTGCTGAAAATGCCAATTTCAAGTCGACAGAGTAAGTTGGCAGGTGAAATACATTGGAACCAGGAGATAGTGCCAGGACTCCAAGAAACAAGGCTGGCAGCCCAAATCTGCACTGTACTCTGAGTAATTTTGTCCTTCAGAAAAAAAAAAAAAAATAACTAGAAGGCCAACAGTAAATTCTGTAAGAAATAGGTAACACTATCTTGAATTGGACCCATTTAAATTATTGCAGTTCCTAGAAATCCAGAATAGACTCAACTATTTCATCCCACAGTTTTGAAGAAAAAAAAAAGTTTTTTTAAACAAGGGATTGAACCCAGGGGCACTTAACCGCTGAGCCACTTCCCCAGCCCTTTTTATTTTTTGCTGATTTTAAATTGCTGAGGCTGGCCTTGAGCTTGCTATCTTCCTGCCTCCTGAGTCGCTGGGATGAAAGGCATGCGCCACCGCGCCTCTTTCATAGTGTCTGGAACATACAAGGTCCACAGTGAATGTTTTCCGAAGGTATGAATGGGAACTCAGAAAAGGTGCTTGCTTATTCTTGGGGTTGTAGGCATATTGAGTACAGAGGGAGCCTTAGGGAGCTAGGAATAAAGAAGAGAGGGAGAGAGCAGAGCCCGCCTTAAGGCCTCAGTAAGAGCTCTGATGCCAGGCAGGGGGCGCACGCCTGTAATCCCAGCTCCCTGGGAGGCTGAGGCAGGAGGATAGCGAGTTCAAAGTCAGCCTCAGCAACTCATCAAGAACCTGAGCAAATTAGTGAGACCTTGTCTCTAAATAAAATATTAAAAAGGACTGGGGGTGCAGCTTAATGGCTAAGCACCCCCTGGGCTCAACTTCCGGTACAAAAAAAAAGTAACAGCCTCGGTTAGCCGAGTGCGCATTCTAGGGAAGCTGGATACCGGAAGCGCAGCCCAGAGCGCAGGAAGCGAGTAGAGGGGGCGGGGCCTCGAAGGGGCGCTTAGAAGCCCGGGAATCCCCGCCTACTACGCGAGCCGAGTTCCAGGCGGGGCCGGTGAGCCAGGGGGCGGGGGCATACGTGGTTGCGTCGCGGGCCATACGCCGCCGCGCGCCTGCGCTCCTTTCCACGTGCGAAAGCTCCAGACTCGTGGAGTTAGAGACGCAGCCGACTCCCCGATCCGCGCAACTCCAGCGCTAGCCATGAAGCCAGGTGCGGGCTGGCAGTGGGGTCCGGGCTCAAGGACTGGGGACAGCGGGAATCCGGGTGCCAGGCCGGAATCGGAGGGATGGGGCCTGGGCCTGGGCTCTGAGCCTGGGGTCCGGTCTCGTGTGGGGAGGTGATGCTGGTTCTGCCCTGCGATCGATCCTGATCCCTGGAGGTCTGAAGGTTTGTGCCTGGCTTCGGTCGTGAGTCGAGGGTCTTGGTCCTGGGATTGGGGTTTGATGTCTAGTAGATGCGGCCATTAGAGGTAATTGGGTATTGGGCCGGGAGAGGCACTTGAGGATCTTAAACCGGAGTCTGCATGCAGGCATCTGTGCATGGGTTTGGGAATCTGGCTTGGGTTGGAGATGGAGAGTTCTGATCTTGGGACAAGGAACTGGGTCTGGAAAGCTCACTCCTCCGTCTCCTCCCCTGTCGCCGTCGTCACCACCATCCTCTTGCCTCCCAAACTTGCTCCTCAGAGAGAACCGGAGTGGATGAGAACCACCGCTTGCTAGTGTGCGGCCCTCTCTTGTCATTTTCCCGCTCTCCACGCTTTAACGGGGCCGGGGGGCGGATCCCGGAGATGGAGATTTAGGGGCCTAGGATTCGCAACTCTGCAGTTAGAGAAACTTAAACAAGCCCAGCATTAGCGGGTGGAGGGAGGGTAGGCACAGAACACTAGTGGTCTTTATTTATTCTGTTTCCCTTGTTACTCTGATGGATCCACCTCACCACCCCTCTTACGGTGGAATGAGAGTTATGGCTTGGACAGAAGGACCTCAGTTCCGTATTTGTTTCTGGTTCACTTTCTTAGCCTACTGTGTGACCTTGGACAAGTAGCTTTTCCTCTCTGAGCCTCAGCTTTCTCATCAAGAAAGTGGCACCCTGTTAGGATTAAGCAAGTTTTTGTTTTTGTTTTTGTTTTTTTGGTACTGGTGATTGAACTCGGGGGCACTCGACCTCTGAGCCACATCCCCAGCCCTATTTTATTTAGAGACAGGGTCTCAGTGAGTTGCTTAATGCCTGCCTGTTGCTGAGGCTGGCTTTGAACTCAGGATCCTCCTGTCTCAGCCTCTTGAGCTGCTGGGATTATAGGCGTGGACTACCACACCCAACGGGGTAGTAGTACAGCTTGACAAATCATGATATTGGCTTTAATTGTCATCCTTAACTTTCTCAAGGGGAACAAAGTTAGTGTTTCTCTCCCTAGTGTCTAAGAGCTTCCTAAATCATGCCTGCCCACTACCTACTTTTCTTCAATGTGAGAACTGGGTCCACTAAGTTTGGGGAGTTTTTCACCATTGCCAAGAGGGTCTGTTTCTCTAATTCAGGTTTTGTTTTCTTCTTGTGTGTGTGTGCATATATGGAGAGATGAGGCATCTACAAGGGCATTGTGGATCCATACCCCACATGAACTCCCTTTCTTTTTACTGAGGGGGAAGTAGTTGCTAGGCTGTGTATCCTGAGACCCCAGCAAGCCTGCATATGTCCTGTGGACTGTGATTGTGTGATTTTCCCAAGGAATGGAGGACGTGCCACCCGGCTTTTCTCTATTGCAGGGTAAAATGTGAAGTTGTAGAAATTGTCTGGGGTCAGCTTTTTAGCCTGAGTGAGAGAGGAAGCCTTCGGGAGATTTTGATGCAGTGAGATTGATGTTTTTAAAGGGATCTTTCTTTTGCATCTGTGTGGAAACGACTTTACGGTAAAATCAGGCACATCAGTGGCATTTATACCCCAAATCTAGGAGATGTGGCTCTGACCAGGATGGTAGCAGTGGACTTGCTGACAAAGCATTTTGATTTGGGAATATAATTTGAAGAGAGAGCCGACAGATTGTGTGCAGAGTCTGAAAGGAGTGAAGGCTAATTAAAGTTTGGAGTATATAACTGAAGGATGGAGTTGCCATTTGGGGCGGGGGTGGGGGGGTACCAGGGATTGAACCCAGGGGTGCTTCACCATTGAGTCACATCCCCAGCCCTATTAAAGACAAGGTCTCACTGAGTTGTTTAGAGCCTCACTTTTGCTGAGGCTGGCTTTGAACTCGCGGTCCCCCTGCCTTAGCCTCCTTAGCCACTGGGATTACAGGTGTGTGCCACTAGGCCTGGCTGGAATTGCCATATTTCAGTTGGGGAAAGCTGTGACACGAGTCCAGATGCTAAACCAGAGGGTCTGTAGACCCCCTGCCCCCAACTCAGGACTTTCTGGGAAAGTGTATAGTATTTTTTTCCTGAGGAATGAGTCCTTTCAGTATATTTCTCTGACAGCCCCAGCACCTGAAGGATATGGATACGTTGTGTCTGGGACTGAAAGCTTACACTTGCACCTGCTGCACCCCTTGCCATGTCTGTTTTGGGGGCCTAGGTTGAGACTCATGGATTTCTCTGCTAAAGAGTAGGAAGAGGGACTCCTCCCCTCAGTTTGAACTGTGTGCGGGCTGTGTATTATGTGAAGTGCTTTTGGATATTAAGTAATTTAATCTTTACAACTTTATGATGTAGGAAATGATAATCATGATCCTTCCCCTACTCTCTAGTGTCATGAGTGGAAGTGGCATGGCCATCTCCCTCCCTATATAGGATACTTTGGGGAGAGACCAGCGCTCTTCCAGTCACTACCTGATTACCTCATCTCTGAACAAAAGGAGAGGATGCTTTCTCCTTGGAGCAATTCCCAGGAACTTAACAGTCATTAGACAGTTGCTCAATTGATGTTTATTGAGCCACTACTTTGTTCCAGATGTTGTGTATGGTGCTGGGGATGCCACAGTAACTAAAACAAATCCTTATGCATTTCGAGCTTGGTTCTTGTGGAGGAGTAGCCATGATAATAATAAAATTGTAGGTATGCTGTATGAAGAGAAATAAAGCAGGGTAAGGGTAGTGCAGCCAGGAATGCCCTCCTGGATCAGGAACATTTGATCAGAGACCTGAATGCATTGGAGTTGGGAGCTATTCTGCTTTCTTCAGGAAGCGGGCAGTGGGAACAGCACATGATGGAGATTTTAGAAGCTGGACTATTCTTTGGTTGGAAAAGTGTGGGACCCAGTGAGGCGAGAGAAATCAGCAGGGGTCAGAGTCTTGGTCTATTGGATCTCAATTGGGGTTAGAATCATCTGGGGAGCTCTAAAAAGTCCTCATGCCCAGCACAATTAAATCAGCATCTCTTAAGTTTCAGGGATTTAGCCACAGGTTGGACTCATTGATTTGGGGCTTTGTAAGCCAGGGAAAGAAATTTTGATTTCATTTTGTGATGGAAAATCCTCGGAGGGATTTGGGTAGGGGAATGATGAGACCTGATTTTGCTGTCTTGAAAAGATCAACCATTAGCTGCTATGTGGAAAGTAGACTGCAGAGGAGCACAAGACAGGAGGTAACGCTAGGTGATGTTTGGGAATTTTGAACATTCAGCTATTAATTAAAAAAAAAATAGGAATAGCTATTGTTACACTTTCAAAGAAAGCAAAAACAAAAAATAAAATTATGTTTTCATTTTTAATACCATTTAGATACATGAAACTATGGCAGGCTGTGGTTATAGTGTACCTTTACAAAAACTTTAGTGAGTTTATTATTGAATAATTTACATTATGAGATAATATTAAACCATCACTAATTTTCAAACTGACCATGCTTTAAGAAGTCTTGTGGTTTTTGAAGGCTGGCACAGTTCTGCACACCTGTAATCCAGTTATTCTGGAGTCGGGCAGGGGGATCACAAGTTTGAGTCCAGCCTGGGCAATTTAGCCATACCCTGTCACAAAATAAGACTTAAAAAAAAAAAAAGGGCTGGGTATATAACTCAGTGGTAGAGAGCTTGCTTAGCATGTGTGAGGCCCTGGGTTCCATCCCCAGCACCACCAAGAAAAGAAAAGAAAAAATAACTTGGGGTGTTTCAGAATAGTACTTCAGATCTTTTAAAACATCACAGAAAAGTCAAATGTGGAATTGGTTAGCACCAGAAGAATTCAGTCTGCTTTATGCATTGTTTTGTACTTTGAGAACAATGTTTCCTGAAATATCAAAAACAAAGTCTCTCCAAATGTATTTTTATTAAGCTTTTTTTTTTTTTTTGGTGTGGTGCTAGAGGGATTGAACCCAGGGCCTTGTGCATGCAAGGTAAGCACTCTACCAACTCAGCTATATCACCAGCCCTAAATTTCTGATATTATTGACAATCCCTAAACCACTTGTGGATTGTTATCCTTTTTTTTGTTGGTAACAGGGATTGAACTCAGGGACACGCAACCACTGAGTCACGCCCCCAGCCCTATTTTGTGTGAGACAGGGTCTCACTGAGTTGCTTAATGCCTTGCCTTTGCTGAGGCTGGCCTTGAACTCTCCATCCTCCTGCCTCAGCCTTCCAAACTGCATAGATTATAGGCATGCACCACCACGCCCTGCTTTTTTCCCCACTTTCTTCCTGAGCTGGGAAGAATGTTGGAAACTTGGAAACAGGCAAAAGAGTTAGCTGGGCAAGCATCGCACTAAACTGCCCTCTGTTTGGGGGTTGGTACTTTCCTTCCAGATGCAATGTCAGGTAGATCTAGGGGACTCTGTGGCCACAGTGCACACACACGCAGGGGTTGCGTCTATATCCATTTTCTGCCTCTGTCTCTGCACCATAATAACTCTTGTCAGTAGCCCAAATCATGACTTCACCTTTATGATCCCCTCACCTCCAGGGCAGGGGCAGTTACCACATGTGTCAGCACAGTGCGGCTTTAACTTTAGTTGTTACTGACCATCACAAAAAGAATATTGTGTTTAGTGTGGTTTTCTCAAACTTGTTTTTTCACTTAACATTGTAATTCTAAGTTTGACCTGTCTGTGGTGTGTGACTGAAGGTCATTTCCATTGTCGATTATGAACATTCCTCCGTCGTGTCTGTCCATTCTGCCAACGCGCATTTGGGCTCCTTCAGCACTTCCTGCGCTTGGACGTTCTTGGATGCCTGTCCTGCCACACACCGGCACTGCTCCTCGGTGTCCCACCTGAGTGGTGCTGCCAGGTAAGAGCTATTTAGTCTTTTAAGCTTCATGGCCCTGATTCCTGTTTTTGTTCCCACTACAGGTTTCAGTCCCCGTGGGGGCGGCTTCGGTGGCCGAGGGGGCTTTGGTGACCGAGGTGGTCGAGGTGGTCGTGGCGGAGGCCGAGGGGGCTTTGGTGGAGGCCGAGGTCGAGGTGGCTTTAGAGGCCGAGGCCGAGGAGGAGGTGGCGGAGGAGGAGGAAGGGGTAAGTGACATTGGGGAGTGGGGCGCAGGGGCCCTCCCGAGCCTCAGGGGGGAGGGAGACCACGGGTCCCCCTCCTACTGCAGCTCTTCCTCGTAGGTGGAGGCTTCCAGCCTGGTGGCAACCGGGGCCGTGGCCGGGGCGGAAAAAAAGGAAACCAGTCAGGAAAGAATGTGATGGTGGAACCTCATCGACATGAGGGTGAGTGGGGACGGGACGGCAGCTGTTGTGGGACAGGGCAGGGCCGGAGTCTCAGCCCCGCTCTCTGCCCTCACCAGGGGTCTTCATTTGTCGTGGAAAAGAAGACGCACTCGTCACCAAGAATCTGGTTCCTGGAGAATCTGTGTATGGAGAGAAGAGAGTCTCCATTTCGGTGAGACCTGGGCCCCTCTCCAAGCCACCAGGCCCCAGCTGATGGTTCACCAGTGGTCTTGTCTCCCTGCCCCTGCTGTGTTTCCTCCATATGACAGCCAGGGGACCATCTTAACACTTAGTCGGACTGTGGCCCTCCTGAGTCCTTCCTGTGGCCCTGCACATTCTAACTTCCCCTCCCGGCTCATGAGCCTGTCTCCACTCTCCCCGCAGGTACCCCCAGCCACACTGGCCTACCACTCTCCCCTCTCCCAGGTCCATGCAAAGCTGCTTCCTTCTCATCTGCATCTCTGGTTAGGTGTCACCTGGTCTTTCGGACAGGGTAGGCTCATATCACCCTGCCTGTTAAAAGCAGCCCTTACCGTCAGTCCCTGCCTTCTACTCCTGTGTCATTTTCTCTGTGTCCAGCCATGGGCCTGCTTGGGGCCTTCCTGTTTGCTGTCCCTCTGCCTGGAGTGTTCTTCCCACGTAGCTGGAATGGCCCCCCCTGCCCTCCAGGACTGATTCAGCAGTCTCCTGCCCAGCCCTTCCTGGCTGCCCTTCCTGATTTTCGCACGTTCTTTGCCATGTTTCCCAAACTTCACATCTTTCCTGGCTCAGTGTTCTCTCCTAGCATGTTCACCATCTAACATGCAAGTTTGTGTTTAGTTAGTTACCTCAGTGTATTCTTAATCCTTTAAGGGCAGGATTGGAGTCTTCTTCACTACTGTGTCCCCAGCACCTGGGACCAGGAGTAGCATAAATAGGTGCTAGGACAGGAAATGATAAGTGCACAGGTCTGACTATTATTCCTTGTATTTACCGTCTCCTGCTGCCTCTTCTCATCAAGTCAGCAACATCCACGCGAGGACAGGGGTACACCTGTCGTGCTCACTGCTGGGAGTCCATGTTCAGTTCCTGTGTAACAACTGAACTTCGTTTCTTTTGAGGGTTCTTAGGGCCAAGGGAAATGGGGTCCTATAGAAGAGTCCAACACTGACGTCCATCTTCATATTTCTTGACCCAGGAGGGAGATGACAAAATTGAGTACCGAGCCTGGAACCCCTTCCGCTCCAAGCTGGCAGCAGCAATCCTGGGTGGTGTGGACCAGATCCACATAAAGCCAGGGGCGAAAGTGCTCTACCTCGGAGCAGCTTCGGGCACCACCGTCTCTCATGTGTCAGACATCGTAGGCCAGGTGAGTAGACAGGTAGAGAGGTGGATGGAGGGAAAAGCCACCTCCTCTGTCACTCTGAAGTGGTCCTAGCTGTTTCCCCACCATATGTGATGTTGGGCCATCTCCTTCTGACACAGTACCTGTGAGTCAGCAGAGCAGCCTGAAGTAGATGCTCATTCAGCTGCACTCCTGGGTTCTTGGCCTTGAGGAAGGTGGTATGGGCATGGAAAGACCTGCATTTGTGGGATCCAGAGCTGAGAGTACAGATACCAAACTATTTGGATTTGTTGCCTTCTTTAAAAATTCATGTCCTCTGCCAGGTGTGATGGCTCGAACCTATAATCCCGTCACTCGGAAGGCTGAGGTAGGAGGATTGCAAGTCCAAGGCCAACCTTTTCAAGTTTGAGGACAGCCTGGGCATCTCAGCAAGACCCTGTTTCAAAATAAAGAAATGAAAAGGGCTGGAGATAATAGCTCAGTAGTAAAATTCCTTTGGGATTAATCCCCGTAAAGGAGTGGGGAATGGGGATTTATGTACCCAAAATCTGATCATCTAGTTTCTCTTGAAAGAACCAGTAGTTCTCATAGTTTCCAGTCTGCATTTCTTGTGTGTACTGGTTTCCACAGAGGGCACCTGGCATGTGTGTATCTCATTTCATGACTTCTTGTTCACTTATGATTATAGGCATGTTAAAAACCCTAGACTCTTGGTTATTTAATGATGAAGTGGCTTTCAGCAAGTTACCTAACCTCTCTGAGCCTCAGTTTAATACTCTGGAGAATGAGGTTGTTGTGACAGTTAAATAAGTTAATTCCTATAAGGGCCTTATCCATTTCAAATACTCTTAGCTCTGGTTATTTCATCTCTGTGCTTTGGTTGCCTATTTTTGGGGAGCCTGGGCTCTCAGATCAGGCAAACTAGGATTGTGTAGCTTTGCTGATAACTGAGTGACTCTTGGCCAGTGACTTCAAACCTCAGTTTATTCACCTGTAATATGAGTATGATAATAACAGTATTTAAATAGTTGGATTTTGTTGGGAGTCTGAAGTGATGTGCAGTGGATGAACCCAAAGTAGTCATTCCCTGGATGAGGACCAGTGTCGTTGCTGATTATTATTGGATTTATCTTAGGATGGACTGGTCTATGCAGTTGAGTTCTCTCACCGATCTGGCCGTGACCTCATTAACTTGGCCAAGAAGAGGACCAACATTATTCCTGTGATCGAAGATGCTCGGCATCCACACAAATACCGCATGCTCATTGGTGAGAGTGGGTCCATGGGGTGGCCCAAGGCAGGCAAGGCATGCCAAACCACGTTTCCTGGAAGATTCAGATGGGGTCAGATTGGATGAGCAATGGATGGGAATGGAAAAATGGCGGGGGGGGACCAGGAGAGGTGGTGAAGGTCATGACCCTGCTTCAGGGGTTCAGATATCTGGTGCCATAGGAGAAGCAGTCTTGTCTCCTCCCTTCTTCTTAATCTTTACAGTGTTCCTAAACAAAAGAAGCCACTTTCAGGGGTCCTTATTGTCTGGTGAGATCCTAGCCCAGAAAGCACAAGCTGTGTGTGGCCTGGACCAGAGGGGCCTATTGAATATTTTTTTTAATTTCTTTTTTGTTTTAATTAGTTATAATGACAGTAGAATGCTTTTATGCACTTTGATATACATAGATAGGATATAATTTCTCATTTTTCTGAATGTACATGTTGCAGAATCATTGGTCATACAAATATATACATACAGTAATAATGTCCGTTTCATTCTACTGTCTTTCCTCTCCCCACATGGGCCTATTGAATATTAATAACTATTTTTTAAAAATATAGTATAAAAATGGAAAGTCTTTTAAATCTCTCCCCAGAGGTAACTGATAAGAACATTTGCTATCTGCTTTTCCCAGTTTTTAAAGAATTGGTTTTCACTAAACTACCTTTTCATTTTTTTAAAGTCACATTGCCTTAAAAATATTTTCATTCCATTCATTTTTCGTTCTGTGCATTTTTTCCCCACACACAGTCATTTCCTTCCCCTTGTCCTGTAGTTTTTTTCACAGGCCTGTTCCCACTCTTGCCTTTAAACTACTCAGCTTTACTTGTCTTTCTCGTGATGTGTCTGTTTTCTTCCTCAAGACCTCAGAGCACCTCAAGGACAGGGTCCAGGTCTGACTCCTGTGTCCCCCATACCCAGCCCAGTTGGCCAATTGGGTAGATGGCATCCAATTAAGAGGATTGGATAAGTGGTGTGACTGTCAGTTTTGGACCCATCTCAGGGTACTGTGGAGGGAAGGGGGATCATTTGGAGAGAGTGAGACTGGAAGTAGGGAGACTCTTCCAGGAAACTGCTGGTAATGGAGCACAGGCCCCACGGGAGGATCTGGAACAATCTAGCATGTATCCAACTTCTTTAACAGTATCGTCCTTTCTCCTTAGCAATGGTGGATGTGATCTTTGCGGACGTGGCCCAGCCAGACCAGACCCGGATTGTGGCCCTAAATGCCCACACCTTCCTGCGCAATGGAGGACACTTTGTAATTTCCATTAAGGTGCGGGGCTTGAAATCTAAAACGGAGTGGCAACATCCTGGGGGGTATCTTTTGGGTAAAAGAGGCAAGAGAGTGGCGGTCATGTGCATGATGACCATCTTAGTTTGAATTCCAATTGAGTAAGTTATTTAATCTTTGTCAGTTTCTTTTCTTGCAACATAGAAATACCTGTCTTCTTAAGAGTTGATGTAAGGATTAAATTAATCGATGTATGTGAAGTGTTTAAACAGATCCTGACATGGATTGGGAAATGGATTAGTAGTGAGTGCATTTCTCAGAATGTTTTGAGATAAAAACTCCGCCATGTGCCTTTTACCAGACTCACCATTTGTTAGCCTTTTGTGACCTTGGTTTTACTGTTCCCAGCTTCGTACTAATATTACTAAGATGAAGTAGGTGAGAAAAAAAAAAAAGCTGGGTTTAAAATTTAAACACTGACTTTTAGATAAATAGGACATCCTGCTTCAGAGAACCATATTTAAAACTTATTCTAATTAAGTCTTTGACCACATTTGCAAGCCTGGGTTTCACTTGATGAAGACATACTTCTGGTTTAAAAAGCATGAAAAAAGGGAAAAAGCCCACTGCCTTGCTGCAGACCACAAATCTTTCCTCCTCTGTAGGCCAACTGCATTGACTCCACAGCCTCAGCTGAGGCCGTGTTTGCCTCTGAAGTGAAGAAGATGCAGCAGGAGAACATGAAGCCCCAGGAACAGTTGACCCTAGAGCCCTATGAAAGAGACCATGCTGTGGTTGTGGGTGTGTACAGGTGAGCAGGGGCCCAGTAATCCACCGGGACAGAGACCTCCCTTCCAGGCACCAGCAGTGCCATGGTTCTGGGGACCCCCAAAATGATGACAAGCTGTGACACCATCTCCCCATCCCCAATCTCCTATCTTCTGCACACAGGCCACCTCCCAAGGTGAAGAACTGAAGCTCAAAGCTGTCTGGATTCCAAGAGATGTGTGTTGCTACTGTTGAATGTTGATTTTTTTCTATTAAAAGACTGATCCAGTCGCTCCCTGCAGCTGATTGTTCTGTAATTGCTGTTGTCTGTAGACAACAGGATCCTTGTGCCCTCAGTCAACTTTTCTTGGTGGGGGTTGGAATCGCATCCTGTCACAGCCCTTGCTCCTCTTGTAGCAGATTCTTGCGCAGCCATCCTAACCCAGATTTCGGTTATTGGCAGCTCACTGCGCATGTGTGCCAGTAAGCGCCGCAGAGCGCAGGCGTAGAGTGTTACCCTATGTCA
This sequence comes from Marmota marmota marmota, assembly GCF_001458135.2. Taxonomy (NCBI): domain Eukaryota; kingdom Metazoa; phylum Chordata; class Mammalia; order Rodentia; family Sciuridae; genus Marmota; species Marmota marmota. The sequence goes on from NW_026000205.1 coordinate 8,158,653, forward strand.
CGTGAGGGGAGTGGATGAGATGGGGCGGAGCCTGAGGCGGGGGGGGGGTCGGTTTGTTGTGGTCGCCATTTTGCTGGTTGCATTACTGGGTAATCGGGGCCCTGGCTTGCTGCGTCCGCCGGATACCCTCAGCCAGTGGGCAGGTCTGAGCTCGGGCTCCCCGAGCAGTTTGAGTCCCCTTACCCGCGCCCTCAGGTAACGACGACGCGGCAACGGGCGGGGCGGCACGCGCTTGCGGGAAGGAGGGCAGGGCGGGATCCGCCCTGCCTGCGTCGCCGCGAGACTTAACACGAGGCCTAGGGAGAAGAGGAGGGGGGCATCGGGCAGGTGCGAGCCGTGCCTAGCTATTCATAGTCGGATTCCTGGAAGGGGCCGAGCCCGAGGGAGCCTTCTTGGGAGGGGGCTGCCGGGCCCCACTCCCGCCCTTTGTTTGGGCTCGGCTCCGCCGGCCGCTTCGTCGTCGCCTAGCAACAGCTGCCCTGGTCTGTGATTGGCTCAGCTCTTGGCAGCGACGACCAATGGCACGGTTGTTGCCATGGGAGGTGCGGATTGCCAAACTCTGGCCCCGCCCGCCGGGTCTCAGCGGGCCGGGGCGGGCCTCCTGGGTGGAAGGCGGGACACCAGGGTCCCCGGGGGCAGGTGGCCGCGGGGCGGGGCGGGGCCGGTGGGGCGAGGGTTAACCCTCCCCTCCCCCGTCCACCTGCTCTCCCCTTCCCCCGCGTGCCCCGGGCTGACCCTCGTCCCCTCCTCTCCCCGCCCGCGGCGGCGGCTGCTGTTGTCACCCACGGGGCAGCCTGTCCCGCTTGCCCTCACCGCCGCGGGGCTTGCAGGGCCGGCCGGGCCGGGGACAGGCGGCCACCTTCTCACCGCTGCTATCACCACCGCCATGCTGGCCGCTCGCCCACCCCACTGGGGGCCCCAGCGCGCCCCAGCCCCCCGTGGGCCCCGCGCCAGCCCTGACCCGGGTAGGGGGTGGGGGCTGGGAGATTTGGTCCTAATGTGGGGGGGGCCCCTGGGAAGAGGTTGTTTGTGGTGCAAGCTCCAAGAGAGGAAGGGGTCCTGGAGTGGCAAGGCATGGGACAGATAGGATTTGGTGTGGAGAGAGTTCCGTAGGAAGAGGATTTTGTCGTGGCAGACACTGGGAAGAGAGAATCCTATGTGATATTTGGGGATTTGGCTATAGGGCCCTTCTAGGAATAGACACCGTTGTAGAATGACCTGGTGTAGAGGGGTGACTGGAGAAAGAGCTCTGGTAGGCATATTGGGTAATTGAGTGGGGGCAAAGATCCAGTATAGGGGAGAAAAGGATAATAGTTTCAAACTGCAGGAAAACACGCCTCCCCCATAAGCCCGTGAGGTGGAGGAGTTGGCCTTGCCTGGGAGGGGGTCTTAAAGTAATATGGGGTAGATCTCTCGTGGGGCCCAGAGAAACTAAAATATGGCATAGGGAAACTCCCTGGAGGGATGGTTCCTGGTTTGGGAGGACCTAATATAGGCAAAAGGTCTTGGCATGATATGGAGAGGGTGCCCTGGGAAAGGAATACCCTGGTAGTTGAAGACTCTGTCATAGGGTTTCTCAGACCTCCTTGTGGCCTGGAGGTCCCTGAGGATCCTGATATGGTTTTAGGGGCCTGCAGAGGACTCTTGCTGTGGCTTGGGGGGATCCTACTGGGAAGGGTCTACTTAAAGTGGAGGGTCCTTACTGTGGCACTGGAGCATCCTGGTGTTCAGGAAAGTCTATTTGAGGGTGAAGTCTTGTATGTGGGGCCCTGGGGAGAGCCATGAGTAGAAAAGGGAAGAAAGAAAGAGTTCTCCCCAGAGTGCCCCTGGTTTCTGTCTTCTCTTTTCCTCCCCCAATTACTGGTGTCTTTCTGTCCTCCTTTCCTGTCACTGTCCATATCCACCTCCTCCCACATTGTCCGGCTCCCAATCATCCCTTTTATGTATTCTTTTCTTTGTGCTGCCTCATTTACTTATTTTATTATCATTTGCTGTGGGACTCTGCTGTGCCACCCTCTCCCACTCACGTGCTCTCTGTCCCCTCTGTACTGCTACCTGTTGCTCTATTGCACTCTTTTTCTCCCTCCCTCGTGCCCTGCCTTCTCTCTCGTGCCCACCTCTTCCCTGCCTGGCACTGTCCCACATATCCCCACGTTCCATGTTGTTTTCCCACCTCCGCCTGCTCTCAGGTCTCAGCGGCGGTGGCAGCCGAGGTGCAGGATGCGAGAAGGCGCCCCCCGGCCGGGCTCCCGCTCCAGGCCTCGCACCCCTGTGGCCCTCTGAGCCCACCATGGCCGTCCCACCAGGCCATGGTCCCTTCTCTGGCTTCCCGGGGCCCCAGGAGCACACACAGGTAGGCATTCAGCTGGCTCCTCATCTGCCAGGAGGTAGAGGGAAGCTGGGAATAGAAGGGTCTGAGGGTCAAAAGATGATGCCGTTGTGCAGGATAGTCTCCAGAGGACATTGTGAGACCCATGGAAGTAGAATAGTTTCAGGCAATTACTTTGGGGAGCTTGAGTTCAAATCCTGACATGTTGGCTGCATTAGGTCCCCCACACGTCAGCTTTCTGTTGAGTAAAATTGAGCCAATGACAATGCCTCCCTTGCGGGGTTATTGCTAGGGTTAAACAAGCTAACACAACACACAGGGAAAGTGCTAAGGACAGTGCCAGGCACACAGCAGACAGAAAGTGAGAAAAGAAAGTCCAGAGTAAAAGACCTGGAGGGGTCAGTGGGGAAAGGGGCTGAGCCTGAAGGGTCTTGGGCTATATACAGGGCCAGAGTGGTGTGCAGATTTCCAGAGGCAGTAGGTAAGGCTCTGAAATGTAGAACTAGAAGCAAGGGTGGAGCAGGGGGCCAGGTCCCGATCCAAGAACCTTGCAGTGAAGGAAGCAGGCAGAGATGCTCCCTGGGAATGAGGGTTGGCATATGTGCTGCCAAAGCAAGCACATGGGGTGAGGGTTGGGAAGGCCCCAGGGGTTGACAGTGAATGGATTTGGGAGGACTTCAGAGGCAGGAATCCTTGAAGAGGTGATCTCAGGTGGAATATTTGAGGGGCAGAGCCCAGGTATTCTGTATGAGCCCTCCCGCTGAGGTTCAGAAAAGAGTGAAAGAACTGACCCAGGGTCTGGGGGAAATGTCAGGGGTAAACCATTCACTCCTTTATTCACAGGACAGATTTCTAGCCAACATTCATCATGTGCTGGTCCCTGCTCAAGGCACTGGAGAGTCAGCAAGGACAAGACAAGTTTATATTCTAGTGGGGGAGCTAGACAAGGACCAGTTAAATATGTGTGTGTGACCACAATGAGCCAGCCGCCCATTTAGTTCTTCTCTCCAGGAGTTCTAAGGCAAAGGCCTGTCCTCACTGTCCTCTCCTCACGCTGCCCCACAGGTATTGCCTGATGTGCGGCTACTGCCTCGGAGGCTGCCCCTGGCCTTCCGGGACGCAACCTCAGCCCCGCTGCGCAAGCTCTCTGTGGACCTCATCAAGACCTACAAGCACATTAATGAGGTGGGCAGGTGCTGGACGTTCCTGGGCTGAGTGCTGGGGGGTCTCGGCTATTTCAGGCTCACAGTTCCCTTTTTCTGGCTGGCTGGGCAGGTGTACTATGCCAAGAAGAAGCGGCGGGCCCAGCAGGCGCCACCCCAGGACTCGAACACCAAGAAGGAGAAGAAGGTCTTGAACCATGGTTATGACGACGACAACCATGACTATATTGTGCGCAGTGGCGAGCGCTGGCTGGAACGCTATGAGATTGACTCTCTCATTGGCAAAGGCTCCTTTGGCCAGGTGCAAGACAAGCCCCATGCTGTCCAGGGATTGGGGGGCACAGGCACCCACTGACATTGACCCAGACATCCAGTACTTCAAGTCCTGTGCTGGGTCACTCACTCCTGTCCAGTCACTAGGTTTCAATGTTCCCCGTTTACTTTTTTGTAAAAATACAAATAATAAGACTCCACAGAAGATAGTTTATGTCTATGTTCATATCACTGCTCAGCTGATGGTGAGCACTCAGTTTTGAAGTAGTAGTAGTAATCCTGTGATTGCTGGTTCTTCTGGTTGGAAGGGAAGAGCATTGCCTGGCTCTGTCCCACCCCCGCCTCACTTGGTCACATGCCCTGCCTGACAGGTGGTGAAAGCTTATGATCATCAGACTCAGGAGCTGGTGGCCATCAAGATCATCAAGAACAAAAAGGCCTTCCTGAACCAGGCCCAGATTGAGCTTCGACTGTTGGAGCTGATGAACCAGCATGACACAGAGATGAAGTACTACATAGGTGAGGCCTGGGACTGACTGGGCCATGGGTACCTGGCAGAGGGCGCACCCTGGGATAGGGAGGGGTTACCTGCCCCCACACACACACAGGAGGTTACCTGCTGTTTTTAGGGCAGCACCTGGTCTGTACCTCTCAGCTTTATGGAGTCTCCTGTTGCTTTTATAACTTTTGCCCCTTCACTTGATAACCGTGGTCAGGGTTTATCGAGTGCTCATTAAGGGCCAGGCTTTGTGATAAGCACTTTACATAAATGACCTCACCACAGCCCCATGAAGGACAGGGCACTGTTGCCCACATGTTGGAGATAAGGAACCCAGGCATTCCATGTTGTCACTTGCATGAGGTGACAGCTTGTATTCAGCAGAGCTATATTTTGATAAGGCTCCAGAGCCTTGACTATCAACATCTATGCCAGTCTTTGTTTTTTCTTTTTTTTCTTTCTTTTCTGCCACTGATTCCTCTTAGAATTAGCAAGGGGATTGACTGTTTCTCTTGAAAGGAAAATTTACAGTCTTCCTACAAAAGGAAAACCAGTGTTTCTTGCCACAAAAATAGATATAACTACAATGAAAACAATGCTATCTATAAAATCAAATGAGGAAGTGTAGAATTATATTAGGAACTAACAGAAACCTTTTATTTGGTTTAATCAGAAGGTTTGACAGAAACTTGAAAAGAGAACTTCCTGTGTGACTCAAGTTACACACCATATAGAAACATCTTGACTGATGGGAGGTATCCATGGGCACCCAACAATTTAGCCAGTGCTTAGGAAGCTGAGGTACTCATTGCTGTGTGACCCTGGTCTACCTTTGGCCCTCTCTGAACCTGTGTCTTCTCTGTTACTGCCTCTTTCACCTCCCCCACAGTCCACCTGAAGCGGCACTTCATGTTCCGCAACCACCTGTGCCTGGTGTTCGAGCTGCTGTCCTACAACCTGTACGACCTCCTGCGCAACACACACTTCCGAGGCGTCTCACTGAATCTGACCCGGAAACTAGCGCAGCAGCTCTGCACGGCGCTGCTCTTCCTGGCTACGCCGGAGCTTAGCATCATTCACTGCGACCTCAAGCCAGAGAACATCCTACTCTGCAACCCCAAGCGCAGTGCTATCAAGATTGTGGATTTCGGCAGCTCCTGCCAGCTTGGCCAGCGGGTGCGGCTCAAACTGTCCAGGGGCGGGGCTAGCAGGGTGGGTGGGGCCGGTGAGGCGGGGCTAGCCCAGGACTGCAGAGACTACACCTGAGGGATTGCGCTGGAGGTGGGGATTTCAGCTGGTGCTGTCCTAGAGGGCCCCTGCTGGCTGGAAGTAGAAGAGAGGTCCACAGATAAACTGTCCACTAGGAAGGGAAAGGGTCATTTCTCATGTAGCCAGAGGCAGCTGGTGAAGTTGGTTGGTTTGGAGCCTGGGGTGTTGCTTTGCCAAGTCGTTTACTCAATCGGCATGGAAGGGCCCTTCACTAAGGTTACTTAAGAATCGAGCACCATGTCATACCCCTGTAATCCTAGTAACACAGTAGACTGAGGCAGGAGGATAACAAGTTCAGGGCCAGCTACAGCAGTTTAGTGAGGCTCTAAACAACTTAGCGAGACCCTGTCTCAAAAAATAGAAAGGGCTGGGGATGTGGCTCCAGTACCCTAACTTAGGGCTTTGGGTACTGCCAGCCTCTGGTCACGAAGAAGGGGCAAGGACTTGGGATAGAGAATAGGGTTAAATCAGGTGAGCAGAGATTGTGGTTTCTGGAAAGTGGTTGCCAAGAATGTCAGGATTTGAAGCCTCCGTTCCCAGTTGGGTCCTCTTAGCTTTGTGGGTGCCAGTGGCATCAGTAAGGGAGCCTGGGACTCCTGACTATTTCCCTCCCCCAGATCTACCAGTATATCCAGAGCCGCTTCTATCGCTCACCAGAGGTACTCCTGGGCACGCCCTACGACCTGGCCATTGACATGTGGTCCCTGGGCTGCATCCTTGTGGAGATGCACACGGGAGAACCCCTCTTCAGCGGCTCCAATGAGGTGCGCCCCCGCCCCCCAGGAAGGGCTGTACTGGAGGTGGAAGGGTGGAGCCTGGCTGGCCTGGTACCCCTGACCACCGCCCGCCCACAGGTGGACCAGATGAGCCGCATTGTGGAGGTGCTGGGCATCCCACCGGCCCCCATGCTGGAGCAGGCACCCAAGGCTCGCAAATACTTTGAGCGGCTGCCTGGGGGTGGCTGGACTCTGCGAAGGACAAAGGAACTCAGGAAGGTGCGGCTCCTGCCCCGCGCCACTCCTCCCACCCCGGTGGCCCCTCACTCTCTCACACTTGGGGCTCCCTCTCTCCCTCCTTGTTTTCCCTCCCAGTGTCTCCCCCTTTCTTCCTTTCCGCCTTGTTTACCCTTTCCTTCCTCCCCTGCCCACCCCGTCTCTCCTTCCTACCCCGCAACTCTAGCTTCTCTCTTTCCACTTTCTCTCTTGTGCCTCTGTTTCCCCGTGTGTGTCTCCCTGCCCCTCCTGCCCACTGACGGCCACTCTCTTGCCCCCCCTCCCACCCCCTCCCTGCCAGGATTACCAGGGCCCCGGGACGCGGCGGCTGCAGGAGGTGCTGGGCGTGCAGACGGGCGGGCCCGGGGGCCGGCGGGCGGGG
>NW_026000205.1:8165581-8211049 GCF_001458135.2 Marmota marmota marmota
CCCGCCGACTACCTCCGCTTCCAGGACCTGGTGCTGCGCATGCTGGAGTATGAGCCCGCTGCCCGCATCAGCCCGTTGGGGGCTCTGCAGCATGGTTTCTTCCGCCGTACGGCCGACGAGGCCACCAACACGGGCCCGGCAGGCAGCAGTGCCTCCACCTCGCCCGCACCTCTCGACACGTGCCCCTCCTCTAGCACCGCCAGCTCCATCTCCAGCTCTGGTGGGTGCCCAGTGCCCAGAAGGGAACAGCAGGGTGGGGTCAGCTCTGGTTTGCCCTGGCCTGGGTGACCCTGTCAGTGGGCCTTTGAAACAGCCTGGTTTTCCAAAATAAGATGGGGTAAGCAAGCCCCATGTGGCCCTGACATGACTCCTGAAGCTGGGCCTGGGCTCACATCCCTAAAACTGTTTGGACTCTTAATGCCCAAAACAAAATTCTGACCCCAAATCGCAAAACTGGATCCTTCAGATGAGTTCTGGCAGATGAGTACAAATCTGGGCCTAGGCCGTGAAACAGACTTAGCAACCCCCAAACCAGCTACCTCTCTCCTCACCTGTGGCCTCTCCTCCCTGGCACTTCTAGGAGGCTCCAGTGGCTCCTCCAGTGACAACCGGACCTATCGCTACAGCAACAGATACTGTGGGGGCCCTGGGCCCCCCATCACTGACTGTGAGATGAACAGCCCCCAGGTACTGGGGCTTTGAGGGCTTTGAAGGTGGGTGATGGGACGCCTAGACTTTCAGACCCAGGTCTGTCTCACCAACTGATGCTTTGGTTTTTCAGGTCCCACCCTCCCAGCCGCTGCGCCCTTGGGCGGGGGGTGATGTGCCCCACAAGACACATCAAGCCCCTACCTCTGCCTCGTCACTGCCGGGGACAGGGGCCCAGTTACCCCCTCAACCCCGATGCCTTGGCCGTCCCCCATCACCAACTTCGCCACCACCCCCGGAGCTGATGGATGTGAGCCTGGTGGGCGGCCCTCCAGACTGCTCCCCACCTCACCCAGCGCCTGCCCCCCAGCACCCGGCTGCCTCAGCCCTCCGGACTCGGATGACAGGAGGTCGTCCACCTCTCCCACCCCCTGATGACCCTGCCACTCTGGGGCCTCGCCTAGGCCTTCGTGGTGTACCCCAGAGTACAGCAGCCAGCTCATGACCCTGCCCTCTCCCTGGGGCCCCTCCTGAAGCCATACCCTCCCCCCATCTGGGGGCCCTGGGCTCCCATCCTCATCTCTCCCCTTGACTGGAATTGCTGCTACCCAGCTGGGGTGGGTGAGGCCTGCACTGATTGGGGCCTGGGGCAGGGGGTCAAGGAGAGGGGGTTGGCCACACTCTCCCCACTGAGGACTGGACCCTTGACCCCCTATCCCCCCTTGTTTTCTATTTATTGTACCAAAGACAGTGGTGGTCCGGTGGAGGGGAGACCCCCCCCTCATCCCAGGGCCCTAGGAGGGGGTGGGGGCAGGTAGGGGGAGATGGCCTTGCTCCTCCTTGCTGTACCCCCCAGTAAAGAGCTTTCTCACATGCCTGCCTGAGCGTTTGCAGGGCCTTGGTTCCCCTCATCTGGCCCTTAGAGGCATGGTGGGGAAGGGAGTTTTGGGAGGGGGGGTGCCAGAAGAGCTTTGTGGTGTGGATACATCCCTTCTGGAGACATTAGGGATGTTGGTTCAGTCTTGGGGCTGCAGAAGTTCTGGGGCTTTGGAATCCTAGACAAATCTGGATAGGATCCTATCCCACATTTGCCTTTTCCAGGGCAAACTAAGGCCCTGAAAGGTAAAGGCCCCCTTCTCTTCTGTCTGGAAAATACCATGTTATGCTCTCATAAGCCACAGAATATACAGGCGGGTCTCCTTATGCTGGGCAGCCATCGGTACATGCTGGGTGCACTTAGCAGGCCCTGTTAGTGCCACCTGAGGTACAGGCAGGCAATAGGTACAGACTTCACCCCGTCCATGTCTGGTTTCCCCCTTTGGAATCATTGCGAACAAAGCATTTGTGAGAGTCTCAGGCAAAAAGATATTCCCTGGGTTCCAGGTAAGTGGTCTTGTTCCCTGGCAATTTGGAAACTGTCTCAACTGGCCAATCAGGAACTTCCTGGTTCACAAAGGGTACGTTCTCGTACAACTGGGGCGTGGCGTTTCCTGGGAAATGAAGTTCTAGGACGTAGTTTCTTTATCCATTTTTCGTTGGGAAACTACGAAGACCAGAATTCTCCGCTCACGCGTGGGGGCGGGGCTCGAGGCAGCCAATCAGCAGTCGGGGTTGTTCGGGCGCCTGGTAGAGGCAGGCAGTAGAGGTGGAGGAAGCCGTGATTGGGGCGTTTGGGCAGTTCACTGCGTAGGTGTGCGGCTGGCGGGCATGCGGAAGGTGGGTCCCTTTTCGCAGCGTGCAGGTTATGTGCTCGCGGTTCTGGAACAGTAGGTAGGCGCTGAGGCCTAAAGCGGCCCTGTCACGAGAGCCATCACTGGTTATTGTGACTAGGCGGCTTGCGGGAAGCTCCTGTCGGAAGACAGGCCAGGACATCCTTGCGGACCTGTGCCTGTTCAGTAACGGAGTCAGCCTGGAACGCGGTGAGAACCGGGAGGAGGCAGGGTAGGGGGCGCTTCCAGGGAGAGTAGGAGCTGAGCTAAGACCTGCAGACAGAAGGATGTGTTGGGGGGCAGTCCCCTGGAATGGCATGCGCAAAGGTAGTCCTGGAAAGAACCTGTTTTTGGTGGAGATCGTTTTGAAAGTTCTGAATGAATTAACTCGTGGGACATTTTCTTGACCATCTAGAGAGCTGGCCTTTGTCCTGAGAACAAGGAGAAGTCACTACAGGATTTTTAGAGGACAGGGATCATACTTCAGTTTTGTTGCGATCTGGGAATAGATTGATAGTAAAGAGGCTGGGGTCTGGCAGTCTCTGTAACAGGTTCCTAGGCAAGAGAGATCCTGGATGGATCAGAGCAGGGGCTATGATAGGGAGGGAAGGATGGAGAAAGGTAGAGAGAAATCCAGAAGGTTGAGTTGGCAGGTTTGTGGAAGAGGTAGAGGGGCTGGGGAAGGGGTATCTCCAGCACGTGAAACAGATTGTAGATTCCCAATGAAATTTTTCCTTAATTTTTCCTCTCTCCAGTACTGGGAATGGAATGCTTTACCACTGAACTATACTCAGCTCACTTAGTAAAAATATTTGGAATTAACAGTATTTGGAGACAGGTGCTATTGTCATCTCCCCTTTGCAAATAAAGGTGCAGAAAATAGAGGTAGTTAAGTAATTTGCCCAAGATCACAGAGCTAGGAAGTGAGTCAGGTTGTGTGTGAGTGTGTGTGTGAGAGAGTGAGAGAGAGAACCCTTGACTTTAAGGTGCCAGATGAACCTAGGGATATCAGAGGGGGCCAGATCATGTAGATCCATGAAGAATTTGAGACAGGCACAGAAATGTATGTCTCACATTTCTGTTTCCAGCCCAGAACCACTCCCCTGAGCTCTTGACCAACTGCCTACCTCATACCTCCTTGTTTTTCTGGAGGTATCTCCAAAGTCATCTTTATCAAATTGAACTCCTGTGGTAGCACCTTGATGGTCTTCCTGCTCCTATTCAGTCTGTTTTTTACACGTCCAAAGGGACTCTGAACATCTGCATTGGTCCTGTCCCTCCCCTACTCAGAACCCTTCCATGGCTCCATCTCACCCATGGTAAAAGCCAGAGTCCTCTCCATGGCCTGTAAGGCCCTGCACAGTCTACCTTCATCATCTCTCTGACATGGTGGACTATCATCACTCACTCTGCTCCAGCCACACTGGCCTCAGGATCTTTGCACTTGCTGTTCCCTTTGCCTGGAAGACTCATGTCCCAGATTTCCCATACTCATTCCTTCACCTCCTTTCGTTTTTTACTCAGATAATACTTTCTTCTTGAGATCTTCCATGACCATCCTTCAAAAATTATACCACTGACATCCATTTTTCCTTATGTTAATCATATCACTGTTTATCACACTGTACAATTTATCTTGTTTACTGACACCCCCCCCCCATACCATCAGCTTCATGAGGGCAAGGCTTTGATTATCTCTTTCATGCTTTATCTCCAAACCCAAGAGGAGTGACTTGGCACAGCAGGACTCACTAACTACTTCTCAGATTGAGCCATTTTCAGAGCGTAGATCTGGATCAGAATATCTGGAGGCCATCCCTGCACAACTCAAAGGGTTCGCCTTAAACTTTTCTGAGGACTCAACACTTTTAGCAGACATTTATCTTGCCTCTGCTTTATGCTCAGTATTGGGAACACAGCAGAGGACAAAGTAGTTTCCCCAAAGAACCCAGTCTCAGGGATGAGGATTCAAATGGTAATCTCACAAATGTGGAATTACAAAGAAAGGGAGAGGAAATGCTGTGAGCCCCTGATAGAAAATCTGGTCTGGATCCTAGGAAGAGGTTTGAGGCTATGCAGGAGTTTGACTAACTCCATGGACAGTGTGTGTGATGTTTGGACCTAGAGGCTATGTTTGGGTTGTTTTTGTTTTTGTTTTTGGTACTGGGGATTGAAGTCAGGGGCACTCCACTGAGCCACATCCCCAGCCCTGTTTTGTGTTTTATTTAGAGACAGAGTTGCTTAGTGCCTCACCATTGCTGAGGCTGGCTTTGAACTGTGATCCTCCTGCCTTAGCCTCCCAAGCTGCTGAGATTACAGGCGTATGCCACTGTGCCCAGCATGTGCCACTGTACCCGGCATGCAACCACATATTCTTTGCTGTTTCTCCTGTGAAGTAGCAGAGTCTCCTTCCTTCCCTTGAATCTGGACAGGTTTATGATTTGTTTTAATCAATAGAATGCAGTGAAAAGTGGCACTTACCAAATGTGGGGCCTGAACCTTAAGAGGCCTGGTACCTTCTGCTTTTACTCTTAGAGCCCTGGTTGGAGGTCTCCTGCAGCGCTGTCTGCCTTTTTTTTTTTTTTTAAATTCTGATTTGTTATATATGACAGCAGAATGCATTACAATTCGCTTTACACATATAGAGCACATTTTTCCATATCTCTGATTGTATCTTTATAGAGGTCCAGCAGCCTCTAGCTGCTCTGGCTATTTTAGCTAATGAGAGTGATGCTGCCTTGGATTTTTAACTGCTGCCAGCTGACCCCATCTGCATTAGAGACAAACCATCCTGAGTCCTCTCACCCTCTGACCCTTGCCTAAATTGCAGAATTATGAGCAAATAAATGGTTGGTATTTTATGACTGTGTTTTAGGATGATTTGTTACACAGCAGTAGCTAACTAAAACAAACTAATATTTTTCAAGATCTTACTATTATGACTGAATCCTTGCAGTCACCTTAAGTGGTGCTAATTATTATTCCCATTGTATAGATGAAATAGTGAAGACATAGAAAAGTTAATAAAGCAGTAGCATAGTATCTCTCCCACAGTAAGCCCTGCATATGTGATAGCTAATATCAGCATCATGTTCATCAGCACTAAAATTTTCACAGTTATTAAAAATAAATGATATTCAAGCCAGGCATGGTGGCACATGCCTGTAATCCCAGGGACTCGGGAGGCTGAGACAGGAGGATCTCAAATTTGAGACCAGACTCAGCAACTTAGTATAAGCAACTTAACAAGACCCTGACTCAAAATCTCAAACAGAGGACTGGGGATGTGGTAAAATACCCCTGGATTAAATACTCAGTACTCCTCTCCCCCAAATAAAAGTGGTATTCAGTTAGATAAAGACAAGCTTGTTGGGCTGGGGGTCTTGTTTTGTTTTTTGAAGGACTGGTAGAGAGGCAGAATGGCAGAAGTACTTGCTGATCTCCTCGGAGTACCAGATCCGACCTCAGTTGGCATGAGGCTCCTCCTGGTCTTTCTCCTTAGGGATGCAGTAGATGGTTAATCATCAGGCCTCTTTGAAGTGGAGCCCACCTGTCCTGCCTGACCCCCAGGGCCACACTCCCATGATCACGCCCCAGCTCTCGGGCGCATGCGCTGTTCTGCGCGTTGGTGTTCGTAGCAAGGCTGCCTCCTCTGAGCCTGTACCCTGTTGGCAAGATGAGTGATGAGTAAATCCTGCTGCTAAGAGCTGTGGAAGCCGAGGATTGGAGGGAGAGCGACGGGGGGTGTGTGGGGGGGTTATAGGTGGCCGTGTTGAAGGTGTCTGTGAGTAAAATGTGAGTGCAGGTCCTGACCAAGGAGGAAAAGGGACAGTCCAGGTCAAAGGCCCCAAGGCACGGGTGTGGTGGTGGTTGTGGTTGTTGTTGAAGCAGAAGGAGCAAGGTGGGTGGAGGTCATCCAGGCCCTGATGGCGGCAGTAAGGACGTCACCTCGGTGCTGAGTGGCCGTCGGAGCCCTTCCAGCTAAAATGATCCTGTCTAAAGTTCTGCAAGGATTCCTGAGGTCTGGAATCTAGTCCTGTGGGCACCAGACTCCACAGGGAAGGCCACTGGATCCAGCCCAGAGATGCTGGGGACTTGGCAAGGGTGAGAGCAAAAGAGGTGGTCAGATTTTTTTGTATAATTTGTAGGGAAAATCAACAAGATGTGGGGTGTGGGTGTAGGGCTAAAAAGGGGGAGTCGGAGCAGCCTGCGCAGAGGAAGGAGGTGTGCTGTGAGCTGTCTGAGGAAGACAGATGGACTTCGCGCACAGGCAGGGGGCGAGAGGCTGGCCTTCAGGAGTGAGGTCAGGGTGGGGATGTAAATTTGGGAATGCTGCCATATTGGTGGCCTGAAAGCCCAGGCCAGGATCACTAAGGGAGGGAGTACGGATGGAAATGAGGTGTGAGAGCTGGGAGGCTTCGGGGGAGGTGGCTGCAGCATCTCAGTGAGAGGGGACAGTGGTGTGGACAGGCCCAGGCCGATCAAGTCATCATCAGAGGCCGGGTGTGTTTTGAACGTTGGGTGCACAGTGGGTGGGTCGTGGACGTGGGTGGGTCATGGACGACGACAGACAGACAGACAGACACAAACAAGGCCCTCAAGACCAGAGTGGATGCAGAAGGCCCGTTGCTCGCTGCGCCCTCTGCTTTTCCTTGCTCTGCTCCTTCCTTGCTCCTTCCTCCATTTGCAGGCGGCTTGGCTGGCCTGGGGGAGCTTTTGCCCTGACTCTGTGCACCCTTCCTTCTCAGCGCCCCTCAGTTCCCTCTTCTGTCCCCAGACAGAACTGGACTGCTGGCTGCTGGGGGTCAGGGTGTTCATCCTGGCCTACCCCGTGGTTGGAGGGCTGCTGCAGCGCTGTCTGCCTTAGAGGGCTTTGGGCTGCGCAGGCCACCCAAATGTTTGGTTACAGTGTGTTTCTGACAGATGTCGTTTTGATGGACACCTGAGTGTATGTGGCAGAGTGGGCATGGTTTGACTCTGTTTTGGTAGGTGGGCAGGAAGTGCCGTTTGTGTGGCCTCAGGTGTGTCTGGATTAAGTAAATGGAGGGGATACTGGAAAGGTGGGCTCTGGCAGGCTCTGGGCTGAGAAGGGTTAAGTGTCAGGTTGGAAGAATCCAGGCATGGCCTCTGCCTATTTGTGAGGTTCCCAGTGTAGCCAAGGAGACACACCTTACTTTGAACTTGAGCAAGACACAGCGATGACTGAGCCAGCCTCTGCCCTCACCGAGCACAGTCCAGTGGGAGAAATGACCCCACCAGCTGATGGTCATGGCCAGGATGGGCGTGCATCTGACCAGAGGCAGCACCTGACCCAGCCTGAGGTCAGGAAGGACTTCCTGGAACAGGGTGCACACGAGGTGGGGTCTGCAGGACTCAGAGGGTAGTTAGAACTCTGCTCATCGCTACTAACGTGTACTCGTAGCCAAGTTAGTGGACTTAAAACTTTTTGAACTTTTTTTTTATTTAATAATTTTAGATTTGTACAGAAGTTGCAGAACCAATGCAGAGACTTCCCGTGCAGCTTCTCCAAATGTTAGCAGCTCACATAATCGTGGTACCATTTGTCGAAGCTAAAAAGTCGACTTTGATCGGTGTTCTCTTACACTCCAGACTTTATCCACGTGTCCCCCCTTTTCCACTAATGTTCTTTTTCTGTTCCAGGATCCAATCAGAATGCCAGGTTGTATTTGTTCATCGTGTCTCCTGGGTCTCCTCCAGTCTGTGACAGTGTCTCAGACTTCCCTTGTTTTTCATGACCTTGACAGTTTTGAGGAATACTGGTCAGGTATTTTGTTGAGTATCCCTCCATCTGGGTTTGTGTGATATATTCCTTAGGTTGGGATTATAGGCTTTGGAATGAATCCTCACTAGGGTGACATTAACCTTGATCCTTTCATTAAGATGGCATCTGTAGGTTTTTCATTTGTAGCGTTATTATTTTCTTTTTTGCTTCCTCTGTTGGTTAGAAGCAAGTCACTAAATCTAGGCCTCACTCAAAGAAAGGAATATTAAGCCCCCTATCCTGGAGAGAAAAATACCAAAAGAATTTGTCTTCATATGTTGAAACTACTATGACATATTAGTCTGTTTTTCTCTGCTATAACAAAATACCTGAGGCTGGATAATGTATGAAGAAAACAGGTTTGTTTAGTTCAAGTTTTGGAGACTGAAAGTTCAAGTTTGTGTGGCCCCATTTGTTCAGCCTCTAGGAAGGTCCTCATGGTAAATGACATCATGGCAGGAGCCTATATGAGGGAAATCACATGGTGAGACAAGAAGCTAGAGAATGGGGAGGGGCCAGTCTTGGTTTTGTTTTGTTTTGTTTTTTTTGCCGGGGGCAGGGGTGTACAGGGATTGAACTTGGGGTCCCTCAACCACTGAGCCACATCCCCAGCCCTATTTTGTATTTTATTTAGAGACAGGGTCTCACTGAGTGGCTTAGCATCTCACCCTTGCTGAGGCTGGCTTTGAACTCGCCATCCTCCAGTCTCAGCCACCCAAGCCGCTGGGATTACAGGCAGGCACCACCAAGCCCGGCTCAGTCCCATGGGAACTAACTAGGGTCCCATGGGAACTGCATTAATCACTTTGAGGGTGTTGCCCCAGTGACCTAACCAGCTCCCATTAGGCTCCACCTCGCCAGTGTTCCCCTGCCTCTCGCGTCACCACGTCACCAAGCTTCCAGCACGTGAACCTTTGAGAGGAACCTTCAAACCTTGTCTAAACCCCAGCACAGAGTAACCGATAAATCCAGGGAAGATGCTTTGAAGCCGTGCAGTGTCCTGTTTCTCCTTCACCTCTGGCCTCTCATGGTGGAGCTTGCCAGCTGCCGGTATTATGGTGGCATCTTAACAACAGTTTCGGATTTCCCTCTTTCTTTTCCAGTGATCATTCGGAATCCTGTGTGGAAAACCTGCCCTTCTCTGTTTTACTTATAGTGTGGACTCACGGATATTTACTTTATTCCTTGGATAAAACCCAGCACTGTTACAGTTGCTTTTTTTGATTTGAGTTGTTCTAACTTTGGTCACCGGGGCCCTCTCAGGCTGGCTTCTGTGTTCTTTGCTCCTCCTCCAGCCCCCCCTTGAGCACCTCACTTTCTGGCCCTCCAAGGTGTCCCAGGCTCATGCTGGATTTCCCTGTCCCAGCCCTAGACTCAGCTCCTTGCCTGGGGGGGGGGGGGTCGCTGGTTCCATTTTGGACAATGACGTCAGGAGCTGAGGTCTAGGTGGGGTGTGTTTGTTGCCCCTGGGGTGTCGCCTTCATCCTGCTCCAGTCCAGCCGTGGGCTCCACCCCACCCCTCCCCACCCCGCTTTCTCTGTAACTTCCCCCTGACACGAGAAACCTGGCCCTGGCTCGCTGGGCCCTTGTGAGTGCTCATCTTATTGGTCAGCTTGGCAAAACTTGGCAGTGTTGGCGCTGCCCGCCTTCTGAAGGCTTGTCCCCGTGGGCTGTGACTCTTGTCGCCTGATGCTTCTGTGTTATGCGTCTTTGAAAGTTCTTCGTTTTCGCCCATTTCTTGTATGTGGGGACTCTGTTCTCTCTCCCCTTTGTGCCATTTTCCCTCTGTGCTCTGTTCCCTGTCTCTGTGGTGATGTCGCCCACTCTCTGTCCTTAGCCCTGACCTTCTCTGAGCCCCACACTGGGGGATCTTGAGGCCTTGTGGATGCCCACCTCGCTGCAACCTGGAGGTCCTTGGACCCCCACGCGCACCGCGTCCTAAGTTCCCACCTGCTGCTCTTCTCAGCCCTGTCTCAGGGTGGCCCCTCCATTCTCCAGGCTCCCAGAAGAAGCCTGGGCCTCATCCTGGACACCTCCCTCCCAGTCCCCAGCCCCAGCCCCATCCTGGCCCATCAGCCTCTGTGGCCTGTCCGCTAGGATTCCTGGACACTCTCCCTCCCTCCTCCCATCGACTTCTTGGCCTTGACCCAGCCCCATCCTCTCCTGCCCGCCTCTGGCCTCCTCCGCGTGCTCCTGGCTCCCAGTCACTTTTCTTCCCAGTTAACCCCGTTGTGGGTGGGCACTAGTTAACTAAATAAGAAAATTAATTGCATTGTGTTTTAGCTTAAGAGGAAGAAATATTTTTCAGGAATCACTTTTATTACTTAAAGAATTGCACAACTGCAGGAAGAGAACGGAAGCCTGTTTCTCTGTGCTCCGTAACAGAACAGGAGCAGAGGAGCACTGTGCGTGTCCTTGGCAGGCGGAGGTGTGGTCAGCGCAGAGCACTTGTCCTGCACGGGCAAGGCCCAGGTTCCAACCCCAGCACCACAAAAAATAAATAAAATAGCAGGTACCCTCAATCGCCATATAGACTGAAGGAATTTTCTGCCGTTAATTTTTATAGTCATTGTCAACCTGACCTACGTAAGGAGTCTCCACAGTGTCTCACAAGCATTTGGAACAACCAAGTTGCGTGAAAGAAGGTTAAAGGTTAGCGGGGTCTTCTCGTCTACTCGGTGCCAGTGGCTGTCAGGACAGCGACGTCTGTTAAGGAACTTGCGATGCATCTGCTTCAGGACACCGCTGTCTTAAGCTGGGGGGCACGTGCTTTAAAAATGACTGCCACTGCTACCTGGTGCCTTCTTTGTGCCCGGCACTGTGCCAAGGTCCTTGTGTGCGTGAACTCCCTGATCTCTCTATCTCATTGGTGGTGGGTGCTGGGATTGAACCTGGGGCCTGGTGGGTGGTAAGTACATGCTTTGCCACTGAGCGACCCCAGCCCTAACTCAGCACCTTGACACACTCTCTAAGAGGGAGCTGCTGTTATTTTCTCTTTTCAGTGAGACATTTAGAGTTTATATCAATTGCTTCAGGCTCACAGCTAGTAAGTGGCCATCGCAGGACTCAGCCCCAGGAGTCCTGGTCCCATCCCGTGAGTCTGAAGCCATGTTCTTGACTCCATTCTTAAAGGGGAAGGCCTTGTTTCTGATTTGGGGGTTTCTTCTCACTAGATATGAAAAATTTGATACAAATATATATATATAGAGATTCCATATTGGTATGGTTATGTTTTGGATATTTTGGGTTAACACTTTTAACTTCATTTTAGGGCAAATTTCAACTACACATGAAACCAGAAAGAAAATCTCATGAACCCCCAGGTCCCCGTCATCATGTGGCTTCAACAGTTGTCAGCACGTGGCTGTTCTTGGTTCATCCATATCCTGCCCTCTCTTCTCCCCTGCTCAGTTAGTTTAAAGCAAATTCAAATCTATATTTTTTAAAGGATTTTTTTTTTTTTTTTAAGAAGAGATAACCTCCAGAACCTCCAGTTCCCTGACCCAGCCATGCCCCTCCTGGCTGGTTGGCCTTCCTGGTTCTCTATCCCCTTTCTCCTAGTTTTCCAAATACAGGCAAGTCTGTTCATGGTGCGTGGTCCCCTGGCTCGCGGTCCCCTGGCTTGCAACCTGTAACCTTATATTCCAGGCGCTTCTCCTCGCTGCTCGGAGGCCTGAAAGCGATCCCTCTTAGTGACTGTAGTCAGCCTGGGGTTGCTTGGCAGTCTGTCCCCTGCAGTAGGACATTTAATCTGCTGGTGGCTCTTTGCCATGGTCGCAGTCTCTTTCCTTATTTGGATTATTTTCTGGATCCGTCTCCACTCAAGCCAGGTCAGGCCCCTTGACACGCCTCGCGCATGCAACTTCGTTAAGCACAGTGTTCATGGTGGCCGAGACGGAACGCTGATTTGGGTCCTCATTACACTTGCCTGCCGGGAGCTTCACGAGGGCAGGAATCAGGTCTGTCTGCTCCTGCTATGTCCCCAGCATGACCCAGCACAGGGCCTGGCATGCAGTAGGCGCTCAGGTAAACCATACACTGAATGAGTGAATGAGCGGATGAAGGAGTGAGTGATTGGGACGCTCCATAGCTGAGCATTTGCCACGAGGGTAGTCGGAGGCCACAGAAGCATTTTAGGCAGAACTAGACCTGGTTTTCTCAGTATTGAATCCTCGTATAAATCCCCTGGGATCTTGTTGAAAGGGTTGTGAGTCTGAGAAGGGGCCTGAGGTTCTGCATTTCAAACAAGCTCTCGAGTGATGCCAGTGCTTCAGACAGCAAGGGTGCCATCCAGTATGGCAGCCGGCGACCCGGGCTACTAAGCATGTGAAATGTGGCCAGTGCAAATGGAGATGTGTTTTAAGTGTAAAATACCCACCAGATAGGACAGATTTGGTACAAAAAAATTTTATATTGATCACATGTTGATATGGTAGTATTTTGGATATCTCGGGTTAAATAAAATATATTATTAAAGTTCACCTGTTTCTCTCTCTCTCTTTTTTTAATGTGACTACTAGAATATTAAACATTACACCAGGTACAGTGGCACACGTCTGTGATCCCCATGGCTCTAGAGGCTGAGGCAGGAGGATTGTGAGTTCAAAGCCAGCCTCAGCAAAAGCAAGGTGCTAAGCAATTCAGGAGGCCCTGTCTCTAAATAAAATACAAAACAGGGCCAGGGATGTGTGTGGCTCAGTGGCCGAGTGCCCCTGAGGTCAGTCCCCGGTACACCCCCTCCCCAAAAAAGAGAAAGAAAAGTAGACATTACATTTGCAGCTCACACATTAAGGTTTTATTGGATTGTGCAGCTCTGAACACTCCAGACGCCCTGTTGCCTCCACACATTTGTATGTGCTTTTCCCTGTTTGGGGGACATCCCTCTTTCCCCTTCCCACAGCGAATTCCAGGTGCCTCTCAGGTCTCAGTTAAGATTACTGTCCTCCAAAAAGTCCCCCTCGGTCCCCCATGGGCTTCCACAGCTCCTTGGGATCCCAGCCCTGCCCGCCTGTGACGTCAGCATCCAGGGGTCTGGTCCCACTTTAGACTGATAAAGCTGTGAGGATGGGAACAAAGTCCATCCTGGTCACATTATCACCAGAACCCAGCAGAGAAATGCAAGTGTTTCACTGAATTAATAAGTGATTAGGAAGCCGCGGGTCGCGCACACTTCACTCCTGGACTGAAGCAGCCTCAGGTGTCTCCTCTTGACATGCTGTCACCGGACGGCGTCTTCACCTGCTCTCCACTCTGCTGGGGGACACAGGTGCCACGCCACCCATCTGCCTCATAGAGCTGTCATGGCCTTCCAGTAGCACCTCCCTCAGGACTTGTCCTCTGCCAATGGCACATTTCCAAATGGGGACGTGATTTTTTTGTGTGGTTATATCAGCTTCTGGCTAAATAAATAAATTATATTTTATATATATTTTATTATTATTTTTTTTTTTTTTGGTGTGGTGCTGGGGACTGAACCCAGGGCCTTGTGCATGCGAGGCCAGCCCTCTACCAACTGAGCCATATCTCCAGCCCCACAACTTGGATTTTGATAAGAGTTTTTTTGTTTTTGTTCCCCCCCACACACTCAGAAATTTCCCTTCTTAATTGCATAGAAGCATTGCTTTAAATCGTCATTAAAAACCAGTCTGTTGGTCTTTTCCTTTGAGATTCATGTTATTTCAATAGTTAATTTGATATGGAAAGGTGCTCCCACTTCAGCTGAGGAAACTGCCTTCGGCTCCCTCATTCCTGCTGTGCAATGACCCTCTGCAGTCGCCTGCCTGCAGCGCCCCCCTAGGCCACGCTGCGTGCTTCCCCTGACCTCTTTTTCCATCGCTCCCTGCCCACCATTCCCACCCATTCACAGCCATCATCACCATCATTCTCCAAATCCTTTTCCTCAAACTTTTGGTCCCAACCATCTGACTAAAGCCAGCCCTTAATTATATGAACATCTAAAGGAAAAGGCCACACCAAAACTTACACCTTCCCACCTTCAAGCTGATAAAAATTTAAGATGACTGTAGGTAATGACTGGGATGAGCTGGACATCTAGGTTGCTGGTGAGACTGCAAATTAATCCAACCCTTTGGAAAATGATGTGATGTTATTTCGAAAAATCTAACCGAACTGAAGTCCTTTATGTCCAGCATCTCCATTCCTAGGTTCTTAGCTAAGAAGCAGCACTTGACCTTGTGCACCTAGTGAGAAAGGGACTTCATAGTATCATCACTGATACAAAAAGTTGGAAACAAACTTGCTTCCCATTAAAAGGGGTATGGATAAATACACTGTGGTATATCCATATGATGGAATATTATATGCTAGTGAAAATGAAGATGCACAAGAAAAAGATGAGTCTCAGAAGCATACTGTGAATAAAGCAAAATTCAGAAGACTATAGAGGATGTTACTATTATAAAGCTCGAAGCAAGCAAAAGGAAATATTGTTTAGACAAAAATAGGTGATAAAACAAAAATAGCAAGAGATGAATAGCATTGGGGTTCCTACTGCACTTAACAGTATATATTTGATTGCATATAAGTAATACCTCAATGAAGGTGAGTTAGAAAGAGAAAGAGAATGAATTCCCTGTGCTGTCCCTGTATGTGCCATGTAAGGAGGCGAGTCTCGGGCAGAAATCGCAATTAAGTGATGCATCTGTCATGCTGAGGGTGGCAGGGCAGAAAAGAAAGATCCGGGTCCTTGATGACTCATGAAGCCACCGGAAGGATCTTGTTTTCTTCTCTGCTGTCTCTCCAGCTCATTAACTGGCACATAGTTGGATATGTATAAAGTTCATTTATTCATTTTTGTGCTATATAAAGATAGATCCTGGGGCCTTGGGCATGCTGGGCCAGTGTTCTACCACTGAGCTAAACCCACAGCCTTGGAACTCACATATTTTTTTAATATTTATTTTTTAGTTTTAGGTGGACACAATATCTTTATTTTTACATTTATGTGGTGCTGAGGATCGAACCCAGTGCCTCGTGCATGCTGGGCGAGTGCTCTACCACTGAGCCACAACCCCAGCCCCTGCATATTTTTTAATAAAGCTTTCTTTGAAGTATAACTGAAGTTTTTTAAACGTTTGGATGTAGCCAGGCACAGTGGCGCACACCTGTAATCCCAGCAACTTGAGAGGCTGTGGCAGGAAGATCGCAAGTTCAAGGCCAGCCTCGGCAACTTAGTAAGACCCTGTCTCAAAATAAAAAATAAAAAGGACTGGGGTCTAGCTCAGTGGTAAAGTGTCCCTGGGTTCAGTCACTGTGTGTGTGTGTGTGTGTGTGTGTGTGTGTAAATAAATAGAATTCGAATGCCACACCAGGTATCGGCACATTAACTTTCTGCAGTCAGTTATGACTCATCACCAAGAACAACTGAGCATCCAGCCCTTCACTTCTTGCTCCCTCCTCTCTCCTCTCTCCTCTCTCCCTCTCTCTCATAGGCTCTTGGCTAGAACTCTCATCTGGCATCAGGCCTGTTGGGCCAGAGGTGGCCTGGATTTTATGCACCTTCTCTATATCCTGACTTCAATGTCATGCAGCCTTGAAAATTTTAAACCTTTTTTATTATTATTATTTTATTCTTTGGTACCAGGGATTGAACCCAGGGGAACTTAACCTCTGAGCCACATCCCAGCCCTTTTTGTTTTGAGACAGGGTCTCACTGAGTTCCTTAGGTCCTTGCTAAGTTGCTGAGGCTAGCCTCAAACTTGCAATCCTCCTGCCTCAGCCTCCCAAGTTGCTGGAATTACAGGCTTGTGCCACAGAGCCTGACTTATTGTTAAGTAAACTCTTTTACTGGAGAATAATGCATCCTGTAAAATGCACAAATCACAAGCTTAGTGGACAGTTGAATAAAGTTTCACACCCTATTCCGTGGTTGAGATACTGAAGGGAGCAAGACAGGCTATCACCTGCCCTTGTGGATTCATGGTCACAGTAATCATCCCTGAAGAAGGTTCTAGTTCTCTAGGAGTTTTTCCTCAAGACAAGCCTTTTAAGTGTTGGAGAATATAAGAAAGTCTATTTATAACCACTTTTATCTCATCCTTCAAACATTCCTGTTTTAATACATGCTTTATGTTGTGCATGTCAATACAGTGCCACTTGTAAATCACACAAATACGTATACACACACAGGTACTGGGGATGCATCTCCTGGGGACAAAAGTCTGTGAGGGCTCTGGTCCAGAGTGGTGGGGACACACAAAGAGGACAATTTAAGGTAAGGTGGTGTGCACCATAAGAGAAGTTTCACCAGCCCCATGCGGCTGAGAGAGCTAGGGCTGGGGACAGAGTGTGGACTGTCGTTTCCCCCTCGTGAGGAGAGGACACTGAAGCCAGCAGTTGGGGGATAAGCAGCAGTCGGGGACTGCATGTGCCAAGACCCCGGAAATGACATCATGGTGGAGTTCAAAAATTATGTAACTGGCTTTAAATTTAATAGCGCCTCCCCCAGAATCCCCCATTGTTACCTCCCTGGTGGTGTGTTCTAAATGGGAGGGGGGCTGGGGTTGTGGCTCAGCGGTAGAGCGCTCGCCTAACATGTGCAAGGCCCTGGGTTCGATCCTCAGCACCACATAAAAATAAATAAATAAATAAAACAAAGGTATTGTGTCCAACTACAACTAAAAAATATATATTTTTAAAAAGATGGTTTGACTTAGGATTTTTCAGGTCTATGATGATGTGAAAGTGATACGCACTCGGTAGAAACTATTTGGAATTTGGGGATTTTGATCTTATCCTGGAATAGCAATATTTGGTACTAGTCTCCATGCTGGGCAGCAGCAGCTTGTAATGGAGCTACCACAAAATCATAAGCAGGGACAATGGACACTCTGTGACGTGCTGTGTTGCTCAGGTACGATCGGTAGGTTGGGGGAGTTATGTGATTTTGGACTCATGATTCAACCTACCATGGGTATGTGGGGTCATGACCCCACAGGGGGTTAAGGAGCATTTGTATATTTTGCAAAAAACGACTACATCGACGTCCCCTGTTGACACACTCTTCTGACAGTGAACCATTCCCGCACTGAGAGGTGGCTGTCATGACTCCTCTTGATCCCGGAGAGACACTTATGACCGAGACAACCAAGAAATGTGGGGGAAGCGACACTGTGACTTCTAAGGCCAGGTCACAGAGGACAACACAGCTTCTGCCTGCTGCGTTTCTTGGAAGACCCCTGACGGGCTGTGAGGAAGCTCAGGCCACAGGGAGAGGAAATATGTGAATATTCTGGCCAACAGGCAGCAGTAGCTGCTGGGCATGTGAGCCTCCAAGGTGACCCCAGCTCCTGCCGCCATCTGACTATGACCATTCACAAGACCCCGAGTGACCCAGCAGCTCAGGAGGCTGAGGCAGGAGGGTCACAAGTTCAAAGCCAGCTTCAGCAACTTAGCGAGGCCCTAAGCAATTTAGGGAGACCTGTCTCTAAATAAAATAAAAAGTTAAAAGGGCTGAGATGAGGTTTCAGTAATCGAGCTTTCAAAGTCCCCCCGGGGGGCTGTATGAAGTCTGAGCTGCTCTCCAGGGTCAGGTTGTGTCTCCAGCTCCAGCTGGCTCTCAGATAGAAGGTACGTAAATTATCCTGCCTCCCCTTTCTCATCTGTAAAATGGGACACCTTCTATTTTATACTGCTGGGATGTGGATCCCTGAGTGCCTGGTGCAGAGTCGTGGTTCTCAGACTTTACTGGACATTAGATTCACCCTGTAGAGCTTTTCAAACATTGATGTGTGGACCCTCCATTTCCCTCAGAGCTGCTGACGTTCTCTAAGGGGAGCCTGGGAGTGAGCATTCCTTCTCTGTTCAAGGTGATGCTTCTTGTCCGGGGACCCCGCTTGGAGAACGGCTGAGTGGGTGGCATAGCTCCTGCTCTCCAGCTCCATCTCTGGTCTTCCTCGGTCACCTCAGGTGCTCTGAATTTGCTCTTTCCACTGACTCAGGGCTCCGTCTCCTCCTCTCCCTCCCTTTTGGCATCAGCTCTGATCGTTTGGATTCCCCGTAGCTGGTAACCTGAGCCCCGGCCCAGCTTTCCGCTGAGAGTGGCCGGGTCCCCACCTGTTGAGGCCACCTGATTGACGGCTCCTTCAACCGCAAGCATTCCTTTTTTGGCCGCCTTCAGAACCGTCCCCAGCTTTCTTACATAAGCAGACACCTTGCTTCCCAACCAACATTATGCCTGGCACACCTCGGCTGCCGTCCTCACTTGACCCCGTCACACTCATTTCTTTGATTTGCTGGTACAAATGGGTTTCACGGCAGGACCAATTAAGCCTCTTCCAGCAAAGGCCTCTGTAAGGTGGCCCTGCCAGCTGGAGCAGGAGGGCCAGTGTGACTGGAGCTGACAGTAAGTCCAGGAGACAGGAGCTCAGGTCAGAGAGACCGGGAGATGAAGGACTGCACAAGTCTCTGTCATGAGCAGAGCTTCTACTTATCCTCATAGTGGTCAAATTAAGAAGAATTTAAACTGGGAGATATAGATATGTGTGTATATGTTTATAAATACAAATTCATATATATATATATATATATATATATATATATATAGTAAAAAAATACAGTTCATACACATGCAACCATCAGAAATAAGAGAGGGAACACTGCCACTCAAAGCCATCTCTAATATTGTGGTCCCAGGGCAAGAGCACAAATGGAGGCTCCCAATCTACAGCTCACACCCTTCTTTTCCCCTGTCTGTCCTGCACCCTTAAGGGGTTATCTATATCTGTACGTGGACACCCCAATCTGTACAATGGAGCCTGGTTCATCTTCCCCAGATCACCTCTTGCCCACTCCTTGGGTCTAGGGGTGCACACATCAGTGTGACCTTCCCTGGAGGCTGAGAGGAAGGGGGACTGGAAAGAGGCCCACCCAGGTGCTGAAAGCACATCCGGGAACATTTGGGTAGGATATTGGGTTCTCATCCTATGAAGTCGTGGGGTGCTGTCCAAGAAGGTAGCCGTGAGTCACATCTGGTTATTTAAATCAACCAAAATGAAATAAAATGAGAAATTCAGCTTCCTAGTTACTTTAGCCACATTTTGGGTATTCAGTAGCCACACTTGGCTAGGGACAAACACACTGGACAGTGCAGATAAAGAACATCTTTTTAAAAAATATATATTTTTTAGTTATTGATGTACCTTTATTTTGTATTTATTTATATGTGCTGCTGAGGATCGAACCCAGTGCCTCACACATGCCAGGCAAGTGCTCTGCCACTGAGCCCCAGCCCCAAAGGACATCTTTATTGCTGCTTTGTGTTCTGCCGGGCAATGCTGGTTAGGAATGAGAATGGCATGGCTCCCCGGCCACCAAGCCATGCAGCCAGCCCACTGGTCCCTACCGAGAAGCGGCAGCAGAGCAGTGGACAGTGGAAAGGCCGTGGCCCAGTGAATTGGAGCACCAGCTGCAAAGGGCAGCAAGCCCAGGTGAGCCAAGGTGAGATGACCTGTCGGCCACCAGAGCTTGGGGACAGTAAGGATGCCTGCTGCAGAAGGCTGCACCACATCCCACAACCTCAGCGTTTCACACCTGCAACCAGAAAATGAGTGGAGCAGACCTGAAAGACCTCAAGAATTGACCAATAGCATGAGTGTGTTTCCTTAATTAGCATAAGTTTGGACCAATAGCAGTGAACCAAGTGCTATATAAACCCCTAGGCTAGCACACGGGGTATCTCTTACTGCAAGAGCTTGGTTCCTGTTCTCAGGAAGTCCTGCTCTTGCACTCGCTCATCGTGGTCTGTGGATTTCATTCTTCAACTTCACAAGAACTCAGAAAAAGAAATTGATGGCGAGCTGGTAGTTGGGGTCTACTGCAGCACTGGAGGGCACAGCCCACCATTAAGGGCTGCAACACTTTTCTTCCAACGACCTCAGGCAGACTCCATCCCCATCTGCCCGCAAAATCAGAGAAACTCTGCTTTCACTTGCCAATAGCCTCAGAGAATGGAGTTTCGTCTCAAAACTTCAATTGTGACTCACACGCTGGCTAGAAAGCAGGTGATCAAAATTGGGACCAGATGTCAGTTTATTAGAAAGACTTCAAAGTAGCCATTACGACGATGTTCAAGTAACCACAGGGCGCTCAGTTTTATCTTTAAAAAGTAAAAGTATAATCAAATCCAAAGTATCAAGAAACAAACATTGCAAAAACAGAACCGAATGGAGATCTGGAGCTGAAAACTACAATGGAATGAAAAATTCACGGAAGGAGCTTAAGAGTAAAATTTGAAATGACAGAAAAAAATGAGCAAACTCAAGAGATTATGCAACCCAAAGAACAAAGAGTAAAAGGAGGTGAAAAATGAACAGGAATGCAGGAAACCATTATGCAAAATAAATACCTGCAAAGGGAGTACAAGGAGAGGAGAGAGAAAAATAAGCAGAAAAAAAAATGTTTTGAGAAATAATGGCTGAAAACTTCCCAAACTTACTGAAAAACAAATGCCTATCCAGGGAGTTCAATACTCCATGTAGGATAAAAAAAGACCCACAAACAGATACATAGTAAAAATGTTGAACACCAGAATCAAGGAGAAAAACTTGAAAAAAAAATTATCACTTAACGGAGACCCTATAAAGACTCACAGCTGACACCAGAGCTCAAACAGTGGAGGTCACCGGGCAATGGGATAATATCTTCAAAATACTCAAAAAGTCAAGCAAGAAGCCTCCATCCAGGAAAGTTTTCAAAAATAAAGACAAAATAATGCCGGGTGTAGGGGTGCATACCTATAATCCCAGAAACTCAGAAGTCTGAGGCAGGAGAATCGTGAGTTCAAAGCCAGCTTCAGCAATTTAGGCCCTAAGCAACTTAGTGAGACCTTGTCTCGAGGTAAAATATAAAAAGGGCTGGGGGTGTGGCTCAGTAGTTAAGTGCTCCTGGGTTCAATCCCTGGTACCAATAAGTAAATGAATAAAGAAATAAGATAAAATAATATGTTGGGAGCAGTGGTACACACCTGTAAACCCAGTGATTTGCTGAGGCAGGAGGATTGCAAGTTAGAAGCCAGCCTCAGCAACCTAGCAAGGGGCAAAGCGACTTAGCTGAGACTCTGTCTAAAAGAAATTTTTTTTTCTTAAAAAAAATAAAAAAATAAAAGTCTGGGGATGTAGCCTCAGTCGTAAAGCATCTACGGGTTCGATCCCCATTACCAATTAATTAATTAATTAATAGTAATGAATAAAAATTGTAAAAAGACTCTCTCAGATAATAAAAAACCGAGACAATTGTTGCTTCCAGGTCCCTCTTACAGAAATTACAAAAGGAAATTCCTCAAGTGAAATCAAGTGACCCCAGAAGGTAATTTGAATACACCTGAGAAAACAAAGGGCACTGCTAAAGATAATTATGCATTTTTTTTTTTGTACCAGGAATTGAAACCAGGGGTGCTTAACCACTGAGCCACATCCCCAGTCTTTTTAAAATTTTTATTTAGAGAAAGGCCTTGCTAAGTTACCTATGGCCTCATTAAGTTGCTGAGGCTGGCTTTGAACTTCTGATCCTCCTGCCTCAGCCTCTCGAGTCACTGGGATTACAGGCATACACCACTGTGCTCGGCTCGAGTCATCTAAAATGTAGATCAATGAGGGATGGATAGATAGATGGGTTGATAGCAAGCTGCAGTGCAGCATTAACATAACATCATGTGATTATCTACCTGTGGTATTGCTGGGTCTCTAACTATACATGTAACCTGGCTGGATCTTCATAGTAACTGTTGGGTCTATATATAATTGCCAATAATAACACAAAGACATACCCTCCAGCAAAGCTGAATTGGGCTAAGGAAAGGACCCTAAATGGTAACTAGAAATGAACAATAGCAAGTGAAGAGAATCAGAAATGATAAGAAAGTTAATATAGCGAGAAAGTCATAAATGTACACATGCTCTCCTTTCCTCCCTGGGGCTCTTTAAAAGACATAAAATTGTGAATATTTGTTCAGTTTTATGACCTGATTCTAGAATCCAAAATAAACCTAATGTTCATGCCTCTGTCATTTACAATGAGTTTTCCTATAAAAATCCCTCCATCCTCCCATGACAGGTGACCGTAATCTTGTCATTCCAGTGTAACAGAAATGTCCCAAAACTTCTGATCTCAAGGTGTCTGGATATCAATACCTTCCCTCGGGGAACCTCAGATTCTCATGCAGATTTTCCTTTCCTGATTGCTAAGGAAACTGGCTTCACATTTCCATTTCCGTGACTAAGGAGTCTTTCCAGTGGCTTTACAAAAGACAGGAAATCTGATTAAGAGGGTTGGATATTTCTGATGTCCAGGAAAAGAACTAGCCAAGATTAAAAAGAAAAAATCCCCAAGAAAGTGAAACATTAAAATAGCAAAGTGTTTTAAGTCCTGAGGAATATAAAATTAAAAACAAAATACTTTCTAACCTCATCTCAGTTTGCCTCACATGAGAAAAAAAAAACATGATATGATATGCACAGAATATTATGTATTCCTCAAAATAATATAAATGAAAACACACAGCGCTTAACATCTGCCAGGCACTGTTCAAAGCACAGTAAACATATATTTTAATTCATTTTAGTTCTCACATCTCTCTGCAGTAGATAATAGGTATCATTATTTCCATTTCATGGGTGAAGAAACTGAGGTCCTCATTTCCTTAGGGGTGAATCAGTTGCTCGAGGTCAGCTCGTTAGAAGTTGCAGAGGCAAGAGCTGGGTCACCTATAATCCCAGCTACTGGAGGCTGAGAAAGGAGGATTGCAAATTCAAGGTCAGCCCGTGGGATCTAGAGAAATCCCATCTCAAAATAAAATGAAAAGGGACTGGGGCAATAGCTCAGTGGTAAAGTACCCCTAGATTTCTTTTCTGTTTTTGCAGGGGGCTAGGGGGCTGCGAACTGAGGATTGAACTCAGGGGCACTCAACCACTGAGCCACATCCCCAGCCCTATTTTGTATTTTATTTAGAGACTGGGTCTCGCTGAGTTGCTGAGGCTGGCTTTGAACTCAGATCCTCCTGTCTCAGCCTCCTGAGCTGCTTACAGGTGTACCCCTGGATCTCAATCAGAAAGAAGAATGAATGAAGAGGAAGGAAGGAAGAAGGGAGGGAAAGACAAGAAGAGGAAGGAAGGAGAAGAGAAAGAGACGGGGAGGGAAGGAAGAAGAGAGAGGAGGAGGGAAAGGAAGTTAGTTGCCAAGACAAGACTCTTACCCAGGCTCACGGGCCATGGCCCTCATCCTCAGCCACCTTGGTGACAGAGGAAAGAGAGGAGTCGCGCAGGGAGCAGGGGGAAGCCCTTCCTGACACTTCCCCTGAGGCCTGGAGCAGAGAGCACCAGAGCTTGTCATTCCCTTCCCCAAGCACTGCCGGCTCCAGATCTGCCTCCCCCTTTAACCCTGGGGCTGAAAACTGTCAAAGGGCACATACTGTAAAGGTCAGATGCGGCTGGGGCTGGGGCTCAGTGGCAGAGCACTTGCCTCGCAGGTGTAAGGCACTGGGTTCGATCTTCAGCACCACATAAAAATAAGACAAATAAAATAAAGGCATTCAGTTCATCTACAACTACAAAAAAAGAAAAAAAAAAAAATCAGATGGCCGGTGGAGGGCTCCACCCTAGGACTTCGCTGTCCACTGACAGCAAAGCGCCCGGGTTTCCCGTCCATCAGGCACGAGCTTAACTTAAAAGGAACACAGTTCCTGAAGCCGACAGTGGAGTCTGAAAAGGCAGGAGACCAGGTTGTTACGCACAATCCTCCCATGGTGTAGCCCCGTCTGAACACACAAAGGGAACAGCCCGGAAAACAGGGACACGTTGCATTTGGAGAGTGCAAGAAAACTCATTTTTTTTTTCAATAAATACTCTGTCTTAAAAAGGACAAAAATGTCTACAATAATCAGAGGCATTGAGGAATTGTTTCAGCTAATAACATTTCTAAGGCTCTTTGGGGGGATACTTTTTTTCCCAAAGTAAACTTTTAATTTTAGAATTGTTTAGACTTACGGAAAATTTAAGAAGATACATAACAATCAAAAGTCACACAATTCGAATTTAACTGAACGTATGGAAGAAGTGGCCCTTAGGATCATTGAGTGCCTTTCTTAGATCTTTAACTCCCTTTGCAATTTCTTCCTCGCTTACTAGTCTAGCCGAATTTCCTGCTTGTTCATATACCCATTATTGATATTAATACTTGCATGCAGAATTCCCTTATTTATTTATTTATTTACTTACTTACTTACTTACTTACTTATTTATTTTGGTATGCAATCTTTTTTTTTTTTGTTTTCGTTTTTAAATCTTGTTCCCGGCTGGTGGCCCAGGAATCCAGCCTCGCTCCTGATTGGACATCAAGGGTAAGGGGCGGGTCTTGGGCGCTGAGTGACTTGCGGGAAACATCAGGGAATTTGGACACGACAGCTTCTCGGAAAGTGGGCCTGGGCGACTGGGCGAATGCCGGTTGATTCGTCTTCTACCGACCCGTTTGGGGACCTGGGAAGCGGGGTCCCCGTGCTCACCGAGGAGGAGTGCTGCCCCTCGGCAGGAGAGGGCTCCGAGGACCGCAGTCGAGAACCCACTCATGTCGTATGCGAGTGGCGCCCCCTGGAGCCCAAAAGGGGATCGTGACCCTGGAGTTGGGCAACTGGGCAACAGCCTGGCAGTAGTGTCCCTATTTCAAAAAGTGCTTTTAAGAATCCTTCGGGTTTTTTTTCTTTCCAAAAACCAGGCGGGGGCAGGTCTTTGGTCAGGCACACCTGCCCCAGGGATGGAGCACCTTTGGAAGTGCTAGATTGCCTCCAGCCTCAGAAGGCTTGGGAACAAGTGCACTTGATGTTGCCCTCATTCTCCTCTTGGGCCTTTCTTTCCCTGTCTCCTCATCCCCCCATATTTCCACGTCAGAGTAAATGATCCAGTGTCCCGAGGAAAAATATAGAAACCGGCAATTTTCTCATGGACCCTGGGCCCAATTCCACATGTCAGCTAGGTTCCTCAGAGCCAGACTCAGGCTCTCATTAGTGAAAGGATTTCCCCAGCCCCAGGGGTGACACTGTTCCGGAGCAGTCTCCCAGGAGATGGCCTGGGCTCTGTGGAAACTGCCTTTATGACGGGAGTCCTGGCAACATCCAATGAGTGCTGAGAATTTCCCACGGAGCAGATGAGCATCAAAATTTAGGCTGACCTAGGACAAATGTTCTGGTCCACTGAATTCTACACTAGAGACATGAATAAATTAATAAACAGACTCCTTTCTCACTCAGAGACTGATAACACCCTTCCTGGAAATCCCAGGAATAGAATCTTTGTAGAAATGGACCTGCTTCACTACCTGTGGGCACTTTGATCAGAATTTGTCCCCGAAAGTTGACAAACTTTAGGCTTTCATATTAGGTTTGGAACTACTGAATTTTTCTCAGAACTATTTATTTGGCATTTAAAAATTCCCCTTGGGCTGGGGCTGTGACACAGTGGCAGAGCGCTTGCCTAGCATGTGGGAGGCACTGAGTTTAATCCTCAGCACCACATAAAAATAAATAGAATAAAGGTATTGTGTCCATCTACAACTAAAAGAATTTTTAATTATTCTTATTTTTCTGTAATAAAAATATCTGTATATATTTATCAACATAAATAACACACTGTAAACTGCACATGTTTAAAATATAATACTTTTTAGCTGAGAATTTCCTACAGAGCAAATGAGCATCAAAATTTAGGCTGCTTATTGAGATATAATTCACCTACCATAAAGTTCACCCTTAAAAGTGTACAAAAGTCTGTAACAAGTGCTGATTTTAAGTTTTTTTTAAAGGTTTTAATACTACAGGGTTAAGTAGGAATTTGAATCGACAGTTAAAGTAATGTCTCTGGGCTTTTCTTACTGGATTTTAGTGTCCTTAAGGGTTTTGTGTTGTGATCAAAGCAAAAATAAAATGCTGTATAAAAATAACAAATTCCAGCAATGATTAATACTCAGATCAGTACCTCTTAATAAAGAGCATCTTCAGCTAATTAGCCCTGCCAAACTATGTATAGAGGAAATTCTTCAAGTATTAGATTTGAAAATAAATGCTTCTGCTTAACAGAACTGATGTATTGAAACAATGTATCATGAAGAGGTAAATCGTATTAGGCATCACCATAACTATACAGAAAACATAGACTTGAGTATAATCAAAATGCTAAGAAGTTTCATATGGCCTTGTATGAAAAGAATTTTAATGTTAATAAATGTTTTCCACTTGAAAAAATAAAATGTCCGATTCCATAGCTTTTTATGTATTCCCAGAGTTGTGCAACCATCAGCAAAAATTCCAGAACATTGTCTGCTCTTCAAAAGAAACCTCATACCCAGCAGCCACTCCCCGCACCCCCTCCAGTCAGCTTCTAGAAACCACTAATCAGTCTCTGTGGATTTGCCTCTTCAGCATATTTCATATAAATGAAATCATACAACATACAGCTAAAGTGTAAGCTTTGGTGAATTCTTACATACGACACATGTGAAAGCATCCCTATAATTAACATAATGAAAACTTATACTTCTGTTGTAGACATTTGAGAACTTTACAGAACCTAAGGGCATTCACTCCAGAAGAAATGGAGACAGAATTCCATGACTCCTTGCATCTAGTTTGCTCCTTGTGTTTTCTAGGGATATTTCACTCAACCTTTGGTGGAATAAAGGTGGTCAGGGACCCTCTTGAATCCTGCATGTATCAGACAAAGGATTTGGGCAAACCAAAGATTCTACATCCAACAGAGTTTTACTTCAAGTGCAAAAGCCATGGGCCAATAGTTTTGCCCTTGAAGTAGCTTTTGGAATACTCTAGATGTTGTGTTTCTTGCGGTGGGAACTACCAAAGGATAAAGTTCGTAACTAGGAAGTGGACGGTGAAGGGGCCATGAGCAATGAACCTACTAATCTGAAGCCCAAAGAAGGGCAGAGTTTCAACAGCTGGATCCAATGGTGCATTTGTGATTTGGGTGGGAGTGGAGAGGAAAGAAAATGACAGTAGAACAAACTTGTCAATTACTTATATTAACTATTGGGAGCCATCGGTATCACTTATGGTTATTTGTGCTGAAATAGAACAAATAAAAGCTTATTGATGAGAACCAAGGTGTCTTCTCCAGAGCCCAGTTGTGCCTGGGCAGTGGGGCCGGTTGTGGGAAGGCCAAAGAAAGTGTGTGGAGACGGCGAAGGAGACTTGAATTTCTTGGGGAAGGAGATCAGAGACATGAGAGACTGCTCCAAAAAGAGATCCGCAGCCACAGGCTGAAAGCTAGCACCTCTGTCCCTAAAGGACTCTGCCAAGGTGTGCTTCCTCCCCCTCATAGCCACCAGCTGGACAAGTGACAGGTATCCTTTCCACAGTGCCCTCCGTTCTGTGCTAGTCCCCACTGAGAGAGGGCTTTTGTAGGTGAGGGTGCAGAAGCAGTGACGTCATAGCACTCGCTTGCCAAGTTTGCTGATCCAACCAGCATCCCAAGGACCAGTTGTCCCCGTGAACATGCAAGAAAGTTGCTTTCCACAGCGAGCACTGATGTGCCCTGGTTCCCATGAGCATGAGCGAGAGTCGGTGTCCTTCAGGATAAAGTGCATCTGGACACCCCAGCCCAGGCTCACTGTCACGGTTTGTTGAACCTGGCCAGGTTTTCAGGAACAGAAAGAGGACATTCAGGGATATGGGGTTTTACTGTCCCCCTTTTCTTTAGGGATGATACAAATATAAATATTGAGATCACACACAGAGTTGAATGTTGGGCCAGGAGGGAAGAGAAGAAGGGATCAGAGGCCAGGTTCATCATCACCACAAGGGACAGAGATGAGCAGGTACTGTCTGTAGTCATGAAAGGTCACAGGGATTATGAAAAAATATCCTGAAGGCTTCCAGGAGAACACAACATCAGAAAAGTCCAATGCAAATAAACGATTCGAAGGATTCAGACTACTTAGGTAAGGAGTGCACACAGGAGACTTCTAATGTTCTCACCACACATACTAAATGGACAGAATGAAAAAGAAGGAGGGAAGGAGAAAAGGATGATAATGAGGGGTGGATATGTTAATTGGTTTGCATACGATTATTTTCACAATATCTCTGTATATTAAAACATCACATTGTACACCTTGAAAATATACAATTTTGTTAAGTATCTGGCGAAAAAAAAAACTGCTTTTCTTTACAAAGAAAATTTATATGAAATAACAGAAATTAGATCCAGGGAAGGAAAGGGCAAGCCCTGGGGAGTGACCGATAAATTGTGGGTTTGTAAGAATGTGGCCCGATGGTTCCACCCTGAGGCCCAGTTGTAATGCCCCATTAAAGATTTACTCAATTAGAATATTTTCTAGATAGGATTAAAAAATAAATCTGCTCAACTGCGTGCTACATAGAGAAACAGCAAAGTTAAGTGTATTGTAAATGCTGAAAATAGAAAGATAGGAAATGATACACAGGTACAAGAAAATAAAAATAAATCATGGTATCTTTTTCATATCAGAAAGAGTGATGTTCAGGTTCAAAAGCATTAAGTGAGGGGAGAAAGTACTCTTCATAAAATCACAGGGTCTAATTCATAGAAAGGGCATAGTAGTTATGATTATGTGCCAAAATAATAACAGAAATATTCATGAAGCAGCAATTTGGGGAATGAATGAGAATTAGAAACAGGAGTAGTTCAGGCCTTGAATTCACCTGTGTCCATGAGTGACTAAGGAACCAACTAGTTAGCTTCCTGGGGCTCTTCCAGGGGCCCTCGGGTCTTTAATGGTCCAGCAGGTCACAGGATGGGGCTGAGGGACTCCATAGTGTTAAGATGCCCTTGGGTTCCTGAGGAGAGCAGCCTCAAGTACATTCCCCAGGAGGTCTCCTGTGTGAAGCTGCCAAGTGTGGACTCTGCTGATGGGAGACTCCGGTGGCTGCCAGCAGGGGCGCGAGTGACCAGGTTTCCTCTTGTGCAGGGCTAGGGTCACTGCAAAGTGCTGGAACAAAGGTTCTTGAATTCTACAGAGAGGTGGCTTAGAGTCCCCTCTCTGCTTCACATCAACTTAGCCTCTCCTGGTCAGAGAAACAAAGAGGTAGACCAGCTCCACTGGCCATCCAGAGAGAAGGAATGTTCTCCCCCATGGATCCAAAAGGTCCGGAGCTAGCTGGGTGCATGGTGCGCACCTGTGATCCCAGCACCTTGAGAGGCTGAGGCAGGAGGATGGCTTAGTGTTTTTATTTTTTCTCTATTTTATAACTGAGCACTTTTTATGTTTTACTTTGAGAGAGGGTCTCACTAAGTTGCCAAGGTTGGCCTCACACTGAGGATCCTCCTGCCTCAGCCTGGTAGCTGCTGAAATCAGACACCAGCCACCTTGCCCAGCCCCGGTCATTCTTTGTCACCACCCCGTGGCTCCCCTTACGTGGTACATCTTTTCTAACCACATTAATGGACTGCGGGGTCACCAGTTTCTAAAGTGGGCAGGAGTAGTGGAGGTGGTTAGGAAGGTCAATCGCCACTGGCCCTGGAGAGGGGAGCTGCCCAGGGCACCCGTGTGGGTGAGGCTGCCTTGTGTCCCTTTCAGCGTGTGAAAAAGAGAAAGTAAAAGAAAGGGAGACCGAAGCAGCCCTCACAGGATCGGATCTATGAGGCTTTCCTTATTAAGCAGCAGACTGTCACATTTCCCAGAAAGATAATGGCCATTGGTCAGAGTCAGGGTCTGAGTTTTACAGGGTTCAGGGGATTCTGCTTGAACCATAGCAGAACATGGTGGTGGTGGTGGTGGGGGGCGATCAGGGGCAACAGCTGTGAAAATAATACCGCCAGTCACGGGTGAGGATGAGCTCCGTTTCCCCAGAAAGTGAGGCGGAGGCAAGAGTAGAGAGCAAGTTTTATTTCAAGCATAGGAACCCACGGGGCTGGAGATGTGGCTCAAGTGCGGGGTGCTGGGTTCAATCCTCAGCCCCACATAAAATGAAGTTGTTGTGTATGCCCAAAACTAAAAAAAAAAAAAAAAAAAAAANTGCCCCTTTCACACCTCTTAGATTTCCTTTGTTCTCCTGCCCTCTTCTCCCCTTAGCTCTCCCGCTAGTGCATTAAGTGACCAGAGGCCAGTGGCTGGGCCAAATAGTGGGGGGCAGACGGTGGAGTGATCTGGCAGTGAAGTAAAGCCAGGAGGTGTTAATGAACAAGGTAAGGACTCCCCTGCAGGGAGGAACAGGTTGGAGCAGGAGCAGGGGGGAGGGTTTGGGAAAAAGCAGGGCTTGATCTTCTTGCCCATCGCCCCACCTACCTGATGGGACCCAATCATTGATTATCTATCTCAACTGTCTTTTTGTCCCCTAGCTTCAAAAGCTCAGCGCCCATTGTTTTCCTTCTGTCCCTGGGACCGTGATTCTCCTTTTCCCTCTGGGGGTTGTTTTTCGGGATCTTTCCATTTGGATCACAGACCTGTGCAGGGAGCTGTGAATGTTGGTCCACCCTGAATATCAAGAGATTAGCTACCTACATCTCTTCAGTCCATCAAGCTAATGGCAAGAGATATCTGTCCAGGCTTCTGGGATCCTCCTCCCCAGATATGTGGTACATTTTGATGAATTGGTCCATGTCCAGGGTCGTGTTGGCCCAAGGACTATCGGAAACCCTCAGACATATATCCTTTAAGTCAGGAGGCAGACAGTCCCTCCCTGAATCCAACACAGGCTGCCCAAGCCCAGAAGACCTGGGTATATCGTCATCCTGGTGATGGGTAGTGGCAGAATTCCATGGGACACGGTTCTCTGCGGTGACAGGTGAGGGGGACACCACCTCATTCTCTTCGGTATTCTGGGTAGAGGGTCCTGGCAACACCCCTGGCTCCATTTCTTGCTGCTGCTTTTTCCACTTTACTCGTTGGTTTTTAAACCACGTCTGAGAGCAGAGAGGAAAGGGTGAAAAAAGATCTGAGTCGGCCATAAAGAAGAATGAAATCGTGGCACATGCTGGTCAATGGATGGCAGGCACTGGAGTCGATCGTGCTAAGTGAAATAAGCCAATCCCCCCAAACAAATGGCCGAATGTTCTCTGATGTGTGGGTGGTGACTCACAACAGGCCCAGGACAGAGGTAGTGGAGGTTGGCTGGACTGGACAGGGTGGAGTGGGGGAAAGGAGGAGGGATTGGAGTGGGACAGGCAGTGGAATGAGTTGGCCATGGCTTTCCTGGGTTCATATGTGAATACGCGACCAGTGCAACCCCACAAGAATGGGAAGTTAGACTCCATGTAGGTGGGACATGTCCAAATACATTCTACTGTCCTGGATAACTAAAAAGAATGAGTTTTTAAAAAGAAAGAAAATGTAGTTGAGCGCAAAGGGGCGCCCTCGTGTTCCTCAGTGAGATTTTTGCCCACGTTGCCTCTGTTGCTGGTTATCTGAAAAGGGAAGTTCTTTCTACCTGTCCTCTGTCCTGCGGCCCGGAGGGTGCCGAGGGGTTACACTAGCAATGGGTAGAAGAGGGCCCAGTGTCTCGTTTCACAGCTAGAGTACTCAGGGTCACTCCAGGTGAACTGGGCTGCACGAAATCATCACACAGAGACAGAGATACCTTTTCCTTTGGGTCCTGGGATGGCTCTTCTGAACTTAGAGGTGGGTAGAAAGAGAGATGAACCCTTTTATAGGGGAGAAGCCATTCAAATGAGGCAAGGGGTCGGGTTTCAGGGGTTGAGTCTCGCTTAGTGATGTCCACTGTCAGCAGTTGACTGCCATCTAGGAAGGCCACACCCAAAGTCAGAGCAGGAGAAGGGGACACACAAAGGGCGTTTCCATGGAACATTCTATCCCAAACAGGGCAAAGGGGTAGGATTACAAAAGAATAGGTGAGTGTCGCTCAACCCCAGGGGTATGGCTACTCAGAAGGCTGGCCTTGCTATCCGAGTGGGAAAAGACCAAGTCACTACCACACCAGACTACAGGGACCTTAGCTCTCCTAGCGCCATCAGGGCTGGAGGGCGTGGTAACTCAGTGTGGCTCCCCTCAGCCCAGCACTCACCCCTAGGGGAGGAGGCCTTAAGTAAAGGGGGGTCCAGTTAGTGATGGCTCCGGTTTTATTTCTCAGAGGAAGCGTTTTGAAGTCCAAGAGTGTGGGGTGGGGTGGAGCTCAGGATGCCCTCATGGGGGAGTCCTGCCCTCAACACTCTGGAGGGACTCAGTGGCAAGGCAGTTAGTTGCACGGCATGGTTATGAACGACCGACTCAGCAGAGCTAGAAATCTGTAAGCTGTCACTTGGGTACAGATTTGAGTGCCAGAAGCTTAGTTCCCGGTGTCATGGCATTGAGAGGTGTACACCCCTCTATGAGGGGGGCCTGATGGGAGGTAATCAGGTCACAGGGCAGGGCCCTCGGAAGAGATGAAGGCCCTTTCTCAGGAAGGGGGTCAGGACTTCCAGCACTGGATTTTAGTGGCACCCTCTTCTCCACACACAAAAAAGAAAATCTTAACTGGGTTTCTCCAGACATCCCCACCATGGCTGATTTTAGGACTGTCAGCAAAAGAGTCTCTGCAAAAGAGTTCAGTGTAGACAAACTTCCTATTTTCGTGTCGCCCTGTTTTACTTGGCCACTGGCCGGGAAGACACCAGATACAGAAAGGGCCTTCATCTCTTCTGAGGGCCATGCCTGGTGACCTAAGACACTCCAGGTGCTGGACACCCTGTTACTAGTTTTTCACAAACATGTATCCAGTAGAGTAGTTTGTAGAAATGTGCAGACAAGGCCTCTGGCCTTGGGCTGGGCTTCACAGAAATGTCTACATTCCTTAGAGGAGAGAAGTTACCACCTGGGCTCCATGGTAACCGCTGGCAGGGGAGGAAGGAGAGGGGAGGAGAAGCTCCCCCCTTCTCAGGTGTTGTCCTTGAAGGGTTAACTTGCCCAGAACAGTGAGAGAAAAAGCTGCTTTTATGTGAACTTCTGCAGACTGGGAACTTCTGAGCCCCTCCCCTTACATGCTGGGTGTAAAACTCTGAAACTCCCTGAACTCAGGGTTCAGGGGATTGATTGATGACAGCAAAAGCTGTGCCCCCTGAACCTGGCTGCAGCCAAATAAAACTGTGTCCTGCTGTCTTCGGTGCCCTGCCTCGTCTGTCCCTACAACAAGATGACCCTCAGGAACCGGCTGTTGAAAAGTAGGGTCACCTGTTTACCTTCTCACTTGTCTCATCTACACTTTGACCACAAGGGATGAGTGCCATCTGCCACACAGTGAGGTAGCACAAGGCCCTCACAAGACATGGCCACCCACGCCTGGGCTTGACAGTATCCAAAACCATGAACCAAGATGAACCTCTTTTCTTTCTAAATCACCTGAAATCAGGTATTTTGTTTTAGCAACACACAATGGGCTAAGACAACACGGGGACAAACCTATTTAAATGGTAGTATCTGAGATCCAGCCCGAGAGGGGCCTATGTAGCATTGTGGGCCTGGAATCAGAAAGGCCTGGGTCCCAATCAGGCTGTTGTGCTACTAATCCTTGGATGGAAATTCTTTTTTTTTTTTTAATGTTTATTTTTTAGTTGTAGTCGGTGCAATACCTTTATTTCACTTATTTATTTTTTTATGTGGTGCGAGGATCGAACCCAGGGTCTTGCATGTGTGAGGCAAGCGCTCTACCGCTAAACCACAACCCCAGCCCCTGGAAGGCAATTCTTCTGGGTGAGCTGTGGTGTTCTTGAGACTAAACTATAACATGTTTCACCTCTGTGCTTGCACAAGTCAGTGGTCAATACTCCTATAGCTCAAGAATTAAAACCAAGAATCAATACCTGGGATGGTATTAGCACCAAAACAGACTGGTAGACCAATGGTACAGAAGAGAGGACACAGAGACTAACCCACAAAATTACAAATAGAGGAGTTTCTATCATGGTGGTTGAAGGTGTGAAGGGAGCCCTGGGTCAGGTGTGCTACCTAGAGACAGACACACTCAGGGACAAACCTTGACTACAGCCTCATCAAGATTGAGGGTGGAAGCCAGTTCTGCTACGGTTTCGAAGCTGGGTATCTGGGTCTTCTGGAAAACACTTTTCAGTACTTCCAGTTGCTCTGCTGTGAAGGTCGTGCGGTGCCGGCGAACGTGCTGGAAGTTCCCTGCCAGAGAACATCAAAAGGCTTCCATTGAAAACCATCCTCATGTGATCTTGCCTGAAGCTGCCCTGAGGATCCGGAGCTTGGTCTCAAACCTTAACTCACAGAACCACCCCCTCCTTACCATCTTGCTGGAACTCTTCTGCACCCCCAGGAAACCAGTACCAACGTCTTCTGAGCAGGGTGTATTTTCAAGCCACAAGTGGCTTTTTAAAAAAATCATTTTCCTAAGTTGCATGGCCTGGTGACACATCCTTGTAGTCCCAGCTACTAGGGGAGGCTGAGGCTAGAGGATTGCTTGAGTCCAGGGGTTGGAGGCCAGCCTGGGAAACAGTGAGACCATCTCAAAATCAAAGGCATTTCTGTATATCAATGACAAATCCTCTGAGAGGGAAATTAGGAAAACTACCCCATTTACAATAGCCTCAAAAAAAAAAAAAATACTTGGGAATCAATTTAATGAAAGAGGTGAAGGATCTACACAATGAAAACTACAGAACCCTAAAGAAAGAAATCAAAGAAGACCTTGGAAGATGGAAAGATTGACCTTGCTCTTGGATAGGCAGAATTAATATTATCTATTAATATTATTCTACCAAAAGCAGTATACAGATTTAGTGCAATTCTGATCAAAATCCCAATGGCATTCCTCATAGAAATAGAAAAAGCAATCATGAAATTCATCTGGAAAAATAAGACACGCAGAATAGCTAAAACCGTCCTTAGCAGGAAGAGTGAAGCAGGTGGCATCACTATACCAGACCTTAAACTATACTACAGAGCAGTAGTAATAAAACAGCATGGTATTGGCACCAAAATAGACTGGTAGACCAATGGTACAGAATAGAGGACACAGAGACTAACCACAAAATTACAATTATCTTATATTAGACAAAGGCGCCAAAAACATGCATTGGAGAAAAGATAGCCTCTTCAACAAATGGTGCTGGGAAAACTGGAAATCCATATACAATAAAATGAAATTAAACCCCTATCTCTCACTGTGCACAAAACTGAACTCAAAATGGATCAAGGACTTAGGAATACAACCAGAGACCCTGCATCCAATAGAAGAAAAAGTAGGCCCTAATCTCCATCATGTGGGATTAGGCCCCGACTTCCTTAATAAGACTCCTACAGTGCAAGAATTAAAACCAAGAATCAATACATGGGACGGAATCAAACTAAAAAGTTTCTTCTCAGCAAAAGAAACAATCTGTGAGGTGAGTAGAGAGCCTGCATCTTGGGAGCAATCTTTACCCCTCAAACATCAGATAGAGCACTAATCTCTAGGGTATATAAAGAACTCAAAAAACTAAACACCAAAAAAATAAATAACCCAATCAATAAATGGGCCAAGGACATGAACAGACACTTCTCAGAAGAGGATATTCAACCAATCAACAAATATATGGAAAAAAAAGTTTCATCATCTCTAGTAATTAGAGAAATGCAAATCAAAACTACTCTAAGATACCATCTCACTCCAGTCAGCATGGCAGCTATTATAAAGACAAACAACAATAAGTGTTGGTGAGGATGTGGGAAAAAAGGCACACTCATACATTGCTGGTGGGACTGCAAATTGGTGCAGCCATTATAGGAATGGANTTGCAGCCAATTTGGAAAGCAGTATGGAGATTCCTTGTAAAGCTGGGAATAGAACCACCATTTGACCCAGCTATCCCTCTCCTCGGTGTATACACAAAGGATTTAAAAACAGCATACTACAGGGACACAGCCACATCAATGTTTTTTATTATTATTATTATTTTTATTTTTTGGCGGACACAACATCTTTATTTGTTTGTGGTGCTAAGGATTGAACCCGGGCCGCACGCATGCCAGGCGAGTGCACTACCGCTTGAGCCACATCCCCAGCCGCACATCAATGTTTATAGCAGCACAATTCACAATAGCTAGACTGAGGAGCCAACCTAGATGCCCTTCAATGGATGAATGGATAAAAAAAATGTGGCATATATACGCAATAGAATATTACTCAG
The DNA here is from genome assembly GCF_001458135.2 of Marmota marmota marmota. Classification (NCBI taxonomy): domain Eukaryota; kingdom Metazoa; phylum Chordata; class Mammalia; order Rodentia; family Sciuridae; genus Marmota; species Marmota marmota. Next base: position 8,201,833 of record NW_026000205.1, read on the forward strand.
CACTAAAAAATAACAAGATCATGGCATTTGCAGGGAAATGGATGGCATTAGAGCAGATTATGCTAAGTGAAGTTGGCCAATCCCTAAAAAACAAAGGCCGAATGTCTTCTCTGATATAAAGAGAGTGACTCAAAATGGGGTAGGGAGGAAGAGCATGAGAAGAAGATTATCCCTAAATAGGAAAGAGGTGGGAGGTAAAGGGAGGGAGAATGGGAATTGCACGGAAGATGGAAGGAGATCCTCATCGTTATACAGAATACATGTATGATGATGTGAGGAAAAAAGAAAAAGAAGTGGGTCACATTAGATTGGGTAGAGAGAAGTGATGGGAGGGGAGGGGAGGGGAAGGGGGGAATGAAGAACAGCAGAATAACATAGACTTTATTATTGTTGTGGGTAGATATGTGACTGCATGACCAATGTGACTCTGCAACCTGTACACTCAGAAAAATGAGAAATTATACCCCATCTGATTCAAATGCATGATATGTCAAGATCATTGTACTGTCATGTGTAACTAATTAAAACAAAACAAAACCAACATTCTACTGAGGCTGGGGTTGTAGCTCAGTGGTAGAGCTCTTGCCTAGCACATGTGAAGCAGTGGGTTGGATCCTCAGCACCACATAAAACTGAAATACTGGTATTGTGTCCATCTACAACTAAAAAGATTTTTTAAAAAAGCATTCTATTGGGGGCTGGGGATATAGCTCAGTTGGTAGAGTGCTTGCCTCCCATGCACAAGGCCCTGGGTTCAATCCCCAGCACCACAAAAACAAAAACAAAACAAAAACATTCTACTAATGCTCTGGGGAAGGGGAAACAACTTTTAAAATGATAGCCTTTAAAATAGAGTGAATGAAAAATCAAATAAGAGGCTCAAATGCTTTGGTTAAGAAAGAAATGGAACTGTTCAGAGACGCCTGCCTGACATCCCAGTGGCTCTAGAGGCTGAGGCAGGAGGATTGCAGGTTTGAAGCTAGCCTCCGCAACTAATCAAGGCCCTAGGCAAGTCTCAAAATTAGACACACTAGAGATGTGTCTCAGTGGTGAAGCGCCCCTAGGGGCAACCATGGGTACTGCTACTACCTCCCACAGAAAACATAAGGAAAGGCTTTGGTGTTAGTCCGGGGCACAAAGATTAGCAGTCAAAAGGTCCTGAACTCAGTCCCTATCACAGAAAAATATATAAATAATTTTAAAAAGGAAATTAGATCACGTACCATTTTATACCCATTTTATAGAGATTTCAATGCATGACAGAGGGCTGAGGAGTAGCTCAGAGGTAGAGCTACTGGTGGTTCTGGGTTCATCCCCAGCACCACAAAAGAAAGAAGAACTCTATGCATGACGGGATAAGATATTACACTGCTATTTAACACTCCAGGGGCGCTTGGCCCTTTTTTATTTTTCGTTTTGAGAAAGGATCTCACTAAATTGTCTAGGGCCTTGCTAAATTGCTGAAGCTGGCCTCCAACTTGCAATCTGCCTGCCTCAGCCTCCCGAGTTGCTGGGATTATTACGCTTGGTACCATATACACATATATACGTGGTACCTACTATATAGATAAATAGATAGGTACATAGTACCAGGGATTGAACTCAACCACTGAGCTCCATCCCCAGCCCTTTTCTGTATTGTCTTTAGAGACAGGGTCTCACCAAGTTGCTTAAGCATCTCGCTTGGGCCGAGTCTGGCTTTGGATTCGTTCATAATCCTCCTAACTCTGTCCCTGCACCGGCTGGTATTACGCATGCGCCACCGTGCCCAGGTACAATGCGCTGACTCTCACAACTGTCTACCTGGTTTTGCCAAAACCAAGCGCCATCATGAAGCCCCACACCTCTCATCTTGGTTTATCCATAACCAACGGCAACTTCACCCCCGCTTACCTGCCATCGCAGCCTCTGGAAGGGTGATCGATGTCTCCTCTGCGCACCTTAGACCTCCTAAATTGGTGTGTCTGCTCTACTTGAGAATCTACTTATAAATTTGCATCCAATCAGACCCCTACCCTAACCCTCCCTAATCCCAAACCCTCCAATGATCATTCTAGGATTTTGCTCTTGGCATGGGGCCTGGGCAGAGTGATTGACGACTGATTCCTGACCTCAAGGATTGGAGGAAAACTCATCAAAGCTGTGCAAACAGAAAAGAGAGGAAAATGCCCCCAAATTTCACTAGGGACAAAATGAAAACAAAGGAGTAAATAAATAAGGTGGGGCTGGGGTGGCGGTTCAGTGGTGGAGCGCTCGCCTAGCATGTGTGAGGCCCTGGGTTCGATTCTCAGCACCGCATATAAGTAAAAGAATAGAATAAAGGTCCATCGATGTCATATATATATATATATATATAAACAAGGTGCCGAGGAAAAGAGTACGTTGGCAAGAACGTTGGGACTTGGAAGGTGTCGGAGGGGCTCCGTGCCTGCGCAGCTCTGGGCGAGATCTGGAGCCCCACCGCACAGCAGCTGGGATGCGGGGTCAGGTCCCCAGCCCTGAGCCTTCCCCGGGAGGCAGCGACAGAGGAAGACCTTTCAAGGCCTAATCATAGAGGACCTTCAAGTCTCAGTTAAGAGTTTGCACTGGGGGCAGTTGGAGCCCAGGAAGCGTTTCAATAAGCAGGGGAGCTGAGCCTGCGCATCGCATTTGCGTCTGAAATCGCGCTTCTCCCTGGCCACAGAGCCTCCGAAAGCGGACCTCCACTGGGCTCTGCCAGATTCTGACTTACACCACAGAGAGGAATTTCAGGACCCGTGGGAAGAGGTACAAGCAGAGGCTTATTAAGGAAAGCAAGGAGTTTTATTCAGGAAAACAAACTGTAGAGCAGGTGCAAACTCAAGGGGAAAGGATGTGCAGGTGCTAGAGACCAAGAACTGCTTTTGGAGTCTCAGCCTTTTTTTTTAATTTATTTTTTTATTTGTATTTTTTATGATACTGGGGGTGGAACCCAATTTTCCACGGAGCTACATATGCCCCGGTTATTTTTAGTTTTTCTTTGAATTAGGGTCTTGCTAAATAGCTGAGGCTGGCCTTCTTTGTGATCCTCTTGCCTCAACCTGTTGAGTTCCTAAGATGACAGGTCTGGGCCACCACACCAATCTTCAGGCTTGCTTTATTTATTTATTTGTTGTAGATGGACAAAATGCCTTTTTTATTTATTTTTTTTAGATTTTTTTTTTTTTTAGTTGTAGTTGGACACATACCTTTATTTTATTTATTTATTTTATGTGGTGCTGAGGATCAAACCCAGTGCCTCACATATACTAGGCAAGTGCTCTGCCACTGAGCTACAACCCCAGCCCTGCAGGCTTCTTTTAAAAGAAACTTTGTAGTGGGTCGCCATGACTCATGCCTCCAAGGCCAGCAATTTTGGAGGCTGAGGAAGGAGGAAGTCATGTTTAAATCCAGCCTTGGCAACTTCATGAGGCCCTAGGCAAACTAGCAAGACCCTACCTGAAACAATTAAAGGGCTGGTGTGTAGCTCAGTGATAAAGTGCCCCTGGGTGTTCAATCCTCAGTACCAAAAGAAATCAAATAGAATTTAAATCAATAAAAATAAACCCTTATACAATAATAGCAGAGTTGGAAGAGAAAGTTAAGGAAATGTTCTAAAAGGTATAAGAAAATAAACAGTAAAATAAAGAGTTAAAAGACAGGAAAATCAAATCAAAGATGGTGGCTGGGCTGGGGTATAGCTCAGTGGCAGGACACCTGCCTAGAATGGGTAAGGCCCTGAGTTTGATCCCAGCACCACAAGAAAGGTAGAAATACTAGCTTTACCACTGAGCCACATCCCCAGGCCTCTTTTACATTTTATTTATTTATTTTTAAAAAGAGAGAGAGAGAATTTTTTAATATTTATTTTTTAGTCTTCGGCGGACACAACATCTTTGTTTGTATGTGGTGCTGAGGATCGAACCCGGGCCGCACGCATGCCAGGCGAGCGCGCTACCGCTTGAGCCACATCCCCAGCCCTTTATATTTTATTTAAAGACAGGGTCTCACTCAGTTGCTTGGGACCTCACTAAATTGGCTGAGGTTGTCCTTGAACTTGCTGTCCTCCTGCCTCACCCTCCCAATCTCTTGAGATTACAGGTGTGGGCCACCACACTTTGCAAACTCCTTTCTTCTTGTTATCTGTTGAGTTGGTCACTGTGGCCTTTTATAGTCTAGGATTCCCAGGTGCTGTTCCCAGATTCTGTTTTCTGTTTTGCTTTGCTTTTTAGCAAATGATGGGAAGATGGTTTTAAGCTAAGGGTTCTCAAATTTTTGTGTGCATAAGAATCTGACCTGTGAAAACACAGCATATTGGGCCCCAAACTCAGAGCTTATGCATCAGCCTATCTGGGCTGAGACCTGCAAAAATGCACAAGTTTACAAGTTTCCAGGTGCAGCAGCTGCTGATGCTGCTGCCTGAGACTACACTTTCAGAATCCCTGTTCGTATCATCCGGGGCCAACCTCTTCATAGGCAGATGAACTGGAGGCCTTAGGTCAATGTAGTACTTCTCACAGGTAATACCAATATCAAGTTTTCATGATTATTTTTACTTTTTTGTTCTTAATTTTAAAGGATTTTTTTTTTCCTTTAGGACATCATGGATTCTGGAACATTGTAGGAACATCCAATTCTTATTAATTTATTTATTTTGGTATCTGGAATTGAACTCAGGGGCACTTAACCACTGAGTCATATCCCCAGCCCTTGTCTGTATTTTATTGAGAGTAAGGAGAATGTTCTAAGTTAAAGCGCCTAAAGAGGCTTAGCCATACACCAAGAGACAGGAAAGTTGATTGAAAGACAGATTTACAAACAGCTACAAGGGTCATTTTGAAATAATTGGGGAAATTTAAATAGACGATCAGAAGCTGCTTTTCCTAAAAACACTGACTCTTTGAGCCTGCAGATGGCCAAGAGGTAACTTAAAGCAGGACACCACTCGCCATCTCTGCCTTTGTCTGTCTCTTTATTACCTGTCATTGTGGGTCAGGTCTGCTCAGCACTGCCCGTGGACATTTAATCATTTAAGGAATGTTCATCTAGGGCTGGGGATGTGGCTCAAGCGGTAGCGCGCTCGCCTGGCATGCGTATGGCCTGAGTTCGATCCTCAGCACCACATACAAACAAAGATGTTGTATCCATCGAAAACTAAAAAATAAATACTAAAATTCTCTCTCTCTCTTTAAAAAAAAAAAAAGGAAAGTTCATCTAAAATCTGGTCACACAAGATTTATTAGCCTTAAATTTAATTAACCTGTCCCATCTGCCTTTAAGACTGAATACACCAAGATAAGATTAACTAAGATATTTTTAAGATTTATAGGTTTTGTTTTGTTTGTTCTGTTTTGTTTTTTTGTTACTGGGTATTGAACTCAGGGGCACTCATCCACTGAGCCACATCCCAGCCCTATTTTGTGTTGAAGAGGATCAGGCAAACGACGACAATGATGGGATGTCCTCATCAGGCTCTCCAGCTCGAGTGCATCCCTGTTCCGGCTGGCTGAATCCCTGTTCATCAGTTCTGTTAATTATAGTAAATTTGGGGGCTTTTGACCCCCCTTGCAATCCTTATCAGCTACCACAAGATCTCTCCAGGACATCATTTACCCCGGGGTCAGAAACACCTAGTCTGGTGGTCTCCACCTTGATCTTCCTGCCTCTCTCTCTTATCAGGCAAGGACAGCCTGCCAGGGGCTTCACTCTGTTTATCAGGGTGGGGGAAAGTGACTTGTCTGAGACCACACTGGAGGGCTCTGTGGGTGTGCCTGGTGAGACTGCAGGTTTCAAACTGAGTTTTTTAATTGCAGTTGCTTAGGCTCAGGCCTAAGGCCATCCTCACACGCTGTCTCAAAATATTGAAAGAAAGAAAGAAAGAAAGAAAGAAAGAAAGAAAGAAAGAAAGAAAGAAAGAAAGAAAGAAAGAAAGAAAGAAAGAAAGAAAGAAAGAAAGAAAGAAAGAAAGAAAGAAAGAAAGAAAGAAAGAAAGAAAGAAAGAAAGAAAGAAAGAAAGAAAGAAAGAAAGAAAGAAAGAAAGAAAGAAAGAAAGAAAGAAAGAAAGAAAGAAAGAAAGAAAGAAAGAAAGAAAGAAAGAAAGAAAGAAAGAAAGAAAGAAAGAAAGAAAGAAAGAAAGAAAGAAAGAAAGAAAGAAAGAAAGAAAGAAAGAAAGAAAGAAAGAAAGAAAGAAAGAAAGAAAGAAAGAAAGAAAGAAAGAAAGAAAGAAAGAAAGAAAGAAAGAAAGAAAGAAAGAAAGAAAGAAAGAAAGAAAGAAAGAAAGAAAGAAAGAAAGAAAGAAAGAAAGAAAGAAAGAAAGAAAGAAAGAAAGAAAGAAAGAAAGAAAGAAAGAAAGAAAGAAAGAAAGAAAGAAAGAAAGAAAGAAAGAAAGAAAGAAAGAAAGAAAGAAAGAAAGAAAGAAAGAAAGAAAGAAAGAAAGAAAGAAAGAAAGAAAGAAAGAAAGAAAGAAAGAAAGAAAGAAAGAAAGAAAGTACAAAACAATGCCTGCTGTCAGATGGCAGAAGGTATTAAGCTAAGCCCCAGAGGGGTAGATGTAGCTAGAGCACTGTAGGCATCAAAGCCTAACTCCAATCAACTCAGCTGAGTCCCTATCTATCTAGGACAAAATAATAGGGCTCCAATCTCACTGCCTGAGAAGTTAGTCTACTCTGGGGGAAGGAAATTGGGTTTAGAGCATTAAATATGAATGCATTTTTAAAAAATACACAAAGAGTGGATCTTGAGGCTTAAACCTATAATCCCAGTGACTCGGGAGGCTGAGGCATGAGGGTCACAAATTCAAGGCCAACCTCAGCAATTTAGCAAGGCCCTAAGCAACTTGGCCACACCCTGACTGAAAATAAAATATGAAATTTTTTAAAGGGCTGGGGACTGGCGTTGCGGCTCAGTGGTAGAGCAGTTGATTAGCATGTGTGAGGCGCTGGATTTCTTCCTCAGCACCACATAAAAATAAATAAATAAAATAAAGGTATGGTACCCATCTATAACTTAAAAAAAAATTAAAGGGCTAGGGATGTGACTCAGTGGCAAAGTTCCCCTGGGTTAAATCCCTGGTACAAAAAAAAAATTAAATATAAATTAAAAATCCACAATAACTTCGTTCAATAAACAGCAAGCAGGCATGCCAAAAGATTTATTTGCACAAGCAGCTTGTACAGATTAGATTTCTAAAATCTAATTGCAATAAATGAGTGACCTCTAATCTCTGAAATCAGCATTCTGTGATGTTTACTTAGTTAAGGAGAGAACACTCACTTTTCTGTAAGAGTTAGTATTTGCTGGGTGCGATACATGCCTGTAATCCCAGTGGCTCGGGAGGCTGAGACAGGAGGATCACCAGTTCAAAGCCAGCCTCAACAATAGCAAGGTGCTAAGCAACTCAGTGAGACCCTGTCTCTAAATAAAATACAAAATAGGGCTAGGGATGTGGCTCAGTGGTCGAGTGCCCTTGAGTTCAGTCCCTAGTACCAACATCCCTCCCCCCCCCCAAAAAAAAGAGTTAATATTTCCTGGGTGTTTATTTACTGAGTGACTGGATGTGGTGGCATGTGCCTGTAATTCCTGCACAGAGACAGGAGGAGCCAGAGACAGGAGGACCCCAAATTCAAGGTCAGCATCAGAGTAGGGACTTGAAGGGACTTCCTCATCACACTGCCTGCTGAGATGGATAGACTAGAATCTGCTGGTCTAGGGATCCACCTGCTTTCTAAAGTTTCAATTTGGTATGTGGCATTTGGCATTGTCACAGGAGAAGGGGTGTCTCCAATGAAGCGTCTGAGGAGTTCCCCGAGAGAAGGGGGACCTTGACTCAGGACCAGAGGCATCCTTGGCATACAGGACAGAAGAGAATTGCAAATCAGGACAGTCAGAGGCATATATATTTTGGAAGTTTATTTGGGAAAGTAGACACAAATTCAAGAATGCACAGGGGGCCATCTCAAAGGGGAGATGTCTTTGGGCATCAAGCAAGGAGTCCACCTTCAAGGCAGAGTGTGAGCCATCTTGAGAATGAAATAAGGTCCAGCTTTTCTTTTGAAGGAACCTTGGTGAGGAGTGAATATGGGAAGGTGTGTCGGAATGACATCAGCACTGTCATCCCAAGGTAAGTTCTGTGCTCTGGTCAGTCTCTGGAACCATAGGGGGACGTGGTCTTCATTATCTGATCAATTAGATAGTGCCGGATAATTCCCTAATTTACAGCTTCCTGGAGATATGGTATCTCTCTGCTTAATCTCTTTTATCGAGGGTCTAATTAGCAGTGCATAGGCTGAGAGTGGTGGCACGTGCCTGTAATTTGGGCCGCTAGGGAGTCTGAGACCCGGACCCTAAATTCAAGATCAGCCTCAGAGTAAAGGTGGAGTTAGGCAGTTGAGTTTTTTGTCTTGCAAATTTGAAGGATGAAGTCCACCGGACACAAGGGTGAGAGCAACTTTGTAAGAAAAAATAACCCTCACGGTTTCAGCTCTAGGATGAAAATGCAAATAAAGCCAGGATGGAAGCAGACCTCCTAGAGATGGACAGGCTCTCCTTTATTTGGCAGCAAGTCAATTACTCAGGAACCAGAGGGCTCATTTTCTGGGTACAGAAATGGCCCGTGGGTTTGAGAAGGAGTCTGGGTTTTATAGTCTACAATGAGGGTGACTGACACTGGAGACTGTGGACGGGGTATTTGGACAGTCAGGGACCCACTTGTGCAGGTTACAACTTTAACTCAGGAAGGCAGGCGTAAGAAGTCGGAAACTCATTGCTCCTGGGAGAGATAGAAGCTCAGATTTTGAGGGATGAGAACTCAAATCCCGCCCTTTGCTCTTCTCCATTCTCTGGGATTCAGAGTTTCCCAGAGTTTCACTCTTTGCTGTGACTCAGGACTAAACGGCTGTGGGGGAAGGTCAAGGTTCGGACTTAGCATTTCAGTACCTGCCTCCTCCCTGAGGACCCACGGGGGTTGGGAAGGGATGAAAGCTGGCCCTTTCCCTCAGGGCCCACTGTTTCTGGGAAAGGACTTACTTCTGGAAGAGGCTATTTCCCTCCCTTCTCCCCAGCCACACCCTCTTTTCCCCAGGGGCTGCCTTGTAGGAATACTATTTCCATACCCCTCAAAAGTGACAGGATTTATTAGAATAATAGAAAGCCAAGCTCCCGACAGGGAGGGGCTCCAGAGAGGGATGGCAGCAGTGTCCTTGGGCCCAGCACAGGGGGCCAT